>NW_023494793.1:13278276-13795776 GCF_904425465.1 Colossoma macropomum | reverse complement strand
TTCGATATTCTTTTGGACTCACAATTTCAATATCCTCTATAATTTTTTTCAAGCCAAGAGATTGGCTAGGCCATGCAAGCGCCTTCACTTTCTTTTTTTGGAAATCAGTTTCGAGTCTCGAGTTATTTTGGCTGTATGTTTGGGCTCATTGTCCTGTTGAAACACCCATCTTCTTCCCAGATTCAGTTTACTTTAAGACTGAATTCTCCTCTTACATCTCCAGGTACTTCCTCCATTTGTGTTTCTTCTGATGACACATCATGCCCAGTACTGGTTGCAGAGATGCAGCTCCATATCATGATGCTCCCACCTTCATACTTCACTGTTGATTTGGTGTTCTTAGGAACATACATGCAACCCTTCTTTCTCCAAGCATGACAAGCTGAATTATTGTCAGAGAATTTTTATTTGTCTGAATGAGTACAGGATTCCAAAAGAGTTTTAATTGCTTGTTGTGTGAAATCTTCACAACAACCAACAGTGTCTTTTATAAAGACACCAGATGCACATTTTTCTAGCATTGTAATCTGGAACTTGATTTTTTTTTCTTTAACATGTACATATATATGGATGAGAGTTCAAAAGCCTCTGGGACTTTAGACTAAAATCCTTTTGCTCTGAATGACTCTATTCCTTAATTGAACGTTCCATTTTGTCACTTTCCTAAATGTTTCGGTAGTGACAAATTCAGCTGAGCACAACTCAAAACCGCTACCCAGTACATGACTAGCAAACACAGCTTTGAACAGTTGTACACACATAAAATCATAATATTTTTTATGAAAACACAAAAAAGTTTAATCTATTGCAGAAAATGTGTGTTTCAGTAGTGACAGTTCTTAATGTTACACACTGATTTTCAGACTTTGGGATACATTTAATTCAAAACAATGGGATCTAACTGTTCGCCATGTGGCCATTAGGGACAGAGATGCAGTGTAAAATACAGTGTGGCTAAAATACGGCTCCGCCCCTGGACTAAAACTTTTGGTAGTGACATGAAAACGTGGGACAGAATTTTTTGTTTCATTAAAAATGAAAATGATGATAAATTTAAATCTTTCAACTTCACAAAAGAAAATCACAAGTATTATTGTCATAGGGGTTAAGTGATGATTTTGTATATATATTTAGCTTATCACTATCTCTGTTAATGCAGTGTGTTTAAACAGATCATACCATAATCATTATTAGTCTCTAAGGTCAGAATACTTCATTATTTTCTTAATAGTTTTTTTTTTTGCTGTGGGAATTCAGCAAAATGTTCCCTATATATATATATATATATATATATATATATATATATATATATAGTGTATAAATACTTTTTACCTGTCAGTTTCGTGTTGTAGACATATCTTGCTGCGTAATAATGGTGAAGTGATTATGTGATGTATTCTCCTCATCGTATAAGTGTGAAAAGTGCTCTCTTGGACAGAGAACACCCATCATAAAACCTGCTGGTGCTGTGTCATGCAGAGGGATTCATCTCTGTAAACAGAAATAGATCCGTGTATGAATTTTTGATAAAGTTCACTCAGTTTGCCAGCAGTGTGTCATTAAGGTACTTGAAAGCTTTTTCAGCACTTACTGGAACATGATGAGCACAGAGAGTGTGTTTCTCTTCCACATTCCCCATCCTGGTGATAAGAGACTGTGTGTGTGTGTGTGTGTGCGTGTGTGTGTGTGTGTGTGTGTGTGCGTGTGTGTGTGTGTGTGTGTGTGTGTGTGTGTGTGCGTGCGCGTGTGTGTGTGTGTGTGTGTGTGTGTGTGTGTAAGTGTACGCATCACTGTTGATCTTCACACAGAGAGAGCGCACGCGGCTCTGACCTTTACCCCTGGAGCCGAGTGTGTGTGTGTGTGTGAAGGAGGAAACGGTGGGTAGAGTCGTTCCTTTCATCACACTGCTAATGAGGACTGGGACACGCCAGCCAGGAAACACCTATTGTTCCCTTTCAGAGTGTACGACTACTGAAACACACACACACACAGTGATGAGGACCCTCTCAGACACCCGGAGTAACACTCTCTTTCTCTGTCTCTCTCTCTCCCCCCGATTCTCTCTATCACTCACAGTGTCTCAGACACGCAAATTCACATTCACGACTTTCACCCCCAAGACCACGAACTACTGATACCTTCTGTACTGCATAACTTTCTATCTCCCTTTTCTTGCTCTCCTCCCTTTTCTTTCTTTCTTGATCTCTCATTCTTTGCCATCTCTCTTTTTCTCTTTTTCTCTCTTTTGCTCACACTAGTTCTCTCTTTCTCTCCTCCCATTTTTCCCTCTCTCCTTTTTGTCTCTTCCTCTCTATCTTTTCTGGTCTTTCACTCTCTCTTGATCACTCCATCTCCTTCCCTTGCTCTCTCTTCTTTTTTACACTCTCTCTCTCTTTTACTTTTTCTCCTTCTCTGTCTCCCCTCAGCTCCCTTTCTTTCTTTCTTTCTTTCTTGTTCTGTCTCATTCTTTTTTATATTTTCCTTTCTCTGCCTGTCTCTTTCTCTCTCACTGGCTCCATTTCTGTTTCTTTCTCTTTTTTCTCTCTCTTGCTTACTCCATCTCTCTCTCTGTCCTTCTCTCTCACCCTCCTTGCACACTTCTTGACAATTATCAACAGTCAGTACTGAAGCTCAGTTGAGGCTCAGTTGGCTTATGAAAGCTTGAATGTCTACACATCTTCTGTTTACTCGGTTGACATAAATATAGAAAAAAGCCATAATGTTGTAGGTTGTCTCTAATACACACACTTCACATGAGAGTCTTTTTCAGTGCTTCATTTAACTATCTAGCTTAAATGTGTAATATAATTCTAAGGCAGGGGTTGGTTTTACTGCCCTGCTGTGGCTCCACAGCAGAATTAGATTTTTAGATAAAATAAAATAATCCACCTTTTGCAGTAAAATAAAGCTCTGCTGATCGTTCAACACAGTTTAACAATAAATGATCTTAACTCCTGGAGTTAATGTATAACTGCTAATTCACCTTTTAAGCCAGAAGATCTGCACGCAGACAGTTGGTCACCATAGCAACACCGACAACAATCTCACCTAGCTAGTTGCTAACGAAAAGGCAAAAAAAAAAATTAAGATAAACATCGATACTTTGGAGACGAATGGACTTTTATAAGCACTCCAGCTGGTTTCCTGATACGTTTAATCTGCAGCGAGAAACTGTCAAACACTAAAAGCTTGAAGTCAGCTTCTCATTCGCCAGATTCTTGTTCAGATTTTCCCACTCCACATTAAATTGGTGTAGCCTCAGGCACCAAGGTGGAATGGAAAAATTCAAACAAGAAGCTGGTGAATGAGAAGTTGACTTAAAGCTTTGTAAAAAGTAAAACGTTGAGAGACATTTAAAAGATACTGTTCCACTTTTGAGGAAAGGTTTCCTGTTGGAGATTCGAGAAAAGCAGCCTTATATCTGGGCTAAAGCCTAAAGCAGAGCAAAGTAAGTCTGCATTTTCATTTATATTATATTTTTTAGCCTATACCAGTACATTTGCACATACCGAGACAAATTTACGGCCAAGATGGTAAAATGGACATAAAATGCTGTGGATCCCAAGGTTTGTTTTTTGTTGAAAGGACGAAATGGCTCTTCTTAACATTTGGGTTAACTGATCATCTAGCATAGCTGACCTTGTGAATGAATGCAATCAAATCCTCACCGCAATGTTCCAACATGTAGTGTAGAGCCTTCTCAGATAAGCAGAGGCTGTTACTGCAGCAAAGAAAGACAAAATCCTTATTAATACCCTTGATTTCAGAAGAAATGCTGGATGAGCAGGTGTCTACAAACTTTTGGACAAGTAGTGTATCAATAACTTTACTTCAGGCAAGACATTCTTGTTGCTTTTTACAGCATTGATGTGTATTTATATTTATTCTAATGTTATATAATGTTTTCACTAGCATTAAACACACTATACTAGTTTCCCTGGCTGGCCCAAAGCTATTGCGCAGTATATCACCTCTCAGATGTGAAAGCCTGAAGTGCTTTATGATGCACACTGTTAGACTAAACCTCCCGCACATAGCGTGCAGATTTGAAGAGCATTTATCTGCTAGACACCTTGTCAGAGTAAACTCCCCTCAGGAGAGACTGGAGGAGTGTTGTGTCAAGAAGTCGAGATCAAGGCCGTGTGTGTGTGTGTATGTGTACATGAGTCTGCTCTACAGAGTAAAGCTCTTCTCTGAGCCCTGCTGGCTGGGCCGTGGGCTCAACAGAGCGTTCCTCATCCCAGAATAGAATATCTAATGGACGTGTTGAACAGACTGACATCAGATACTAAACAAATAGATATTACTGGGCTGATAGTGTTGTTTAACCCTTTCAGGTCGCCCTAGACAGAAATGGCTCTTCTGTTTAAGTGTTGTTTAATTACTCCTCACTTGTGTGTCATTTAAACAAGCGGAGAGGTTCTGTGGAAAGTGCAGATTCCAGACTTTCAGTTGATACAACATTTGTAAGTAGAAGAAGAGATATTTTATTAAGATTGAAAATTGATGGAAAGAAAAAAAAAACATTCTCTTTAAGTTTTTGTTATTCAGTGATGAATTGTGACTATTAGAGCATTTTGGCCAAAAACAAAAAGGTTAAATTGGCCAATCAGGAATCATTTTTCTCCATGTTGTCTAGGTGGATATAGTTAAGCAAGCTCTCCTATTGGTTATGACTTCAGAAACTGTAGAGAAGTCCTCACTAACCGGCTCATGGAAACCTTGAAAGTGACTGGTCAAAATCTGTGCTTAAAACATTAAAAGACATACCATCACTCGTAGCAACTCTTAATGTTGTTTATGATGTGTTTGATGGGGGACCTTAAGTGTAAAGCCAGAGAACTTTTAAGCCTTTCAGGCCGTATTACAGAAACGTCTATCTATTTTGTCTTAAGTTAAGATCTGACAGGTCAGGATAAGAGTTCAGATTACAGAAGCAAATCTTATCTTGATTTAGAAATCTTATCTTATCTTACAGCATCTTATCTCAAGTTAAGAAATCCAAACTTACTCGATCGTAGTTGACAATCAACTGTCATGCCTGTTTCCTAGGAACCGACCATACACACACAGCTGAAACGTAAACATGTAATCAAAGTAATGAAGTTAGTTAACCAGACAGCTCGCGTAAGCTACTGTTACTGATACAAAATAGGTCAAACAAAACTAAATAAACCTGGAGTTAAGAATATTGTGGCAGCGCTTCATGCTTTTTATCAGAGTGTGGCCGAGTGTGCTAACATTATTCCTCCTAATAAACAGACACATGTTCAGCTCTGTCTCCTCATTATTCACCACCACCACTGTAATCATCAGCATTAACATACGGAGGTAATAAGAGGGGATGGTAGAGTTTGTGTCTGCAGCGTCTGGGGTTTTAAAACACTGTTAGAAAAAACCTCATAAGTCAAAGCATAATTTTCAGTGTAGATAAACCTAACATCATTATGCTAGTTACAGTGAACTGTGCTGCTTGTCACTACATAAAACAATACAAGCAGGCCTTTAAAACAGACGTTAAGACTCTTCTGGGATTGTCTTAAAGTTAAGACAAAATTTATGAAATTCTGTCTAGTTAGGATGTTTCTGTAATACTGTTTTCTCATCTGGAGTTAATGGACAAGATTATAAACTTCAGAACTGTTGTTCCTTAATAGCTTCTGTCCTAAATTCAGTCTTAACTGAAGTTGTCATGGTGACTAAGCAGATAAGATAAGATTTCAGACCTAAGAAGCTTCTGTCATATCGCTCCTGGTTCCAATAAGTAATCATTGGGGAGAGTCATATACAGTTGAGTCATAATTATTGGGAGGGCTGTAACCTCCCTGGAAATTAAGGCGGTGATTGCACTAGTATGAGTGACTCTGACACTGCAGTGTTGCTGGAGGTTTTACGTATATCACTGTCACTGCTAGGTTGAAAGTGGACCGTCAACCAAAAATATCCAACCCAGAGTGGCTCTTTGGTGACTCTTCTTCAGCTCAAATACTCTGTGGTCAGTATGTAAGTATGGTAGGATTGCGCTGTTGTAGGTGGCTGAGTATGCCTTCTTTGAAACAGCGCGTCGAAACTGATCCGAAGCCATATGTACTAAACCGCTGGAGTGAGGCCCTCATAAGGATCTGATCAAAAACAAACAACCTTTCATTGCAATCCATTTTTTGGAAATGAGCCATTAGGACCTGAGGGAAGCAGCTGTGGTTTTATATATAGGCTTTCATTTTTGAGGAGCTGCAGAAAAAGAGGCTGCTTGTGGTTGGGCGTAAGAGAGGCTGGCTGCCTTCTTTCTGCAGTAGCCAATAAATAAGGGGAGTGGGGAAATAAAACTGGTCCCCTCCCCCATGAATTCAGCCTGGAACCGTCCCAGCAGGGAATTTTGTGGAAGTTTCTGGAAGGAGCGGTTGCCAGTGGGATAGACCTGGATTCGTTATTTGTGTCATCTGAGGAGGCCATTACGTGACATCAGCTGACCTCCATCGTCCTCCCAATTCCCACCTGGCCAATAAATATCATGCCAGAGGTTAATTTGGAGGCCGTTAGTATGTTTGTGTTAAGGGGGTTGGACTGATAAGTGTTTCAGCACATGGATATGGGTGAATGTGGGGGTAGGACAGAAAGCGAGAAAGAAGGGGAGAGAGCGTGAAACTGTATCTTCAAAGTCTGTTTTAAAAATGAATATTTATAGTTTGGCCGAGGAGGGTGTAACTTCATCGTGGGAAGAGTGTCTTCAAACTCGTAAAGGAAAGCATCTCCACTTTCCATCGCTCCCGAATTCTTCTGGTATTTTGTGTTTTCTTTGCTTCACACTTTTCTGAAGCGTATGACCAGGTGGCCTGTCATATTTGTTCTCTGTGGTGTTGGGGTACAGACATATTTCCTGCTTTTCAAACAGAAAAGGGACCCCCATTCCCATCAGCTCGAAGGCCTTGTGGTCAGCAATGAAAAACAGACCGGCCAAGTTTGATATTTCAGCTTTCACACACGCTTGTGTGTGAATAGGTGGTGCTTTTACCAACGTTTACTTTGTTGGAACAGTTCTGAGCTGGTTTATGATTTCAAGTGCCGGCCTGGTGTTATACAGTGCTGTGCGAAAAGCAAAACCACCCTTCATTTATTGAATTTCCAGTCATAATGGCCATTAAGTACAAGGTGTTCAGATACTTCAGATACTTCACTTGCATGAAGAAGGGGAAAGTCTAAGGAAAATCAGTGAACAGTTTCCAAAACTGGAGTTCAAAAAAATTATTAAAAGAAAAAAGAGAAAATGGGACTCCTAACAACCATGCAAGACCTGGTTGACCACCAAAACTGTCACCTTCAGATACACAGTGTTGGAGGAGAAAGAGAAGTTTTAGGATATAACTCAAGCACATCTGAAACAGCTTAGAAACCTTTCATTCGGTTATTGGAGAATATGTGAACGAGAGAGACAGCCTATCTCATCACATGATAAAACAGTGTAGGTGTTGTGCAATGTTAAAAGTAGTTAAACAGAACCTAAAACTTTCATCTTTTAGAAAAAATCAAGCTGCTTCAGATCTGAAAAAAATCCAAGGTGTTTCTGTCCATCCTTCCACTCTGAGAAGACCATGTGCTATGGGTCTGAAAGGATGTGTAGCTGTCAAGAAGCCTTTACTGACAAATGAGAAGACTTTTTATAAATCAAACAAAGAATTCTGTACCTTGAACTCCACTTATTTGTCTGGGTCTTTTGGAAGGCTGTGATGACAGACTTGCTTCGCAACAGATACAAACCAAACAAAATGTTTAATTATTCCACTCAAATAGCTCTGCTAAACTGCTATAGGTTAAATGGGATGTATATCGCTGCTGCCGGAAGAAAACCTCATATCTCCATTTTTGTTGTTTTTCAGTTTTTGTCATAATTTGAAAGTGCCTGTTGCCCTTTACATTGTCTGTAAATTTCATGATGAACAGACCAAATGAAACAGCCCAAAATTAATTGGAAAAAATTCTGGTTCATTAAAAGTACAGTAGGTTTTTCCTTCTCCTGTAAAGTTATGATGTTGGAGATACGAGGTTTTCTTCTGACAACAGCGATATGTAAATGTGTTCATTGGTCATGACATGGTGAATTCGTGGGAAATCCACCCAGGCTGTTTTTTGCAGCATTGTTTAAGAGTGTGGTCTGTATGGACTGGGGAGTGAATGCTAGGTTTTGAAACCTTAGCTATGTTCTTTATTTCCCGAAAATGTGATATGGGCACTTCAACTGTATATTCTTAAACCTTTCCCTCATGTTTTAATTCTGCTCTAGATGTGTAATAGTCAGCAAAAAATGTTCCACTCAACAAACTATCACACACTGTCTTTCTGAATGAATCTCTTTCTAAAACTGTTTTCCAGTCGTCCTCCTGTCTCTGACCTTCTGACCCCACAACCTCATAAATGTCCCACTGATTCCACTTCTCAACTGTGTGTCTTGTCTCCACAGGGACCTCAGGAATAACTTGATCAGCACCATAATGCCTGGAGCCTTCCAGAGTCTGACAGCGCTGCGGAAACTGTGAGTGATATTTCAGTCAAACTGACAGCCTTGTTCCCCCTAACCCAGCAAAGAAATCAGAACCATTTATTTTCTCCAGTTATGATGATGTGTGCAAGTACAGCTCATTTACACTGAATGCAGAAACGTCTAACAACACTGCTGTAAAAATTTAGAGGACGGTCTTTTCAGATCTTTTAATATTAGTAATATTAGAGTCTTGTCATTATTCAGAGATAAAAACGATGTTTGGAATGATTTTCTATATATTCTAAAAACAAAAACAGATATTGCATTGTGTCACTTTAAACAGATAATTGTAAACATGCTATGTTGTATCTGATGGTGGTGTCATCATAGTCTCTAGAGTGAGATTGAGATTGAAGTGAACACACCTAAACAACTCACCTACATATGACAAATTTTAGTGCATAATTTTTATTTTATTGCTGATTTTAACATAGTGGAAAACAATAAATCATAAAATATAAAATGTGCCACAACTTCTGCACAGGCCACATTTTATGTTGTATTTTTCCCCAATATGTTATATTCAGCAAATAAACAGTAATTGAGTATTAAAGTGTGCAGACATATGTTCTCTATAGAACAGGGGCCAGCAACATGCAGCTTTTTACTGCCCACAGCAGAATTAGATTTTTAGGTAAAAATAAAATGATCCTCCTTTGCAGTAAAATAAAGCTCTGCTGATCATTCAAACACAGTTTAACAATAAACTGTCTCAAACGCTGGGGTTAATGTAGAACTGCTAATGTACCCTTTAACCCAGAAGATTGATGCACAGATTGCTGGTCACCATAGCAATGCAGACAACAATCTCGCCTGGCTAGTAGCTAACGAAAAGGCAAAGAGAAAGATTTAAGATGAACATTGATAATTTGGAGACGAATGGACTCATTTACATTTAGAATCAATCCAGCTTCTGATACATTTAATCTGCAACAAGAAACTGTCAAACACTAAAAAGTCACAAAGCTGAAATCAGCTGCTTGTTCACTAGCTTCCTGTTCTAATTTTGAAAAAGAAGCTGGTGAATGGGAAGCTGACTTCAGCCTTATAAAAAATCAAACGTTGAGAGATATTTTACAAGAAACTATTCTACTTTTGAGGAAAAGTTTCCTGCTAGAGATGTGAGAGCTATGAAGCAGCTATAGCTGAGCTAAAGCTTTAAGCAGTAGGTCTGCGTTTTCGTTTATTTTTATAGCCTATACTAGTACATTTGCACATACTGAGACATATTTACAGCCAAGATGGTAAAATGGACATAAAATGTTGAGGCTCCCGAGGTGGTTAGATTTTTGCTGAAAGGACAAAACGGCTCTTCTTAACATTTGGGTTGCCAACTCCTGCTGTAGAGGATGTATTCGCTTACTTTCACTTAGAAAATTAACAAAACAATATAATTTAACCAGGGGCGCCCAAACTTTTGCATAGAACTGTATCTTGAAGGTTTAAGGAAATGAAAAGAAAAACTACAACTGCTTTGGGGGGTTTTTATCCTGTTAGCTGGTGAGTGCAGAAGGAACCCTGTTGAAAAGGCCAGCACAGACCAGTATGAATTCAGTGCTTGTCTACGCTGCTTTATGCTAGTCTAATGCTGGTCTAATGCTGGTCTAGTTCTGTTTTAGCTGGATACCTAGCAAGGTCATGCTACTTGACCAGCACTCAAAACACAACATATGCTGTTTTTTTCAACAGGGAAGGCGTTGAGAGAATGTTACTGCTAGGAAGTTGAATAAGCCAGCAAGCTCGCTGCCTGGCTATCTAGATGCCATACCTAGATACCTACATTCTCTGTCTGAAAGTGTAAAAAACTTAACTCTGGCAACCTTTTTGTGCTGAATAATGATATAATCACTGTGTTATGATAGAATCACACTGTTTTCTTCATGAATTTGTTGAGCGACTGAGGTAGGAGATGCACTAATGTTAGCTTGGTTGTATTTACTAGCCTATAGCTCAGTGGCTAGGCTAGCAGTGAAGACTGGTTGACACCACAAGGATTCCCAGTGGTTGTGTTATGGATTTGCCAAATGCATGATGGAGATTGTAGTGAAAAAAACACTGATAAAAAAAGAAGAAAATAATATAAAATTGTGAATTCTGCTAAACTGGGTAAGGCTGAGGAATGTAATTCTGTGGTAAAGAATACTGCATAATATGAAATATAGCATATTAACTAGTAGGCTTCAGGCTGAAATGCTATCATTTCCATATAAACTGTAATCGGGTTCTTTTACTCACAGAAAGCAAAGCTCAGAACTCATTTTGACAGATCAAAGGTGACATTTAACATCTGAGCACAGTGAGCTTATTTTATATCACACATGAGTCAAGCTAACACAGACATGGGAAGAGGGTTTGGTGTGTGGTGACCAAGATTAGATCTAAGACCGGAGCTGACTGGACTAAGTACACGACTGTTTCCAATCATTCTGAGAGCAGCTATGGTGAGGCAGAAGCTCCAGCCTGTTGTCGTGGGAACCGCAGGGCCCTGCAGAGGTCTCTGGGGCGGCACTGGAAGTGACAGTGGGACGGTTGCTAACCACTCGCTGGTCTTTCATTGTGATTTAAAACGACCGCAAGCTGTGGTCATGATGTGGTCTGTTCTTAAGAGCATCCCAAGAGGGAGCCTGTTTGAGTGGAGATTTGAGTTCAGCAAAGGAATTTTAAATGGTTATATGATGGCAGAGATGGCAGTGCCAGCCTTAAAGAAAACAAATTTACACAGTTTTTCTTTCACCATAAAAAAAGTAGTCCATTAGCCCCGTTTCTCTGGTTGAAAGTGTCCTGTCTCTGGTGTCCATTTTGTTCTGAATAAAAATAGTCACTGTTTTCTTTACAACTGTGTTTGACAACTGAGAATTGAGGCTACAATGCTAATGTAGCTAATAACCCAGCTGAAAAAACAGCACAAACTAGCATGAATACCATGGTTTATGCTGGTTTATGCTGGTTTAGCACGTCACCCCACATGGTCATGCTGGTTGACCATCATACCAGCATCCGAAACACAACATATGCTGGTTTTGCTGGTGACCAGCTATGTTAGTCCAACATATGCTGGTTACGCTAGCGAGGAAGAAATAGAGCCATATATACATTAGCTTTGTGCTAACTCCATGCCTAAATCATTACATTTTTGCCTCGAAGTTGTTAAGGTAGTCATACAGGCTTGTGTTTTTGTTGGTTCTGACACTGTATAACACACTATTATCTATCAGAATGGAAAAAAGTATGTTGCATAGCTAAAAACAATAGCAAAAGCTGTAACTGTTAGCTCTGTTGTTATTGATAACAGTATTTCATACAGTGTCAGATCCCAAATAACAAGAGGATAGTGGGCCACTGTTGGCCTGCTGACGGCAAAGCTGGCGAACTACTGACTCTTTGCACAGCGTTTTACGGGTTGCCCTCAAAATGCCTCTTTTTATCACTCATTTTCTACTCCCAGTCCAATTTTCTTATTTTTTCTTCATTTATTTTTTCGTTATCCTAGTAAATTAGTGTAAAAAATTATTTTAATAGCAATATCATAAAGCCTGTTATACATCTGTAACCAATCAAGCACAGTGTCAGCAACATTTTGATAAAATCGTTTGATTTTAGGCCTTGTCATTCATTTTCTTTTTCTCAGTAGTTTGTGATATTTGTCCTAGTTTATTTTTCAAAATAAACGTCTGTGTGTATTAAAAATCTATTTGAAAACTAGTTAGTTAAAAACTAGTTAGACCTTGTATGCAGGACAGTAATCTGGGGTGGATCAGCAGTGGCAAACAGTGGCAAATCAGTCAGTGGGGGTCAACCTTATGGAGTCAATGGACTGATATATGCTTGCTATCTAGAAAACCACGTAAGCAGGTCTATTTGGCATTACTTAACAACTTTACATAGAGTATTCCTACCTGTTAGCTACATTAGCATTGTAGCTCCTGTATAAAACTAAAGAGGGAAGTTTCGGATACTAAACATGTCTGGCTGATTGAACATTTGGGCCCAATATGGGCTCCATATATCGCACTTCAGTAAGCCTAGTTTACGTAAAGATATTTCCACTGATTTTTAAAAATTTGAGCAAATTTAGTCGTTGAAATGTGAGCTTAGTAATTCAGAAAGGTTTCAACTGAAATGGTGTAGAGATATTTACCAAGTCAGATTACAGAGTTTGTTTGGGTTCTATTGTTCTGTACACCCAGCATGTACCTCTCCTCCATGAATGGATTTAAAAATTATGTTTTAGGCCAAAAGCATTTCTCAGAACTATCTTAAAACAAGGTATCATGTAGTGTATTTGGAACCATTTTGTGTAATAGCATTATGGGAGCTACCTCTTAGAGGCATTGGTATGTCATTGTAAACAATTATGACTCACTAATGGATAATTTCACACCAAACCACTTTGAATGGGTTTGTGTACATTGTAAACATGTAATAATGCCATTTTACTCTTCTCCAATGCTTTGTCCCTTTCTCCCTTACACAGCCTCACACTCTCTTTCTATCTCTCGCACTGTGTTTTGTCAGAGATGGATCCGTAGGCTTGTCTAAATAAACACCCAGCGATAGAGCCACGCTCTGGGTAGATCAGTTATAATAGCAGTGAATGGACAGAAGGACGTGAGTGTAATCCATAGCAAGTCAAAGCAGAGGCTGACACAAGCGCCCCTCTCCAGTATTCTTTAATGGGGCCCTGTCTCGTCTTGTTTGGGTTAGTTTATGATGAGTTTATAGTAGCCTGTATGTTTTACATGTTGCTTGTACTCTAAGCTTTTTAGAGGATGTTTTCAGTGTGTGCTTTCAGCTCTGCTAAAGCCTACTGCCAAACTGCCAGATGGCGATAGTGGTGGCTGTGTGGAGAAGTGCATCTGGCTGGACTGCTGTATTAAATTGTCCCATTTGTTGCTGTTTACAGTGACCTGTCCAACAACCGGATTGGCTGCCTGACTCCAGAGATGTTCCAGGGACTTACCAACCTCACCAAACTGTAAGTCGCTGCTTTCTTGTGGTGACATATTGTAGCTGTTTGTAAGAAAATCTTGTATCTCTGACAGTTTATAGACGGACGATAGACAGATCTATCATTGTACAATTCAGCAGTAAATTTGGACTGTTTTAATTTGTCCATTCATCATGAAAAATGGGCAGTCTGTATTTCTAAAATGAAAAATTACAGAGTGCCTATTAACAAAAATAAAATGCGGTCACAATTTATCAAGGGGTGGAAATTAGATAATTAAGTCATAGCCATATGTAGTAATGCATGGGAACGAGTTAACTAAGTTAAAGCCAGGACTTAGTCACGTGTTCAAATAAGATAGTTAAGTCAAAGCCATGATTTAGGAAGGCGCAGCACTGAGATAATGAAGTCATAGCCTTAGTAAGGTGTTGGAACGAGATAATTAAGCCATTACCTAGTAAGAGATGTGAATCTTGGACAATAAAGAAGCGAGACAGGACAAATGAAGATGCCTTTAAACTTTAGTGTTTTGATGAAGACTTTTGAGAATTCTTTGCACGACAAAGAAAACAAACAAATGAATTCCTGAAGAAATCAAGCTTCATCTCTCACTCGATGCACAGCTCACCAAATAAAATCTTATTTTGGACATTTTCTGAGAAGAACCAGTTATTTGGAAAAGACTGTTATGCTTAAAAGAGTTGAAGGTAAAAGAGGAAGAGGATGAACTTAGCTAGTCATAGCTATAACTTAATAAGGTGTAGGGACGAGTTAATTAAGTCATAGCCACAGCTTAGTAAGATGTGGGAATGAGATAATTAGGTCATAGCCACAACTTAGTAAGGCATAGGGACAAGCTAAGCCACAGCGTTGACTTAGTACTGTGTAAATATGAGTTAATTAAGTCATGATAATTAAGTTGTGACCATGACTTAGTAAGGTATGGGAATGAGAAGATTAAGTCATAGCCACCACTTAGTAAGATGTGGAAATAAGACAATGAAGTCATAACCACGACATTGTAAGATGTAGGAATGAGATAATTAAGTCATAGCCACCACTTAATAAGGCATAGGACTGAGATAATTAAGTCATAGCCACACCTTAGTAAGGTATAGGAATGAGATTATTAGGTCATAGCCACAACTTAGTAGAATGTGGGAATGAGATAATTAAGTCATAGCCACAACTTAGTAGAATGTGGGAACGAGATAATTAAGTAATAGCCACAACTTAGTAGGATGTGGGAATGAGATAATTAAGTCATAGCCACAACTTAGTAAGGTATAGGAATGAGATTATTAGGTCATAGCCACAACTTAGTAGAATGTGGGAACGAGATAATTAAGTAATAGCCACAACTTAGTAGGATGTGGGAATGAGATAATTAAGTCATAGCCACAACTTAGTAGAATGTGGGAACGAGATAATTAAGTAATAGCCACAACTTAGTAGGATGTGGGAATGAGATAATTAAGTCATAGCCACAACTTAGTAGGATGTGGGAATGAGATTATTAAATCATAGCTACAACTTAGTAAGGCATAGGAGCAAAATAATTAAGTCATAGCCATGAGTTAGTAAGGTGTGGGAATGAGATCATTAAGTCATAGGAACAAGATAATTAAGTAATGATAATTAAGTTGTGGCCAGTTGTGGGTTCAAGATAATTATCTCATGTCTGACTGACAACTGGCCAGGAGTCACACGGTTATGAGTGACGGTGTCATATCCTGCATTAATTTCCTGAATTTTGTTCTTGTCCCTCAGTAACATCTCGGGCAACATCTTCTCCTCACTGGAGCCCAGCATCTTCCAGGAGCTTCCCTCTTTAAAGCTGGTGTGAGTAAGAAAAGGATATTTGAAATGTATTCTAATGTCACTGAAACCTGGAGGACTACTCAAATGAAAAAATATGTGTTATCAGGGAAATAGCAAAAGAATTATCTCACATTTCTCTACACGTAGCCGTGCAGTCAAAGTTTAGACTTAATCGTGCCGATCTAGTGTAAAGTTCCACCAGTGCTAAAAAATGCCATTTGTTTAAGAGCAAACTCCAATCCTGGATTAGCTCGACGCTCAGAGACGTCTGATAAATATTACGGAAAGTATGTGTGTGAGTCTGTTCCATGATGTTAATTCCCAGCTGTGGTTTAACTCATAGAAAGGAAAAGCTGGTTCTTTGTCAGGTATGACGGGTTAATCCCGTAATGTGACTATGGAGGATATGGCTGATATCTAGCCCAGTCTCCTGAGCCATTAGAGTGAAAGTGTACACTCTGCACAGGGACTACGAGCATGATAGATTATCATCTCTCATAGCCAGAGGGTCACCAAAGAGCACCAGTTCAGCTTGGTTTCCAGAGATCAATTAATCACCTGTGTACAAGACACATATGTATTTATTCGCCTGTGTTAATGTTACATAAAGACATTTTTAATATCAGTCACTATTGTTGACCATAGCAAAGGACATCTTAAACTTATAATTATATATTGGTACATTTTTAACTTTGGTTTCTATGTTGTAGTGAATTTTGCTATAAGATTAACACCATGAAGTAAGGCCTGATATGCATGAGTAGTAAGTAGGCCTGTCACAACTGCCTGATCACAATTACTTGAGCAATTATCTTCCACAGTTGTTAGCTTTCACAATCATATGTTCATACCACAGCAAACAGAATGTGACATGGGTGCGTTTTCATCCGTGGGGCTTAATGCATGTAAATAAAAGAAGGCAGAAAACGTATTTATTGATGCATCATGAGTCTTGCAAAAACAACAAAGTTCTGACTTCTGATTGGTGCAAGGTATACGAGGTATACGTTTTAGGGATGCACAGTCGGAGTTGGCCAAAAGTGGAATTAGCAGTTTTATGCTCCAAACACACTCTTGGCAACTGGCCAATTTATTATTTTCATTTTGGCCGACCAGTGTTGCAATTATTTGATGCAAAAATGCAAACAAGGTAAGTGACAAATGTTTATTTTAGCTCAAACTGTTTGTATCATCGCCTCACAGCAAGATTCCCCGGCTGGGCGACCAGGGTTCTTTGCAGAGTTTGCATGTTCTCCCCATGTCTTTGGGTTTCCTCCCACCATCCAGACATGCAGTCAGGCCATTTGGACTTGCTAAATTGCCACCTAGTCAAATGTGTTTGCATATAAACATAGCCAGAATCTAGGAAGCGTAAGCATGAGCAGATATCAGCCAATTTGGCAGAAGAGAAAAGAGGCTGTTAGAGAGAGGTTACGAGTTCAATCCCAAGCGATGCCATAGCCATCTCCATCCAGAGAGAGAGGGGCTTTCATGGACTCCATTGCTCAGCACAGTGCTAGCCAGCATGGATGTGTAGTTGCCGATATAGCAGAATAGGTGGTTAGTGTTCTCCTCCAAGCATGCTGAGCTGTCCAGTGACTTTGCGTAATTAGCAGTTAAAAGGATGCTGTGGCGCTTCACATGACTCGGAGCAGGCATGTGCTTGCCTTCATCCTCCTAGCTCTGCTAGTATTTTGTGACTGAGGGAGACCTAGCTAGCAGAAGGAATCAGACATGACTAAATTGTAGGCAAGATTAGGGGAGGAAAAAAAAACCCCACAGTTGTTTATGTGGAAAACTGTGTGATCATGACTGCAGTCTAATAGTAAGCAAAACATTAATGTATACTTGTGAGGGATGCATAAATGTAATTGGCCCAGATCAAAATTGGCAGATTTTTTGCTCCAAACACACGACTGGCAATCGGTTTATTATTTTAATTTTGGCCAATCTGTGTTGTAATTTTATGATATAAATAATATATGGAGAAAAGTGCTCTAGAATCCTGCTGCTACCCCTATGCCAAAACATAAATAATAATACTAATTATGCATGACTCATTGTGCTAAATAGCTAAATGTTATTTTATTTGGCAACTGATTTTTCATTTGTCAGTTCAGTTAATTAAAAAGCAAGTTATGTAATTTATATTGCAACTTTGTAAATATGTTGGTATATTTCATGTGTTTATTTAACACTATATTAAGTTCAGGTTAAGAGATAAAAAAATAAATAAAAATATATCCAAAAAAAAAAAAAATACAAAGGGGAATTGGCTTATTTGGCTCTAAAGGACATGAAATGGCCCATTAATATTAATGATTGGTGCATCACTAATACATAAATTTCATGTTAGTTAAACACAAGTATTTTAATTTTTTTCATTTGTGATTTCCCAAATGTCTTCATATGGCAGAGTTTATCAGGATGTAAAGAACCTTAAGAAAACATGATCTTTTGTGTTATGAATTGCTAGTCAGCACTGTAAAAAATGTGTGTTGAGAGAACCTTATCACCACAACATTATTGCTATTCTCTTAATACAAATCATATGATTGAAATGTAGTCGCCAGTGTCTACACCTCTGTCTACACCACTAGGGGGCCTGTGTGAAGAGCTTATGGTGATACTGAATATTATATGGTGGTCATTTTCTCTTTCTGCCATTAACAGGAACTTTGACTCAGAGTTCTTGTCCTGCGATTGCGGCCTGCGATGGGTGCCTGGATTCTTTCGCTCCAGCTCGGCCCGGCTTGGAGATGAGACCTACTGCTCGTATCCAAGAAGGTTCCAGAACAGGCCGCTGCGAGAACTACGAGAGTCTGACCTGAGCTGTGGTGAGAAAAAGATACATACAAGGGAAAGATACATACATCCACATATGCCAACACAGACACTATATACCGTATACACAAAACCTCACCCAAAAGAAACAAGAGAAATATGCTTGGGTCCACATGTTGAGCGGCGTGTACTCCAGAGAACCGGAAGAGGGAGGGAAGATTAAATCCTGAGAAAGTGTCGATTTACCGAAATTAAAGCTCCTGGATTCCTAAAGGTAAAAAAAAATCGAATTCTGTGTTGCTTTGAAAATTTGCCTGCTTTTTCTGGAAATCCCACCTCCTTCAGTCTCTGTGGTGTTCTGGCTGCTCAGCGGAATTCCTTTGGAGCATGTTTCAAATCCCATCCGCCCCGATGCAAACATCTTCCATTTTCCTTGCTCATCATTCTACGCTCCGTCTTCTATCACTGGGGGTCCGATTCGGTTTCCCTGTGGCTTACATTCAGGCCTCGTCTGATCCCGCTGTGGGATATGCGCTGGGGGTGTTTTTTTTTCAGGCGGCGTCTCAGGGCCTCAAACCAGACTCCCCGCTGCTGTTTCAATATCAGCTCATGTCACCATTCCTTCCTCCGCGACTCTTAAAACATATTTGTGTTGGCAAGCAACAGATAGAGCCGACTGTCTATGAGTAATTCCACTGTGGTTTTGCTGTTATGAATAAAGGGTCGTTGCCAATATCCCAAAAGCCGCTAAACGTCTCTGATTCAGCCAGGGTCTCTCTTGCAACTAATCTGATGGGGCTGAATGATGACAGAGCAACAAAACTCTCAAAGAAAATGACTGTGTCTCACCCCCTGCTACTAGCGTAAGAGAGTGAATAGAATCAAATTTACTTCGGTTATTACCCAAGGAGATAGCTAATAGGCTACTCGGTTAGGACTTTGCAGGGCCCACAGATATGATATTTCATATATTCTGGACAAAGAATAACACCAGGGTGTTATCCTCTTACACACGGCAACCACATCAGTGTGAAATATTAAATTCATTTATATTCACCCAGGTTATGTGCACTCTAGTCTGCATAAATAGACACCTTCATGTACACGGGCAAAGAATTCTCAATTGCGTTTTAAAGAAAAGATTTGACACCAGACAATAAACTTTAATATAGCAATTTGTCAAACTAAAACTAGAGTTTAATATGTTATTTGTCATGTTACGTAGTGTTCTGTATCACATTATATCACTCAAACTCAATGGTTTGAGAGAACATGATATTTGTAGCATCAGCCAGTACTGACTGCAAGTCTAGCCACTGATCTGTGGGCTAACAAATGCAATCAAGCTAGCGTTAGTGTAACTCTTAGCTCAGTCATTGAACAAATTTCAAAGAAAACAGTGATTCTGTCTTTACTTAGCTCAAAATGGACAGCAGAGGCAAGTTTATTACTCTTTTAGTCAGAAAAAAAGAAGCCGAACTGAGATAAAGTGTCTAGATAGCCAGATAACATGCTAACTTTTTTTTAACCTTTATTTAACCAAGAATGTCCCATTAGATTAAAATCTCTTTTTTGATTGAGACTTAGCCAAGATAGCACACAGTTTCCAGTTACAGGAATTATAAAATTCCTGTCACTTCTGTCATAATGATGATGTAAAGACTGTAGCTTTAGCTTTTAGCTCAGCACAGCTAGCCCAATGTGGCTCATTGTGCTCTTCATCTAACAAGTCAAGAGAAAAGAAGCCAAACTGAGATAAAGTATCTAGATAACTAGGTAGCTGCCTTTCTAGCTTTAGCATTTAGCTTTTTCTCCTCCTCATCTGACGAGTCACTTCTGTCGTAATGATGATTTAAAGACTGTTACCACAGTTTTATGGCTGCAATAAGATATTTGGCTTTCTGTTAGTAACGTTAGCTATCTGGCTTCCTTCTGCGTTCACCAGCTAATGAAATAAAACATTTTGAAACAGCCCAACCTGAAAAATCCACCTCAGTGCAGTTGTTGGTTTCCATGGCTCTTCCCTCCTTCAAAATATGTCATCAGAAGGAAGCTTTTTAAGTCTTTAAACCAGAAAATTTCACTCTGTGGCACCACTGTAGGATGTGACTAATCAGGTTTACAACAGATGTGGTGGTGGTCACATTTGTCATTCTGGTTAAAGTGTTCTTTTAATGCTTTACCTGCAATAGCAATGGCTGACAGTATGTATTTATGTTTTTTCCAGATGGCCCTTTGGAGCTGCACACTCTGTCTTTGTTGCCCTCCCTGCGTCAAGTTGTGTTTAAAGGAGACAGGCTGCCTTTCCACTGTACTGCCGCCTTGGTGGACAAAATCACCACATTGCACTGGCTTCACAAAGGCCAACAAGTCATTAATGACCCTGAGAACGGAGTTCACCTAGAGGACAGTGTGCTACATGACTGCACCTTCATCACCAGGTAACGACTACTGGATACTAAGAAAGTTTTAGAGATATGATTGTAACTACAGCAACAGTGACATAGCGTTAATATTCTTTTGACCCAATATTTGTTCTGCAGCGAGTTGATCCTGTCGAACATGAATGTTGAGGCCAGCGGCGAGTGGGAGTGTGTGGTGTCCACGGGCCGAGGAAACACCTCACGTAGCGTGGAGATTGTGGTTCTGGAGAACAGCGCCACCTTCTGCCCTGAACAGAGAGTGACCAATAACAGAGGAGAGTTCAGGTTAGGAAGACTAGACTAGCCATCCTGTGACAATACATAATAATTAGCGCTCCCTGTAACACTGTCAGCTCAGACCAACTCAAATTATACACTAATTCTACAAAGTACCTATACTGCCAGTATGGATCTCTTAGAGTAGTGCTATCTCCCTGTCATCTAGATGGCCGAGAACTCTGGCGGGAATTACTTCGTATCAGTACTGCCTGCAGCTGCGCTACCCATCCGTGACTGTAGGAGGCAGTGTGGAACAGAAAAGGGCATCTCGCTACTGTGACCGCTCAGGACGCTGGGAGGAAGGAGACTATTCCCAGTGCCTTTACACGAATGACATCACCAATGTTCTCCATACTTTCATACTGGTAATACATCACCAGTGCTCTCTGTTTAATATTGGCAATACATCACCAGTATTCTCTATTATTTTATACTGGTACTACATCACAAATGTTCTCTATAATATGTCACCAGGTAATATGTCACCAACGTTCTCCATTATTTTATGCCGATAATACATCCCCAGTGTTCTTTATTAATTCATACTAGTAATACATCACTAATGTTCTTTATTACTTCATAATGGTAATGCATTGTTAATGTTATCTAATATTAAATACTGGTAACATATCAACAATGTTTTCTATTAATTCATACTGGTAATACATCAGTGTTTTCTATCATTTCATACTGGTAATACATCATAAATATTTTTTATTATTTCATAATGGTAATGCATTGTTAATGTTGGCTAATATTTAATACTGGTAACATATCATCAATGTTCTCCATTAATTCATACTGGTAATACCTCAAAAATGTTTTGTATAAATTCACGCTAGTAATACATCACCAACATTCTCTATTAATTCATACTGGTAATACATCATCAATGTCCTCTATCATTTCATACTGGTAATACATCACCAGTGTTCTCTATTAATTCATACTTTTAATATATCACCAATCTTCTCTATTAATTCATACTGGTAATACATCATCAATGTCCTCTATTAATTCATACTGGTAATACATCATCAATGTCCTCTATCATTTCATACTGGTAATACATCATCAGTGTTCTCTATTAATTCATACTGGTAATACATCATCAATGTACTCTATCATTTCATACTGGTAATTCATCATCAGTGTCCTATATTAATTCATACTGGTAATACATCATCAATGTCCTCTATCATTACATACTGGTAATACATCACTAATGTTCTCTGTTAATTCATACTGGTAATACAGTACATCAACAGTGTTCTTTTTTCACTAATATTGGTAATTAGCAGTGTTTTCTGTTCTGGTAACTTATTTCATACTGGTTCATACTGCCATATCAGTAGCAATGGGTATCAGCATTGGGCATGATCACAATCCTCTATACTTTCATACTTCAATACCTTAACAGTGTTCTCCGTTATTTCATACTAGTAACACATAATCAATGTCTTTCTTACATTCATATTGGTAGTCCCAGCTTTTTTATTACTAAAACTCATCTCTTCATACTTCTACTATAATAAGAAAAGTTCAATTCAGCTGCTTTAATTGCAAACTACTAGACTTTAAGTTTTGGTCATGCTCATTTCTAGCTTAAAAAAGAGTATTATAGCTGTGCAATATTTTAATACACTCTTATCAGATATATCAAGACAGCTCAAAGGTAAATCCACTTTAAAATGAGTTTCTTCTACAAACCTAAGCATTAAATGCACCCCTAGACTGAGTCCTGTGCCCTATGGTAAGATAAGAACTCTACTAACTGTTCCTTCCGGTTTGTGTTTTTATGCTGTAGATGCCCATCAATGCCTCCAATGCTGTGACGTTAGCACATCAGGTGAGGTCATACACGTTGGAGGCAGCAGGCTTCTCAGACACTGTGGATGTTCTCTATGTGGCCCAGATGATGCAGAAATTCATGGACTATGTCAAACAGCTACGTGAGGTAGAGTCAACCTTCATCTGTTTGTGTGCATGTTTTTATGTATGATGTGGGTTTTCCAACAACAATTTAGTAGAGGTGGGCGCTATGGTGATATATAGAGACATCAAGACATGAAGACATGTTCACAAACATTCATTTCGGAGGTTTCATAAGTTGACAAAGAAAAAAAGACTCAGTAGTGCTATGTTAAAAAATACTATCAAAACCTATGAATTCAATCATTTTTTCAGCATTTCTCATACTACAGTAAATCCATTAAACAATACTAATTTTGTTTCTCTTCATAGCAAAACATGCAGTTGGTCAGTGTTCTTTTAAGTAAAGAGGACATCCATGATATGCTTAGAAAAGCAAGTGACATAAAGGAGTTGTACAATTTGTTGACTCATTCTATGCATGTTTCCCTGGAAAACAATATGCAAATAGTTGATAACAAAAAACGAAAAGCGTATGACATAATGTGCCATAATTTATCATGATAACAACACATATTGTCACATTGCCTCCACTATGGTTTTCCTATAAGAACAATAGGCTTCACAATATGGAAAGCATGTTAGCATTGTGATTGTGATTGCCTTTCAGCATATTAAAATTCACTGGTGAACCAATAATGTGAAATGGTTTAAGATTAGCCTGCATTATGTTTGACCAAAATAATATACTTTTGTTGGATAATATGAATACCTTGATCCACCAAAACACCCTCAGAAACACTCTGGAAAAGATGCTCATGGCATACAGTACAGCAATTGGTTCGAGGGCTCATTTGCGTGTTGGTCTTTCAGCTGTCAGAAGTGCTGGTGGAGATGGGCAGTAACCTGATGCAGGTAGATGATCAGATCTTATCCCGGGCTCAGAGGGAGGAGAGAGCCTGCAGCTCCATTGTCCACTCTCTGGAGACCTTGGCCTGGCCACAACTCCACCCCAATGCCCAGGACCTCTCCATGGTAGGCTGCACTGCAGGACCGTAAATAAAAAAAGAATGCTTCGCCCAGAACTGCTAGATCAGTGAATGAGAACTAGTCATCAGTTTTCTCATTTGAATGACACTAACTTTTTTCATTCATTATTTGTAGTGTTAGTTTGGGTGAAAGATTCATTGGACCACATCCAAGCAAAGTCTTTTCAAACACCATCCTGAAAGTTTTTTTTTAAATCAGTCGTATTCCCTTAATTTCCATTGTTCGCACTGTATTAGTATTGCAAGGAATTGTTGATCATCTTTCAGAGTTTCTGGTAGTTTCAGTGTAGCCTTATGGCAAACTCATGCTCACAGAACAATCGTAGCATTCAGCAACTAGTGTGGGGGGTTAGCAGGGGTCCCTGCTTCTCATATTAGTCTTGCTGCAGGGCAAGCTCTGCCATAATAAGACAAGCAGAAGCTAGAAAACAATATTGTAAATGGCATTGCGTGAAATTTGGTTTTATGGTTATCAACAAAGATATACTATATGTTTTTGGGTGCTTTTGAGTTCACTTTTAGTTCTTGGATATCACAAAAAATGCTAAATTAGTCTGAAACGATCTTTTTTCAGTAAGGAAATAACACAGCAATTGTTGCTGTGGTTAACATTGCCTCGTATCTCTGCTTTGCAGATATCTCGGAACATTGTGATGGAAGCTCATTTGATACGTCCTGCTCAGTTCACCGGCATGAGCTGCACTGCCTATCAGAGACGCGAAAGCTCTGGAGCCAGTTCTGGCTTGGACACAACAGACTCCATCCATGAGCAGCAGCTGCGCTTTCGTTGTACCACAGGAACCCACAACGCTTCACTAAATGCTTTCCCTTTAAAGGTGAAACAGAAAACGTATAATGTTAAAAAGTATAATATTAAAAAGGAATACTTCTATCAAGCTCCATCGAGATAATATTGGGTGAATGTGTCTTAGCGTCCATTGTACAGTAGCTAATTCACTCTCTTTAATTTTCTCTTGTCTTTTCATAGAATGCCATAGCACTTGCTTCGGTCTCTCTCCCTTCATCCCTGTTTCCTCCAACTGCTCCCATGGACTGTAAACTGCAATTTGTGGCTTTTCGCACCGGGCGATTCTTCCCTTTTGTCGGAAACTCCAGCGGCCTGTCGGACCACGCTCGAAGACGCAGTGTCAACACGCCTGTCATCTTTGTAGGCCTCGGTGAGTCACTTGCCATTCTAGGAAAATGTCCATGAAGTTACAGTAAAGATCTGCAGTAAACAACTGCAACTAAACACTATTAAAGACATTAATTAGAGGCCGAGAAAGAGAACAGAGTACAGGCAGATAAAGCTCACAGGCCACAGTGCTGTTTCATGCACCGTATTCATGTGTAGTTTACTAGGCTGGAAAGAATGTAAACATGTGCTGGGAAAAATTGTGTAAAAGGAAACCTGTGAAGAGAACTGACATCATTCTTTCCTGCAGTGAATAACCCTGTAATGCAATTTAGTAAATCCAATCCTCCGAATCTTCAGAAATCACTCTCACCTGATAGTGCACATTAGCCTCAAATGATCCCGATTATCTCTCTCTCTCTCTCGTAGATGGATGCACCATGTGGAACCAGTCAGCTCCCATCATCGTGTCGCTGCGGCACACGTCACCTGGCAGTGACCCCGTGGCTGCCCATTGGAGTCTCCAGGCGCTCAAGCATCATGGGAGTTGGAGTTCAGATGGCTGCCAGTTAGCTCACAGTGACTCAAGCACTTCTACTTTACGCTGCTCTGTGCTCAGTAATTACGCTGTGCTTCAGGTAAAACTACTGGACAAAGCCAAATATTCTATATAAGGTTCTTTTTACGATGATGAGAACTGAACATATGGTGTATTAAAAAAATGTTGTCTTTCTATGTGCTAATGCCCTAAGGGCATGTGGGCCCACACTTTAGTTTCTCACTCTCATATCTACATGAATTACACATTTATAGTAATTATAGAATTATTTATAGAAAAGACTGGTTAAGTCTGTAAATATGAATGTAAAATGAATAATAATGTTGATTATCATATTTGAAGATTAATATTAAGTCTAGGATTAACCCCTTAAATTGCCAGGATCCACCGGTGGGTCCAAAGTTTTAATATACACTTCTAAAAACTAAGAATAACTAGAATAACTAAGAACAGTTACTGAAAAATAAGCCTTGGTAGGAAGTCACATTTATATGGAGCCTAATAATTCGTTAATAATCGGACTAACAGCTCAATCGGTATAGAACACGTCCATGTATACACCTCTTTTGGAATAGACTAGTTCAATTGAGGCCATTCGGAATACAATTTCTGTCCAATTGAACGAGGTGGGTAATTCTGTAAATAATCCACTAAATAGAAGAATAATAACCGAGTAAATGCCTGCCTCTGATTACATTCCCAGTCGTAAAGTTTAAGTATGTTAAGTGCATGTGCGTCACGTCATAGTGAAAGTTTATGAACTTTAAAAGACGGCGGTGGGACTGGCAACCAGAACATGACGTCTTCCTCTCACTCCTTCTTTAATAAGTACATGTGAAGGACGTTTTCCTGAGTCTGACAACATTTTAAAGTAATTAAAAACACAAGCGCTGTTCACTGCTGCTCATCTCACTCTGACTGGACTGACGTGATGCTCGTTGTCATAGTAATGTCTACACTAAGTTGTACTCTACATATGCGTGTAAGTTTGGATCGGATCATTTGTAGCGTGCATGTAAACAGAGTAAACAGAGAGTAGAGTGAGCATATAAACATTTCAGTCTTAATCTATAATCAGATTGAAGCAGACAGTCATTGTGTAGAAGAGTTATTGGAAGATGTGGCGAAAATTGAGTGGAGGATGTGAGGAAAATGATTAAATGTAGTTTTCCTGGCTGTCGGGGAAACAAATGTGTCATCGCAGCTATCCAAAGTAATTCAGGCATCCAAAAGGAGTGTCTTAAGTTCATTTTTTCAATGTCAAACAGATAACATATAATTTAGCCTGGACTGCTTTTTGAAGACAGGCACAATATAGAGCAGCGAAAGAGAGCAGAGGTCATTTACATCTATAAATCTTAAATGGACATGTAAATATGAATTATGACAGTTTTTTACAGCTGTCTTGATTGTGAACTTCACACAAAAAAAATGCAAAACCAGTGTAGAATATGGCCCCTATAAAGCATGCCTTAAAATGTATATTGTATATTGGTTGGTTGTGACATATTTATATATAGGTTGATATATTGTGCAAGTATATTCTTACCACTGATTCCCAGTGTGGGCACAAAAAGCAATAAGATTCAAATTCATCCCATTCTAGCACTTGCATGCAGAGCAGCTGATAGCAGTGTAAGACAACTTCAGATTGATAGTTACACTGTAGTGCGTCTATAGTTAATGAGCTCTTCTGCCCTGCTTGCCCTGTTATAGCGATAGACTCATTCCTGTACATGGGGAGGAGGCATATCTCATTACTAACCAGACATTTAGCACTACATAACCTCTTTTCCTGACATGGGGCAAGAGATATTAAAGTTATGCTAGGCCTTACATGGCTCTGGAAAATGATTTGACATTGACAGGGTAATCTCATGACTGTTTACTTCCTGGCACAAAGTTTGAGGTTTAATTAGAGCTTGAGTTTCATGTATGTAGAGGTCAAGGAATGTGGTGAGCACTTATCAAGGAGGAGGATAATGCAATTAGTCTGTCGATGTGAATGCATAGTATGTGAATTTGGTAATGCTTATTTCTCGTTCTCTCTCTCTCTCACTCAGGAGGTACCCGATTTCCCAGGTCTGTCTCCAGCTCCAGTTGAAGTGCTCCACCCGGTGGTCTACACCTGCACTGCAGTTCTCCTCCTCTGCCTCTTCACCATCATCTTCACATACATACTGCACCACAGGTATTGCATGTGTGCAATGAGACACTGACAGAAGCTGAATAATAATTTCATAGTCTAATCTTACTCAGATGGTAAATTCAGGAGTCTACACTTTCATCAAAAATATGAAACTCTTACATGAATTTTGCATTTTCATAAACACTCTTTTTGTTAATATTTTAAAAAAATGGAACTCAAAACTTAGTTTTGTCCTGATAAGGTAACACCTCCCTTTAACTATGCTGTTAGCCTAGTTAGTTGTAAAAGTCTTAAATGATATTTGACAGTGCTAATGTAAGTATAAGCAATATGCTATTAGGCCCTCCTCAACTAAAAGTTTTCTTTAGTGCTATTACTTTTTATCAGTATCAGTATCATCAAAAACTGTAGGCCCATAAAAAAGGACATGTTAATAAACGTTAATGTCAGTTAATGACACAAAACAGCAGACGAAGATGAGGTATTGAAGGTTTGTAAAAATATTGTGCTGGCCACTGTTACAGGGATCTTTTCTGAAGTAAAATAGCAGAAAAGCGCTTTCAATCACAGTCACAAAGAAGAGAGTTTTGTTTGACCACACATCCTTCTCTTCTGTTCTCAGCTCAATCAGAATTAGTAGGAAAAGTTGGCACACCCTCCTCAACACCTGTTTCCACATCGCCATGATGACCGCGGTGTTTGCTGGGGGCATCACCCTAACCAGCTACCCCATCGTGTGCCAGGCAGTAAGCATTCCATCTAGAATTTGGCTATAAAGTGGCCCATAATAACAGTGAATGCTGAATGTTGACCAATACATTTGTTTTTTTTTTTGTATATTAAAACTGACATTTGTATGTTTGGTTCTGTATTGTGTGTTAATTAGGTGGGGATTGTCCTGCATTACTCTTCTCTGTCCACCCTATTGTGGATCGGCGTTAGCGCACGTGTCCTCTATAAGGAGGCCTTATTGCGGACACCAAGACAACCAGAGGCCGAGGGTGTCGTGCCGCCCACCCAGCGGCCCATGCTCAGGTCAGAACTCAGAACCTAATTCTGCTAACTATACATGCTTGTTGCTCAGACAATGATGCTGCTGTTTCCTTCTTTATTATGGCTTCCTCTTCTGAGCTGGTGTGGGAAAGGGGTTTGCACTGAGGCTGTGGGAGAGGATGGATGGAGGTGGACAAGACAAATTGGAGCATATAAAGCACTGTTTACAGACAAGCGTGCAAGCGCAAAGACCACCATGATGCAAAACCTCACTAGTCAAAGACGTTCATTGTTCTTTGTAGAACCATGAGCCATCTGTTGGTATGGAAAGAGGGAGAGAGGAGAATAAGAGGGGGGAATGTAAGGAGAATGGATTACATAAAAGTGGAGAGGAAAACCATAAATCTAATAAGGGATAATGTTAACTGTCAGTCACGCATGTAGACACACTCACATGGACATAGTTACAACCCTGTTCCCCCCTCGGCTTGGTTCTCACACTGTACTACTGACCTCTCGACTTTTTGCCACTGACCTCCATGCTACCCACCCACCCTACAGGGTTTCCTCAGAGACAGGGCCTGCTCCCTGGGATAAATCATTCCCCTGTTCCTTCTGTCTCCCACATAAAGCAGCACTTCTCAAGCCTCTGTTCAGAGAATAAAGAGTGGCCAAATATGTATCACACAACATATATCACTACATTTTAGTAAACAAAACTGTAGTAGTAGCCATCTTCAGCCCTTATGTCCATACTTTTGTGTATTTGTATAGATTACAGTATGTTATGGTGCCTGAATGAGCGAGACTATTTGAGAATGATATGAGGCAAGTGTGATATCTCCATGCCTGAATATGCATGATGCTAATTGGTGGCTATGGGCTTCCCTTACTTGTTAGTGTTATTAACCTTGTAGCTCCTATGGAAAACTAAAGGACCAATCTAGGCTGATTGACTTCATTTGGGGTAAATTTGATATCTGCCTTTTATAAGAATATATCTAACCAAACATAATGTGTAATTTATCAAAGAATGTAGAACACAACTCAAAATAAATGTATTGTTTTACTATATACACCTATACAGTTTATTCATATCATGGATTACAGTATGGATGGGAAAAGGAAATGCATAATATATTAGAAATAATATTTTTAATCGCAAATGCTTTAGACTGCACCCCATTCACATTATTTGTATCGATTGCATATAATGGATTGGTGTTATTACTTCCCATTCTTTGTTTCATCCAGAACATTTCCATTCTGTTTCTCTCTGTAGGTTTTATTTAATAGCTGGGGGCGTTCCCCTCATCATATGCGGAATCACTGCAGCTGTGAACATCAACAACTACGGAGACAACATTCCTTAGTGAGCAGAAATATTACTTAATATTACTGTATAACATTTTGCATGCTCCTGAAGGAAACCGAATTAAGGAATTATTAAGACAAGCAGAAAAGGAAAAAGAAAAGCAGAACCTAGTTTGTCCCTCATCCATACTATACATTCAGATGACTCATTATTATGTAAGTAACATAATGTTGTATTAGCAGTGCCTAACAGGAATCTGACCACAACCATCTATTTCATTTTTTCCACAATGCACTCACTCTATGACCCTCCTTATAGCAATCTTAGATTTATTATGCATTCTGGCAATGCTCTTAAACAGGAGTCTTTTAAAAACAGAGCCCTTTTTGTGTTTCTGTCATTTGAGTGATTCATTGCCTTTGCCCTCTCTGACCTTTTTATTGCCTCTTACCCCTTCCGCAGCTGCTGGTTGGTATGGCAACCTAGTATTGGTGCTTTCTACGTTCCGGCTGGCCTGGTGATCTTGGTGACCTGGATCTACTTCCTGTGTACCGTGGCCCGCTTGAGGTACCGCAACTCCCAGAGGGCCAAAGACCCTCCGTGTTCCGCCTCTGGCTCCACCCCCTTGCCCGAGGGACAACCAGCTCTTAGTGGCAGCACCAGCTTGCTTTCAACTGACTCTGTGGTTGGCCCAATGCATGCTGGGATTACAGTGGAGGACCAGTACTCGCTGAAGGTGCAGTTCTTGGCACTTGTGGCGACTCAGTTTGTGTTTTTGCTTCTATGGTGCTGCGGTGCAATGGCGATGTGGCACACGGACAGAGAGAGGAAACTTTTCAGCTGTTTGTATGGGGGAACAGCCACTGGGCTGGGAATCTTCTTGGTGCTGCATCACTGTTTCAAGCGCTTAGATGTCCAAGCAGCCTGGCTAGGGTGTTGCCCTGGGTACCATCGCTCCCAGCCCATTCCTGCCTACAGCCACCCCTGTACCACCACTGCTGGGGTCCAGAGCAGCTCGGACCAGGGCTCACAGCTTTTCGTGGGATGCCATCCTCTGGCAGAGCCCAACAACTACTCTTCCTCTGCCAGGTCATCGTCTACTCCTAGCGGCACAAGCAGCATTGGCACTGGACCCTGTAAGCTCACCAACCTCTTGCAGGTGACGCAAGACAACGCTAACAACACCACCCGTGCTTTGGCAGGCACCAACACCAACACTAGCACAAGCACAGAGAACACCAATAGCAAGCCTGCTAACAACCTGCTACCCAGTATTAGCACCACACTGCCTGCTCAGCAGCCACAACGGCGGAAGACTAGCAGTAGAACTAAGGCAGGAAGTACCCAGTACCACCACCGGGGGGAGGGAAGGGGACACTATCGGCTCAAAGCACTACGTGGAGCTGGGGGTGGGGGCAGCGTGGGTGCCCTGGGTCCACCTGGGATGGACCAAGTCAGCATCCATCATCTTCACAGACACGCTTCCAGCGAAAACGGAAGCCTCCGGAACAGTCATTCCGAGAGCCAGAATGGACCGCTGACCAATGGGAGGCACCGTGGGGAGGGACTAGCGACAAGCCCTTCGGAAGGAAGCGATGGCGGCAGCAGTGGAAGTAGGAAGCCCTTTCCGCTGCTGCCGTCAGTGGCAAGTCGGGTCGCTATGCAGCAGAACGCGCAGAAGCGCAGTGCTAGCAGGGACAACCTCAAACTGGCCGCTGCGGCTGACAGAGACTCTAAGCGGAGCTCGTTCCCACTGAACATTGCCACAACAGCAGTGACCGGGACAGTCACCGGGACAACCTTGTCAACAACAGCTGCCGCGCCAAACGGAACGCTAAAAGGATCCGTGATCGAATTGGACACGAGTGGAACTGACCAATCGCATGGGTCAGTTGGGATGAGGGGCGGGATCTGGAAGAGTGAGACGACAGTGTGATGCTAGAAAGCAGCTAGGGTTCTGTGTTTTTAGGGAAGTACCCCTTGTGCGATGGGAGCCAAAAGCCTCAGTTGCGTTTGTCACAAGTGAAGCCTCTTGCTTCCTCCATGATTAGCCTCCTGTCCTTTTTATTTTCATTAATGCTCAGTGAGCTTTGAACAGCCTGCACCTTCCTGAAACGCACCAGACGGTTCAGCAGATAACTAAGTGGAGTTGAGGCTTCAGAAGGGGACCTGTCCAGTTCAGTCCCAGATGTGGAAAACTGATAAATGTGCATGGCAGTTTCGTTCTTTTGAATAAGTGAAGGGATGTATATGCAAAAGCTGACCCCTCCAAAATATGTTTTGTCAAGAAATGTGCAACAGTATTGTTTCTCTGTGATTTGTCTGTCTTTTATTACAGTATTATCTAAAATGGGTTTTAAAAGCTATAGAAGGTGTTTGAGTACCGTAAGGTATCTTTAAGCTCAAATTTATCCATTTTGATCTTTGTTTCTATGCATACCAATGGAGATAGATCTTGAGCTGCATTCCAAGTTCATTTTCAGAGAGCTGTTTGTGTTTTGCTTCTACATCCTTTTTATACTTAATGTGCTTGTCTTGCTTTTGTATGTTATTTAGTGACTGTGTGAGAGATGTACATGTCTGAATGTATGTATGAATGTATGGATGTGTCAGTTGACCATTACAGTATTTATATCCATTTGCTCTCTAGCACTGAAAAGTACCTCTTGGCCTTCTCTTGTCATTCCAACATTGATGCTGAAAAGGAGGACTCGTTGCAAATTACCTCCCTCTCCACAATTTTCCATGGCACTGGGAATGTCGGTCTTTTTTCTGCTGATAACGGTCTGTTCCAAAGCAGGAAGTAACCCATTCTGTTCCATCACTGTCCCCCCGTTTGGCGAAGAAGGCCAAGACCGTAATGAAAAACATGGATCTACCCTGCCCTCTGGTGGACCAACTATGCCATTTATCCATTCTATCAGATCCATCATATTCGCTCGAGTTTGGACGAAAGCAACTGTGACCGTATAACAACAGCCAAAAAATAGAGATGCTGTTGGTGCTTTATTGAAAACGTTGTTTGGATAAGTATAATTTGTACTATTTTAATCATGTATAACATGGTTTTCCCCATAGCACTTGGATGTTACCCCCACACCATCATGGTGGCCCAAATGAAGACAAAGAATTAACCTTTTTATATATATAATATTCATGTCAGTATTAGCAGATTCAGGGTTTTTTTTTTTTTGTTTCAGGCATATTATTGCTTTGTAATTTATACTCGATCACCATTGTTAAACTGAAGTTTTGTTCACTGTTAACTTTTCCACACAGGTGTTCCTAAACGTCATTCAAAGTACTGTTTGGAAAGAGCTCTTTGAAGTCATAATGGGACAGTTTACCTGAAAATATTACATCTAGCTTAGACTAAAAAAGGGTTTTCATTGAGGAGTGTTGTATGGTAGTCATTTAGACTTACTTGGTGTGAAGAAAACTTTAAATGAGGTTCCTCAGCTTTTTCTTATACGAGTGAAGAAATAGTGGGGAAAACAGTGTTAGGCACAAGACAATCATTTCATTTACAGGTCCTGCACTACGCTAACAGTCAGCCTGTTGTTATTTATGATGCCATATGCAATGTCGACTTTCAGCAGTGTTATTGCAATATCAAGCTTTGTTCATGCTTCACATCGTCAGTCTGTCTTAGATTAGTTACTGCCAGCTTTTCTTTAACACGTATGTTCAGGGATTTTTATGCCAAAGAAGCTTTGTGTTCAACACCTTCTTCATGTCACGGTATTTGCAAACAAGACTCTTTCCTCTCTCTCTCTATCCTTACACATCAGAAATCTCCCTACGATGTCAAAAATTAAGCAAAATTCAAAAACACACTAATAGACCCAGATTTTGTGAAAGCAGTATTTATTGACACATGGCAGTATGTGTAGCAAACAGAGCCATGTGCTTGTTGTAGTGTAGTTATAGTTCCAGTAGGCTGTATTAGTGAAATGACCTGACTGTGCGAGAGGGTGGAGTATGCCTTTAAAAGCAGAAATGCTCCTTCTCATCATTCCCTTTTGCAACACCACATGACTACAATGAGTTATAAGGATTCATTAAAAAAGTTCAATGTGATGTTTAAAAGTGCCACGGTTTCACAAGCCATAATGATTATTCCATTTACAATTCTCCTGGTTTTTGGTCAGTACAAATTCAGTAGGCTCTTTAACTAACAAACTGTCTCTACTGTCATCTCAAAGTTTTAAAAAGGGAGATTTCAAAAGTTTCATGTGTATTTATATGTGTCACGTCGCATTGATGGAAATTAAAACATTTTTTTCAGTTTCAGTAATATATTTGCTGTTAAGTTTGTGCCTTATCAAAAAATCTGATGCAAAGTAATGAAAATAAAATAATTAGCACTGAATCAAGCTTGTTTCAGTCGTTTCCCTGGCTTTGGCCTTTATCTACACTCAGTGGCATATCTGTGGGGGGCACAGATGGGGCAATTACACTAGGGCCCATGGTGCAGGGGGTGGTGACCAGGCCCCCTAAGGTTGTTATTGGGCACCTCATATAAATACTGACACAACTGTACACACATATCTCATTTCTTAACAACATGGCTCGCCATTTAGCTTCAGTCAACACTGCACAGACAGATCGCCTCTTATTCATATCTCATTCACGTTCACCATTTTCAGATGGACTCACAAGCTGCAACATAACACATACATACTGGTCATTCGCCATTTGGAATGGGAAACCATGTCACAAAGGTTGCAGGGCTAAAAAGATGCTTTAAATATTAGCTCCAAAAGTCAGTATATACATTTACACAGTTGACCTAAGATGAAATACTTTTCCCTTATGATTCCTCTGATTTTTCTTTTCTTACCCTGTTTCATAGTCGCTCTGCATATTTAAAACATAAAACCAATTTTCAACATTTGAGAAACCATTTTTAATATAAAACAATATTTTTTAAGAGGTGTAACTGAGAAATTTGTATAAAACAGATTTATGTTTACTGTTTATATTTAGAAAAAACATGTATTTTATTTGAAAAATTCATTTTGCCACAGAGATTTTGGTCACTGTTGTTATCAGGACTCTTATATCCCATTATAACACAGTATTTTCAGCTCTATTAAACTGCTTCCTTGGGTCAAAGCTCATCAGAGAGGAAGCATCTCAAGGCATGAGAAGGCAACACTTGCTCACCATATTTCATTAATTTTTTAAAAATGTTGTTTATCAGGCAGCACATAATGTGTCACCAGTGTTATGTGTTTTAATCAATGGGTAATTAAAATTTTGTCAAAATAATACCATAAATTATTTTTATTACTGATTTCAAATAGTCACACAAGGTCACCTGACCGCCAATGAGTTGGCCAATTTACAAAATCCTCAGTTTTAACCAGAATGTCACTGGTGTCACTGTCACTGGTGTTACACCATATTCATATAACACCAGTGACTGTAGAATATGTTTGGAATTAAGATCTCCCTTTTGCATATATGATAATAAGAGATGTTAAACAACATATTAAGATTTAGTTTTGGGATAAAAGAAATTGATTATCGTATCCACCTGAATTCCCACTCCATATGGAGAATGACCCATATACGTTATCGTTTTAAAATCTTAAAAAGGTAGTATAATGCAAACATTCACGTCAGCATTAGATGTTAGTGAGTGTCGACTTGTTTGAGACTGTAACATCAACTTAAACGAGCCATTTGCCTTGTCATTAAAAAATAATAATTTAAAGTAATTTCGTATGAGGGCTGTTTATTTACTTATTGGCATTGATTCCATAAGATCTACGCCTCAGAAAAGGTAGTTCATGTTATTCAAGGCAAATGTTTTGTATTTGACTATTACGCAACCCTAGTTACCATGCGAAATGTAAATTCTCTTCCCAAGCCAATAGCAAAGGGCCTGTTAGTGATTGACAAGGCTTACATCCAATCAGATCGCTGGACCTGCGTTTCGGGGTGGGGCCGTATTCACCAAGAACAAAGAAACCTTTGAAAGCCTATGGGATGCTTTACGGTGAGGTTACGATACTTCAGCTTTAGCGAGACCTACAGCTGCTTAGTTTTGTCGGCTAACGTTATGTACAAACGGGCAACTCAAACTATGAAAGAACCTATTGTTTTGTATTCAAAGGTTCTAGCTAGATTTACACTTTTGAAAGAAGTGTAAGTCGACTCTGCTCAGTAATACCGGCTTCTGTGACCTTTCCCTTCGCGGAGGGTCCAGCTCCGATCCGGCGTTATCAGGGTTAACGCTAAAATAACGAACGTTACGTTTGGGCTAAAAACTAGCATCCCTAAAGCTAGCAGGCTAATGGGTCATAAGGCAGCTAACTACCTCACTGGAAACAAACAAAAAGTGGGTCACTGAGCTGAGGAGTAGCTTGTTTGCAGGAATAACTGGTAATGTTTGTATTTTACACTGTTCGAAACAATTATACTGTCTGAAGCGAACGTAGTTAACCGTCGCCCTTTTAGCCTCCAGCTAGGAACACATCCTCAGCTCGCCTTTAGCTAACTAACGTTACGCGGCTTTGTTTCAGGTGGCTGCTGGGTCAAGGACGAAACTAAGCTAGCTACACAACTTCAGGTGGTGCAGTTAAATGTAGGCAGGGCTCCTCTGGCTTTTCCCTGCCTGAATAACTCACCTGCATGCATCACCTGAAGCAAACAGGCTCCACACAGCAACTCCTTCGCTAGGGGAGTGGCCTGCGTAACGCTGGTGGAAAAACTCCAACAAACGCGGTGGGAGGGAGTTGTTAGCGAGGTAACGCTAAGTTTGTGAAGACTGTCGCTGAAACAGTCTAAAGAAGCCCCGAGAAGGCTGTGGAAGTCACATTAAACGGGCGAAACATCTCGTTTCGTCCAGCGCACCGGCATATCTCTGAAGTTTGCCTCAGCTCAGGAGCAGACCATGTCTCTAGCTGAGCAGAGTCAGCAGTGGTACCCCACCAGCGTTCAGGTAACGGTGCTTGAAGCGCGAAACCTGCGGCTCAAAGGCAAGAATGGCACCAACGACGCGTACGCCATCATGCAGGTGGCCAAGGATAAGTTCTCCACCTCGGTGGCCGAGAAAAGTGTAGCTCCCGTTTGGAAGGAAGAAGCCACCTTCGACCTGCCGCTCTTCCACCGCGGCAACGCGGACCGGTGCACTTTGGTTATCATCATCATGCACCGTGCCCTGGTGGGCCTGGATAAGCTTTTGGGACAAGCCGTCATCAACCTGGTGGACCTCCAAGAGAGCAAGACACGGAAAAAGACCGAGTAAGTGAAGTTCCCTCTCAAAACCGAACTGTAGTAATCATTTAAGGTGCTGTAGAGATGTGTAATAGTTGTTTTCGCCTCTTAAACCTCTTAAGACATTATACTAAATAGGAACAACGATTTTTCTATTTTTTTGCATAATTAAATTGTTAACATGTCAACAGAATCATCCAGAGTGGTTTGGAGTGAATTGCTTGGTACCAGAGAAACTTGCGAGTCAGAATTGTTCACAGTGGTGGTGATAGGAACCAGACGTCAGACTCTAAAAGCTCCCTCACAGAAAGTGTTTCATTAAATGGGTATGAAAACACTGCCTGATGTGTGAGACATTGTTTGTTTTATAGTAGTTATGGTAAAGGTTTGGTCTAAAATGTGTTTTAATCAATTTATTTTTTTATGCAGTCATGGCGGAGGGATACATGATATGTGCTAAGGCAAAATAGTCCCCAAAGAAAATTTGTTTTTTCACTGTAAAGAGATCAGAAGTCAGAAAGCTTCTCGCCTGATGAACAATTTTACATCAAACCAGTCAGCTGTTAAAATCTCAACCATGAATTTTACAGAAATTTTGGTAACACTTTATTTGGAGGATCCACTGTACATGCTTTTATAAAAGCTCAGCATATCTTTAAGTAATATTCAACTAAATATCCGTTAAATACAACTGAACTACAAGTTCAGTGTGAAAGAGTTTATTAAATCCATCCCTAACCTTAACCTCAAGGCTAAACCTATATCTACTCCCAACCTTAACCCTAACCACAATGTTGTTGATAATCAACTGAACATCACCGGAAGGTTTGTTAATGATTTAAGTATCTGTAGAGCATCTATAGGGGACCTTCCCAATAAAGTGTGACCAAAATTCGCCTTAAATCTGTAATATTTGGGTAGTATAGCCTAATATAGTAATTATACAGATTTGCTGTAAGATTCTTATAAATGAGAGTATTATTATAAAATCTTTTCCACAGGGATTTCTCTCCTAAGGTGCCTTAAAGGAGAATTATACTCTTTATTTTTCAAAATTTCTGCATAATTAAGTCATTGATATCTACACAAAGTCGTTCAGAGTTGTTTGGTGTGAGGTGGTGCAGAAACTTGTACAGAAGCATACTGATTCACATTTTGTTTACAGTGGTGGTGACCTCATGTGAGGGAGCGTTTAACTCTTTGAAAGCCTGGTTCCTATCACCACCACTCTGAATGACTTTATATCATAACAATTGAGTCACCCAGACATTTTGGAAAGTTGGTGGAATACCAATTTAACAAGTAATCGCGGCCTCTCAAAATATTGAGAAGTTTAGAAAGTTGCAGGCCTAAAACGTGACACTCTCATAGATGATGTCATGTGTAGGCAGGCTTACTCTGACTTTTCCATTACTGACTAACTTGTTTCGAAATCTGCGATTGTGGCCTCACGCCTCACTGAAGCTATTAGCTCATTATGGACTCACAGCCATTGTTCATCTTTTGCTTTGTCATGGTCAAACTTTCCTTCTATTGCTATCAACCACCATCTCACTGTGATAAGGAGGGAGATAAAATAGCACAGTTTCAGTGTTTCTACTGTGGCTTGCTATCTATCCTGGTGTGCGCTGCACAGATTCAGGTGTTTCTTGCATGTGAGTGATGTTGTATTAGCTAATGATCAAATCATTTGTGATTTAAATCAGGTTTGTTGGAGCAGGAAGATTGTAGATGTTAATGTTGCTGTTGTATGTTCATGTTCTATGTCATAGTTTTATTCCATGAATGAGCTTTAAGGCCTACTCCACACATCCTGAGGGAGTCTTTTACCAGAGCTGTCTACCTCACATTGCCTTTATTTTTCAATGGCATCAGTATCAATGGGTTAATAACAACATGGGATGCCCAGCAAATATAGTAATGGGAGTCAGATATCAGAAGCCGCTTGCGCCAGCTGTACAAGGCTGGTCGTGACGTGTGTTTACCAGGTTCAGGTTTACGCATCACTAAGTCAAAATGGGTTGTGCTCCACCAGTGGCATGTCCTGAATTCAATTTTAGGAGGGGCATGGTTACAGGTTGAATGGGCCGGCTAGCAAGCATGATGTCCCAGAGACATTGCTGTTGTGAGGATGATGACAGCAAGCTGAATTCATTGTAGCTAAGACATTAGAAAATTAGCTGCCCCATTACCATACACAGAAGGAAACATGTTTGAATATTAAACACAGCGTGTGATTGTTGTTCTTGCATTTAACTGGGTAGTGTTAGTTTCTATAACAACTGACAGCATAGCACTTATTCAAATGTTCTGTTTGTTTCCTGAATGTACCTGCTGCACCATTTAAGGTGGAACATAAAATTTGAATAAGAAATTAATTTCAGCCTTGTAAACCGCAGCAGGTAAGGGCTAATTAATCAGAAGCCCACCTTTTACAGCACTAGGCCTAGATGTTGTTTATGATGAACAGCTGAAATTTTGCAGTGTTTGCATTCATGTTGTTTTTTCCCCAAAGTACTAAACTTTTTTTTTTTTTAACTCACTAGCAATTGGAGCTATTTCTCCTGATGGTTCCCACCATCAGGAGAAATAGTGTAGCCAGCTAATGCAATGTTTGCAAGTTTTAAAAAAAGAGTCTTTCCATCTTTACATTTTTTTTTTTGACGTTGATGTCATCCTTACATTTTAGAATATTTTAATTGATTTTTTAAATGTAGAACTTCTTTCAAATCTACAAATATTTCAAATGAGCTGTTTTTAGTTTAAGCATTTCACTTAAAATTATTATCTTAAAAAAGGTTTTCATGCTCAAACTAGTCAAACACTTTACTACCTCAGAAAGAAATGCACAGATAACAACATCATAACACAGTGTGAGCGATGCTGTTTCAGGATAGATACGTAATTGGATTGGATCGGATTCATTCTTTTTTCCTCTGATATCTGCTCCTGTGTTTAATGCTGATAATGGCCGGATACTATAACCAAAGATACCCATATCCCATTTTCATTTGATAGTGATTTAATAGACGTTTTGAAGACTGCTGGAATGTTTCCTTTACTTAGTGAAAGAGCATTTAAGCATTTGTAGTGAAAGAAATTTGTTGACTCAGAACTGCCCAGTCGCTTCTTTTGTATGTGTGTTTTGATTTTTCCTAATTACAGAGAAATTGTCTGTGATAATCAACTGCATGCTATTGATATGACTGACAGATAGAAAATGCTGGAATATCCCCATAATATGTACCCCTATAGGGCCTGATTCAGTTCATGAAGGTCTGAAAATCTTGATAGGTCATAAATTGAAAACTATGGTGGCCCCCAGTGCAGGGACTAGAGAACTCTACATTGTGGGCATGTCACTTTCTCTCTGTTAAGGTAATCTAAATTCCTCTGGCCTAGCAGAACAGAACATATCTTTTGCTCTGTTCTGTCTGTAGGCCAGGGATGGAGAGTTTTGAGCCCAGCAGAGTCCTCTGTTCTGCTTAAGAAACATTGATATTGGAGAAAACTTGTGGATAACTTTTTTTCCTTGTTTGGAGAGTTTGGGTAAATATCAAAAGAAACCTGATACGACAGAGGTCACCTAATCCATCACTGTGTTAGACAAATTAGTCAATAACAACATCTAGGGATGGACAATGTGACCGTATAATATTGTTATGTAAACTTAAGTCACAGTAAGCTTCTGAGCATGTCATGGGTATCGTCAGTACATAAGAACACTCGCATAGTAGAGGGAGTTATGGCCAAATATTTCTGATGACTTATGTATACATACGTATATGTACGTTTTTCAAAAAAAACATTTTAGCATGCTCTAGGAAATCTATGTTTGTAAATTCACACTAAATTATTCTGGAATGTTCCTTCATTTTTAATAAGGACCACATTTAACAACTGGAGTAATTTTAAAGAACTTTTATTGCAGAAAATCATAAAAAAAAAACTTTTCTATGACTGTCAGACACTGCTGGGTTGTGGTAAATATTAGAAGTCTTTCATGCGATCAGTAGCAGAGAGTACAAGAACTTGAGACGATGGCGTCATCTGATGCAAAGAGACGTACTTGATTAACGTTACCTCAGACTACAGCTGGCTACAAAGTGGGAGATATGAACATGAGGGATTTCTGGAACGTCCCTGACTCAGCTATTCAGCTAAATGGAATAACCTTAGCATGTTTTGCACTGTGTGTATGTTGCATTATGTGTGCTTATTTGGTTTTATGAAGAATTTGGGGTGACCGGTAGCCTAGTGGTAGGAGAAGTGAGCAATCAAACCGGAGGTTTGCAGGTTCAAATCCCATGATGGTGTTGAGAGTCCAAGAAAGCAACATTAGTCCACTTTATTTGGATGTTTTTGTTTGTAGTATGTGAAACGTTTTATTAAAAATGTACTTTTGTTAGCTTTTTTTAATACCTAACATTTATGTTAAGAAACATTGGGGGGGGGGGAAAGGAAAAGAATTTGTGTAAAGTGTATCATCAAAATGTCAAGAATCATGAGGAAAAAATACCATTTACCGTGACTAATATGTGTGACAGGTTTTACATAATGAAAGTGGTCCTGTGGGTTCACACCCCAACAAACCTATTAAACAGGTATTTTAATGAGGCCTACCAGGCCAGTGCCGCAAGGGACATCATTCCAGGGCTGGTGTTATGTTGTTATGTATGGTTGGACGGATGTTTGCCCAGCCCTGTTGATGTAGCTACATAATTTATCTCAGATGTTGCTAGTAGTGTAGTGTTTGACTTTTCCTTTATGCTGATTGTGATATGGATGTAGACTTGGTTGCATTTACATTTGCTTAGTGTTTGTCTGCAGGCAACACCATCTCACTGCAGGGCCCAGTCTTGTTTGAGTTTCACTTGATCAGGTTAGAGAGCACTAAAATCAATAAATCAGCCTGCATGGTTAAAGTGCATGCGAGTGACATCATCTGTTTGCACTCCTAGCAAATGTCCTTTCTCAACACACACACTCTCTCTCTCTCTCTCTCTCTCTCTCTCTCTCTCTCTCACACACACACACACACACACACACACACACACACACACACACACACACACACACACACCCCCCTGATCATTCTCACGTCACATGATACCAAAGGCCACAGGCACCTCTGGGTTACCCTAGGATGGAAAATGATCCAGAAACACTTGGCTTTCCCATCGTATATTTTCTACTCTTTCTTTTATTAAAGCCAGCTTGTTTATCTCGGTTGCATCCCTTAGGCTTGGCCTGTTGTACTAAGTAATTGATCTGACTGTCAACAAAAGGAGATGCCCAAAGCAGTAGAAAACGTCCATAAGGAATTACACAGTGTACTGGATCATGGCATGGTTTATCTTATCATTTGGGATAAGGACTAAATACGTTTTATTTTTACAACTGAAAGGCCTTTTTTTATTCATTCAGCACAAGTTAATAGTGTAACAGTACTTTTTTCAGGGCTGTTATTGTTTCAGTTTTTTGCATCTAATGATTTCTGCAAAAGAATGCAAATGAGAGACCCTCGAATGGGACTGAGGGGCGTATCGGCGATGCAAGTTTCAACCCTTATTTAGTTCATATTTTACATTTATTTTATGACTATTTTCCACCTAATATTGTGGTATGGTACAATGCAACTTCAGGTCTATGAGCATTGGGCTGTTTCAGCATCTGAAGTGGACCGCTGAGTCATTGTTCTCTGTGCATATGTGAACATGCCAAACGAACTCAGACCCCTCTAAATGTCCGCAAAAATGTTTGTAGTTCATTTTGTGGTTCAATTGATTTCTGCATTGTCAAAACAGAATGGTCCCAGTCCGCTTTTGCTTTGTTCTGTGGTGAAAACCTTGAGGCTCACTGTACACACAGCCACAGTCTTCAGCACTTCAACAGGTAAAAACAGACCACCAAGGATCATGTATAAGGTTTTACTCAGGATAAAAGCCTGATCGTGAAATTGCGACAAGACAGCAGCCCTGACATATTAAAGCGATAATGTGTGAGAGCCCTTGTGATTTTACCATGTTAAAGGCAGCAGGTGGGTCTGAAAGATTAGATTTATCAGAGAACGCTGCCCACTTTGTGAGCACCGCGCACACCTTGAGTGGTGTGAAAGGGGTCTGAGTTCTAATGGAGTTGTGGTCTGAGATCTCATCAGTGCTAAAAAGGACCAGACAGAAAGCTGAGTCCTCTTTATAGTTCACTTACGTTGTGACCACAAAAAGAACTGAGGTCATTTGCAGTTGGTTTCCTTTCAGGTTCAATTTAACAGAACTCGGTTTGGTTCATTTGAAAAGAACTATATGTGTAAACACCATAAGATCATGCATTATGTCATCATTTCCATGGCCCAGTAAGCTTTACTGTACCTGAGTACCTGTGCTTAACTTGCCCATCTTGTTCCCTAGCAACCATGCTGAGCTAGCACCTGAAGCTCCAGCAGTATTGTTACTGTTGTTTGTGTTCTCAGAAACAGTTTACTGTGTAGTGTGAGAAATTGTGTGACCAATTGTGCGATAGGAAGCAGACACAGATACTTCATCAGGGTTCGGATAATTTTAGAGTTGGGCTGGTAACAGTACCATGCCAGTCTGTACTATCAGGTCTAAAGCCGCCTATAGAGACCTGCAGTACTGCACAAAATCTTTGGCCATCTTACAAGATACCACTGTTTATTTGCACAGTAAATGTTTGTTTATTTGTATTTTTAATTTTTGTTTTACACATAATCAGTTGTGATTTAATGTGTGCAAGTGTTTTATTGTAACTGTTTCCAAAATTCTTCTTAAGGATGTCCAGTATTTACAGTTACCATCCAGTACTTCATCAGTACTTCATTAAATTAAGTCAGGAATTCAACAAATTCATGCAATGGCTGAAAATAGCCATTGCATGAATTTCAGCATTGGTGCTGAAAAAGAGCCAAACTTGTTTTGTTCTAACCGACGTACACAAGTTACCTTGTTTTAAATTAAGAAATACTTGTTACTTTGTACTGTATTAGATTATTTGTATTTATTTGAATATATACTGTTTGTACTGCTGAAATTGCAAAGATAACTGCCAAGATAAATAGCTTTAAAATACTGCAATTTTGAATTGAGTGGTAAAAGACCTTAATTTCCTCATTAGTTTAACTTTGTAGTTTGAAAAATCAGATATTCTCTGCAGAAAAAATACCATTTATTCTGTCATATCCTACAAAAAATTTAAAAAAGGAAAAATCAACATGGCTTTTTACCCTTTTGTCCTTTTCCTGTAGCCAGATAAATGGAGGGTCAAAGCATAAGGCCTGCCATAATACAGAACCCTTGGAAAGTGTTGGTTTTGAGAACCTTGCTCAAGGGCACGTTGCTGGTTCATAGACTATGTGTGGTGAATCATCTGTGATTCATTGCCACCTCGTTCACCCATAGAATCAGAGCTGCGTGCCAACATCCCACATAAATATAGTTTTGAAAGCAGTTTAGTAAGTTCAGCTTTGTAGACCTAGTATGGTTTCTCAGTGGGGTTGTGTGTTAAAATACCTAAATTCTTCATTAGCTTACCTCTGTAGTTTGATTTACTAAAAGAAAACCTTTTGTATTGGAAGCCTGTTCTCACTTCCCCTAAATAGGGAAGTTTAGCTCAGTGGTAAAGCGTGTCCAGTCGATACTGTCTGTCACCTGGAAGTTTCCCAATGGCTGCTCTTTATGCAAACAGAGAAGTGGGAGAGTTTCCCCTTATTTGCCTTTCAGGTCATGATGTTTTCTTGCAGGTGCCTCTAGGGGTGGACAGTGTTACAAAGAGCCATTGTTACTATAATAAATAATTCAGTGCACCTTTCTGAGTGCACCTTTCTGAACAACTACACATAATATATCATATCATTACAAGTAACTGATCAGATGTCCAGCCCATGATGTCATTATCTTGTTTTATTTGTGTATTTTCAACACAAATTTATTTTCAACACACATTTTATAATTTTATATACTGTGCATTATGAAAACATCTTCAAGTGTCATGATGTTTTCATTATTGCCATCATCACCCATCCTTTAGGTGCCTCCCTATTCACACGTTCCTGAGAAAAAGGGCAGGGATACTTGTCTGTCTGCTTTGCGTTCACTCCCTGTTTTGTGACGTTCTTTCTTAACGTCTTAACTGCTTACGGTGCTTTCATAAAAAAAGCTTGGGAGTTGGTCTAATTGTAGAAACGTTTCTACACGTTTGGGCGTAGACGTTTGGCTTTTGAAACAGGCATGACCTTTGAAAGCCTAAACAGAGCAGAACACAGGACTGCATGTTACGTAATGAGACTATGTTCCTGTTTAATGTCAGTGTTTGAATTCAGAGTGTGAAAAGAACATGATTCCTTCACAGTCAGTCAGGGTTAAGAGAAGATGCTCCTGTTGTTGGGAGTAGCAGTAATATCCCTTTTGTCATGGCCTTATTCCATTGTGTTTACTATACTGTACTTATCTATGGTATTATCTGCTATGGAGGCCTATCTTGCTGACTGTAATGTAAATTATCATTTGGCAAGCTATTTTAAGGTTCAGAGTGCAGTTTCGTTCACTCACTCACTCTCTCTCTGTCTCTCGGTCTTTCAGACACATAAAGGCTATTGAATTCTGCTTCTCCTTTTTCTTAGCGCTTGTTGGTGTTAAATTACTGTCCTACTTCAGTGTAATGTTGATATGGCAGCGGTTGACATTGATCAGGTTTGCTTTTAAGGATGTCCTTTTCTCTTGTAAAGGTGTAGAAGGTTTTAAGGCTGGCGTCAGTGATTGTGAAATATTGCCCTACCATTATGATTGTATTCGTCCATATCAGTAGTATGTATATATTTGTTGCATTTTCCAAACATACTGTTTTTGTTATTGCTGTTTTCCATAAGGCACCACAGCTGAATGATCACAAAAGCGAGATATCAGAGTTGTGCTGTAACCTATTGTACTTTTCTCTTTCTGAGAGTGTGTCTATGTTCTATATTGTAAAGTACGAAGGAGAAATTAGTATTAGAAGTATTTTTATCCTTTATCAGGTTTGTCCTTCCTCTTCAGCACATAGTTTATTTGGTTATTCCTGATCATAATCTGTTTTAATGCTTGACACACCTCTGGTTTCGTGTCAACGAAATGGTGTATGACCAAATATTGTATCCCGGCCTCATTGAGAAATCAGCAACTGCTCTCCCTTAAATAAAATATCTTACCAGACTGGGTGGACCAGTTCCCTGTTTAAAGATCCATGTGTGACTGGAGACATTGGTTTTCTGTTTTCTTTGTAAACATGGATACAAGCCTTTTTTTTAAATGGAGAGGATCCATATGACGGCATAGTTCCTGTTAACCCCTTAGACCAGAGTATTGTTTCTCGACCCAGTTCTTGAGGCCCACCTGACAGTTCCACTTATTTTGCCCAATTTATTGCAAAAATGTGGAACCATTTGCTGGGCCTCAAGGTCTGGGTTGAGAAACTAGGCTGAGTTAAAACATTTCACGTGCTGCACTACTCACAAACAGTTTTAAATACAATGTCAGAACCACTCTGTGTACTTTGGACTGCAATGTTAAAAATCACTGGTATCATATTTAGTTTGTGCAGTGTTTCCATTTCCTTAGACAGTGTTTGGCTGTTTGTCTTGGCTTAGTTCTTCTTAGCAGACTGATAAAGCGCTGGCAGTAATGGCATAGCACAGCTTATTTTTCTGACCTCCCCCAAAGAACCCATTCCTCCACCCCCACAGTGACCTGGGTCCACTAGGCTGGAATGCAGGCTCTGGATTCTCATTTCCTGGTGGCATTTGCTAAACCACTTTGATTCTTCCAGCTTTATTTCTCCAGTTCCATTAGAAGGTCCTGTTGCGGAAAGACAAAATGGAAAAAATGTGTCATGAACAGGGTGTAATGATCCACGAAATTCAGAATTCAACACGGTACATCGGTGTCTGGATTTGATACTTTTTTCAGTGCAGCAAAAATAAGCAGTGCCTGTAAATGTGCCTTATGTTGATCTGTTAATATTTCCATATTCTTTCTTTTTTCCTGTTTCCTTTTTTCTGTTTATTGTTTATTAGAGTATTCAACATTATTAAAGTGCAATATCTGAAACAAAAGCCATACTTTGTAGTGTTTCAGTCTGTCTAGCCACAAGCTAATATGTTAGCCCCAAGGTAACTTGCAAGTTGCAATACAAAAATACATAAATACCAAGCGATGCAATATGATGCATTATATTATTATATCCTTAATCACAATACTTAAACACATTTCATGATACACAATATATCAGTTATTTTTGATTTATTTATTTATTTTAAAGTTTGATATGTTTATGTTTATCAACGCAGTGCACTCCAGTCACAACTATACTAAGTTTTAGGAATTGTGAGACCTCTCTGGTGCAAACATGTAATTGCATGCAGTTGCAAAAGAATGTTTTGTAACCTCAGTTGTTCAAACCCCTTCCCCAAGTGGATGAATCTCATCATTGTGAATGCTTTGAAAGAGTATTTAAAGAGAACTCAGTCAAAACTTTGTGAGTGACTTGTCTTCAGAGAACATCTTCCAAATGAATTACCTACTATTGCCATCAAATTTTCATCATTTGAGACCTAAACATTGAGCTGGAGCTTCTTGTCAAACCTACGCGTGTGACAAAACTCCCACAGAATCCAACCCGACACCTCTGACTTTTAAATTACTATTTTGAACTTTTCAGGATGATTGACAGCAGTGCACTGACACCAAATTCTAGTGTGTCCTCCTAACATCAGGGCGAAGTCTTAAAGAGCTGCGTCTCTTCTAAGTCCCTGTTTATTATGCGTTGCAGTTGGGCAGTGGTGGTATACGTTACCCATGATGGGCTCAGACAAGTTTATCATAATAGTGATATATTGTTGTCATCCACCCACCCCCCCAGCCCCCCACTACCAGTACTGTCCTAAGTGTGAGTAGCAGAATAATCGGTACCCACTGGTCTTTCCTAAGAAACCGAAGGAGTTAATGTTATTCTGGTGTTCTTTATCGTTTGGAACGACAACAGTGTCACAGTATAGCTTACTGTGCAAGGTCATATTCTGACAGCTGTTGGTTGGTTACGTGTCTGCTTGCAGCTGTGAAACAGATAAGCAGCTTCACAATCTCTACCTCAAATAACATTTTGATAAATGTTTTCCATGCAGTTGTGATGTGGCCAACTGCCTTACAGTCTTTCAACCACTTCTACCATCATCCCTAAGACAAACTGTTATTGATGGTGTGCACAGTATTGTCTTGCTGTAGGTCATCTATAGTTGTGGGCTTCTGATCTAAGAGCTTTCAGTCACGATCATGGCTTTCTGAGGACTTTCACTGCTCTGGCTGCCTGAATGTTTTTTATTAACAGTACACTTTAGCCAAAGCATTATGCCCTTCACCTTCAGGGAAGGAATATGGCCCACAGGAGACGTTTGTGGCTTGTTTCTACTGGCTACAGTGTGTTTCGGTTGTGTCATGCACTGATGCTTTTATGACTGTCGAACATACACTTGGTTGACTTCCACTGCCCTCTCTTGTCCTTGATGAAGTCTGTTAGAGGGCTTGCTTTTGTCTGAACTGGCGTTGTCAATTATTTGGAAAGCAAACTTTCATTACTGCCGTTGTCAGTCTTTTCTGAATGATAAAGCTAAATGCTGATTTCTACCAGTGTTTAGTTTGGTTGTCTGCTGATTTCGTCCTTAACTGGTGTTTAACATTCAGCCAAACAGACTGCAGCAGAGCAGATTTGGTTTTAGTGTTATAGCAGGCTCTTCCTAGCTTATCTTGGAGGGAACTGCCTTATCTAAATCCAAATGATGACTTCACCAGTACATTCTGTGAGCATTGCTTTTCTCACTGTTAGTTCTCCCACACATAGTTCTTCATTTTAGTTTCCTGCTGTGCAAGGTACAAGTCCACCAACAGTCTGTTTTATTGTGTTATGATTACATGTTTGTTCATGGAGGGTATTTTTGCATGATATGACTTAGAAGAATTAATCAATAGGCTGTTTCCTCTAGACGAGTTGCAGAGTTATGCTCTATGCTTTGGTGAAACCCATGTTAATCAGCCTAGTTGTGATTTTGGTCTATGTTAAGGGAAGGGCTGCATGATCATGGCAAAAGTCGCAATCATGATTATTTTGGTCAGTGTTGAGATCACGATGACTCACTGATTCTGGAAACTTGATGCATTTGTTGAACTTTAAAAAATATATATATTTTTTTTTTAAATTGAGGATTGAATTTCAAAGGATTTCAAATGGGTCATATTGCCTTGTGGTGCAGACTAGGGGTGCAACATTATGAAAATTGCATGATACTATACTTATTGTCATTTTTGCATCATGATACGATACATTTTCGATACATTTCAGTTTTTTTTTTGAAAGGATAACTGACAGAAGTCATTTTCTTATTTTCTTAGAAGATATAAAATAAAAAATAAAAACAAAAGTGCAAGATGAATATTACAAGTTGCATTTGGCAAACTTGAGTGTTATCATGGCTCGTTACAAAGCAAACAAAAACTGTGGACTATAAAGCTACGTCTCAAAATTAAACAAGCTGAACTTTACAAGTTCATTTACAGTCAGGTCTTGTGTTTTTGTATATAAAGTGTGGGTTTACCTTCTGGCTAAAATGAGTGCTTTTCTCTTTTTTTCTTTTTTTAATTTTTACCCGATTTTCTCCCGAATTTAGTCGTCTCCAATTCCACCCGCTACTTAGGACTCCCCCAATCACACGATGCTATCAACGCTAGGAGGGTGAAGGCTAACACAGGCTTCCTCCGAGACCTGTGAAGCCAACCACCGCTTCTTTTCGAACTGCCGCTCACGCAACGTCACTGGACAGCCGAACGCGCTCGGAGGAAAGCGCCAACCGCCAGATCTGTTACGTCAGCTAACAGACGCCTGCGCTGACCAGCATCGCGCTGAGTGATGGGGGGAGAAGGAGGGGCCATCCCACCCACCCAGAGAGAGCGAGGCCAATTGTGCTCTCTCGGACACCCGGCTACGGACGGCTGTAGCATCACCAGGGATCGAACTCGCGATCTCCTGATGATAGGGCCAACGCTTAGACGGTTGCGCCACTCGGGAGCCCCAGAGTGCTTTTCTAATGTGGCTCAATCACTGTCAGCTAACTGTGGATCAGACAACCGGAATAGAGGTGGACTTTACAACCAGTCAGCTATTAGAAGCTATAAGCATCCATGTCAGCGTTACTTAGTAGCTGATGCAACTCGCGTTTTCTTCTGACTCTGCTAACTGAGACATTTGAGCGAGTCTTCATGGGCGAGTCTTCACACGAGTTATCAAAGTTGAGGTATTAGCACAGATATTTGGTCCTTGCACAACGCCGGCACACTGTCACCGTTTGGTCTACCACTTGCTAAGAAGTGGCTGTCTTACTGGCCCTCACCACAAACATTACACTGTGGTCAACCTGAGTTAGATGCTTTCTCTGGATATACTGTAACCACTCCTGAATCTTATTTGGTTCTCAGTCACAGTAGTGCTCAGATAAGCGCAGTACTTCCTGCGGTACATGTGCAAGCAAATTAGTGTTCATTGTTCTAAATTGAACTTCCTTAAACTTTCCCAGAGTGTATGAGAGCTTTATTTTGGGCCACATACAACTGCGTGGAATGACAGTATTTTCTTGTGTTTCTCAAAGAACCACAGGGCGCATGAGAAGCAAGTTGTTTCCAACAAAATGTATTTGTGCTTCGCAAATAAGGACGTGTGCACACTCCAGGAACTTTGGCAGCATAGTCAGGACCTATACTTGGAATGTTGCATCAGTCCCACCCTCCGTGTCCATGCCACAGTTCATTTTGCCAGACTGTGTGGCTTCCCAGTGCTGTTGCAACCTCTCTGTGATAAAGAAAGTGTGTTATGAAAACAGTGTGGGTGGATAAAGGCATGTTTTTCTACTTATGGAAAGGGCCCTCCAGAACACTCCTATCTGCCCATTGTGCTGAATACAGGCTAATCCCTGTACAGAGAATAGGAGGCAAGCGCAGAGGCAGCACAAAGACATAATTGTCTGTTTTTATTTTTGGCCTGATGCCTTTCATGACCTGTGATTTGCTGGAACAGGCTTTTGTACCCACGAGAGTCACAGGGTGTGATAAGCTATGTATGCAAAATGACTTATTCTGTTGCCATAATTGATTATCCAACTGGGTGCATCAAGTAAGAGTTTTTCAGGCTATTATGTTTATGGCCAAGCCTGATAACATACTGAGCATAGTGTTCATTGAAATATGAGCTTAATACGAAACATGTTTTGTCTATTTTCAGTTGGTACAAGCTGGTGGATAAGAATGGCAAGGCAGACAAAGAGAGAGGAGAGGTTCTCCTGGATATCCAGTTCATGAGAAACAACATGACTGCCAGCATGTTTGACCTCTCCATGCAAGACAAGCCTCGGTCCCGCATCTCCAAGCTCAAGGACAAGGTTCGCGGCAAGAAGAAGGATGGCCTGTCTGACTCTGCCTCTGCCATTGTGCCCTCTACTGTTGGTCAGGTCCTGACAGACAGTGAAGGGGAGGATGAGGCTAATCCAGACTCTGCGAAGGGCAAGAAGTCGTCCAAGTTGAAGTCTCTTTTTGCACCAAAGTCTAATCTCCACAGGGGCGTATCTCAGTCCATGTCAACCCTCGGCACACTGCCTGAGAAGAATAGCTCGCTAAGCAGCAGCCGATCCTCAGGCCTCAACGGAGAGTCCCCTGATGGTAAGGCCAGACAGTATGTAAACACTGTAGGAGTCTGTCAAGAGCCAATTTTGTATTAACATTAGAGGTGCACTAGTGCACTACGGAATTTCTGGGCTCATATGATTACTGATAATTAGCACCTTATTATGGCTGATATATTGTAATTTAAATGAATTCTTTTTATTTGATTGCTTATTTAAACGTTTTACAGTACTTTGTGTGGGTAGGGTTTAGCAGACCTCTTATCTAAAGCCATTCAAAAGAGTAGGTGTTTATTAAAATAAAAAAACAGGGATGTGGAATTAAAGGACAACAACTAACAATGTTCAAGATCATCATTATCCAGTGATGGACTTGATATAGGCTATAAAAAAATCATACACAGCTAAATCCTGTGCAGTAAATGATCTCCCATCAGCTTTGACTTCATGTCGCTCTGTATTTTAAAGCATTCACATAAAGGGGAATAACCTGCTGTAAGTTCATTTTTTTGGCTCTGTGTGACACAAATCTGCATATCTGGCACGTAGTATAGCGCATCTGAAACCTGAACACAGATAACAGGCTTAGTTTAACACAGATAACAGGTTTAGTTGATTCATATAGGAAACAATATCGTCTCAATAAATCTATGCAAATTCACTTTATGTTAAACACCTGAATAACTGGGCGAGATTTCAAGTTGGCCTATTGACGTTATTTCACAAAGAACTAACTATAACTAAGTTAGCAGTAGAACATGAACTTGGCTTTGCATTTAGTAAATCAGCTAAATGAACTATAAAACACTTACTTGAACTTACTTCCATATTATCACTGCTATATACTTCACAGCTATTTGCTTTCATATGATCACTCATCTCTGTCTGTGTTTAAATAAGCTACTGTAATTATATCTGAACACTCTCAAATACTGTCCAAAGCGGTGTATAAATGCTCCAAAAAAGCAGAGAAATACAGTGTGTGGAGTTTTTGTTGTATTTTGAAAAACTGAAATGTTAATTTAAAAGAACAAAATATGTAACAGACTAAAAAAAATTTGTCATGAAAGTTGTTTTTCTGTAAGAATTCACATCCATAAATTGCTTTAGTACATTTGGTGGCCATTACAGGGCTGCTGTAGGGTCTGGAAAAAGGGGAAATTCCCACCACTGGTGACTGCATGTGCTTCCACACATGCTTCAGTGCCTGCACAAGCTAATAATAAGATTCAAAATTATTGGTTGTAATTATTGGCCATAATTTCAGTGTCAGAACGATAATAATAATTAATTTTTTTAGCAGCAAATAATGTATTGGCCAATATATGCGCATCAATATTTAACATTGTAAAATAGTCTTATTCATTTTCTAGTTTCAATAACACTGATAATACCCTGGGTTACTGTATAATACAACATTTAGTAAGTGGTCAGTGTATTAACTCATTTAAATGTGCTCTCTCTCTCTCACGCACAGTGAAAAAGAAGTTCAAATTTCTGGGCCATAAGAGAACAAGCAGCACAGACAGCAAGGTATCTCTGGGCCCTTTCTCACTGCTCAATCGCTCCAAACAGAACATCCCAGAGCAGAACAACCTATGCATCAATGGCAGTCATGTTTATGCTGAGGAACAAGAGCCCAAGCCAAGTTTTGGATCTACCCTCAGTCTGAGCAGCTCTGCAAAAGGCTCTGTAGAAGACTTGCGAAAATACCACGAACGAAACGCATCTGATGTCTCGGCTGACTCGTTCAAAGGCCTCAGTATTCCTACCTACAAGCCTGAGCCAGTAGAGAAAGCCTTACATGTTCCACAGCACCCTCAAGAGGATGAAGAGAAGAAGCACAAGAAGACAGAAGGACGCTTGCAGGAGGTTTTGGAGAGGCAGGAGGAACAGGAGAGAATGAGGCAACAGGAGCGAGAGGAAAGAAGGAGAAAACAGGAGGAAGAAGAAAGAAAGATAAGGTTGGAGGAAGAACAGAGGAAGCGCCAGGAGGAGGAAGAGCGTCAAAGAAAGAGGCGTGAAGAAGAGGCAAAGAGAGCGGAGGAGCAGAGGCGCCAAGAGGAGTCCAGAGTGGCTGAGAGGCTGACTTCCCTTTTTGGCCTCGGGAAGAAGAAAGAGGAGCCGAGTCCTCCAGCTGTGGTGGATCCCAAACCTATGGACGTACCTGCCTCCACAAACCCTTTTGAGGAAATTCCTCTCAGCCCAGACTCCACAAATCCTTTCTTGGTGGAGAGCCCAGCAAAGGCACAGAAGGAAGAGCGAAATACCTTTACCCCAACACCACCTACCAATGCCTTTCCTGGACGCACAGCCAAGGTTTCTGCAGTCAAACCAAGGTAGGTTTTCAGATGTCTTTTTTTTCTGCATTTGAATGATCTCATCAGCATCAGATGAGTTGAAATGATCCTCATCATCATCTTAAAGAGTTCCTCTAAATCATGTGGTAAATTTTTGGCCAGAAGGAAATAGTGGTGCTTAGCGATGCACCAAAATGAAAATTCTTTGATGAATCCAAAATTCTGGAAACACTCGACCAAATAACAATAAATAAAATCAATTTACTTACCATAAACAACCAAGAACAAAGCAAAGAATTCCTTTTTTGTTATATTTTGTTCTTTGTTCATTTCAAAATCTGGATGCGGATGGCATCAACATGCTAGCAGGGACTTTCTCCTTCTGTTGTTTTGTTATATTCTGCATATCAAGCGGGATGTGGTGGTTTAATTTGGCATTAAACCTGTTATAGAGAATTTCTTGGTTGATGTATCTTTTCTTGATGCTTGACATAAATATATTTTACAAATCCCTTGTCTAATGTCCCTTGTAAAAGCCATGAAATGGTTTCACAGGGGGAGCATTTTTGTTGATTTGCTGCTGCAAATGTGTGAATGCGTCTGCGCTGACCAGCAGAGGAAAAACAGCGGTTTTAATCATTATTTCAATTTTTTTAAACTTCAGCTTTAAAACTAAACATCAAACCCGCACTTAGTTGCAAACCTTGTATCTCCAGTGGTAACTTTACAAGAAAATCAAAAAGCCTCTTAATGTTTTTAACTTTCAGTGTACAGTATTGTAAAATAAATGTAATATTGGGCCATTTTTGTTAGTCCATTCATCAGGAAATGTTCGCACAATGTAAAGAGCAGCAAAAAAAATTAAAAACAACAAAAATTGAGTCTTTTTTTTCTGACTTTGACGATAAGTATTAGGCAGTCTTGTGAATCTTTGATAAAATTAGACAAATATCAGATTGTTAGATTGTAACAATCACGTCCACTCGGACCAAAGGCTGCATAGTAAATAGTAAGTCGAGCTATCTGCTAATGCAGTTAGTAGCTTAGATAAGAGAGGTCATGTGAGAATAGTCAGATGTAATTCCACTCCACTAATCTCTGTCTGCTTGGCCTTTATGTAAAACAACCTCTTCTTCAAGGGAAGCCCTAACCAAGCGTTTTCCTATATTCTTATGAATAAAACAGTGTTACAACAATGATGTAATGAAACGTAACACTGACCTCTGTTAATCTGTAAGGGCCAAATTGGATACCCCTCTGCAATGAGACAGCAATCTCAGAGACTGGTTTTCTCTAGACGAGAGTTGGGGCGCGCTTGGCTTCTTTCTCTTACTTACTGCCCTATATGCTGCCTTTATCCATTCCAGTGTTCTTTAACTGGTGCCTTAAGAGATCCTAGCCAATCACTCTCCCACACAGGCTAAAGGAATGTGGTCTTCGTGCTGTCTTGAGACTAGCCTACAGGACCAGTTAGGCAGAGGCGCTCTGATTGGTCACTAGTGAGGGAATGTGGCCTGGTTTGTCGGCTGAGGTGCATAGGTATGGAGAGAAACAGGTTGTGGATGAATGATGTGGCCTTGTGTACTCTCAGTCTATGACTCACTTGCATTGTGTGAGTGGAGATATCTGAAGTTCTTCTACTTTTTGCCTGACTTTTGAGACTTTCCACTCAACTGTGGGAGTTTAAATATGAATATCCGCTAAGTGGTGAGTAACATGCTGTTTTTTGCTTAGTTATTTATTTATTTGGCAGAACATGGTGGGTTGGCAGTGATTAGGCTAAATTAAGTTAAGGTTATTGGCTTTTATGGAAATGATGTGTTGGTAGTTTTATTACCATTTCTTAGTCAGGATTTCTGTAAAGCTGTAGCATATTCTGCCTCGATCTAGGGCCCAACGGATATGAAACTTTTATGCAACTTGAAGGAGTAAAAAATGTAGACAATTTATACAGGACAATTTTGATTTCTATGGTCATATAGTCCCATGGTTTCAGTTAAAGTGTTTTACTTTTTTAACTTTTCAGATGTCAGTGATGATTGCCAGTTCTCAGTAGCATTACAAATAATATAAATATAAAACAAGACACTTATAAATAACCTATAAATAACCTTATACCTTTAAAATGAGTAAATAATATAAACTCTCCCTGTAAGAATCCTCTCAAACAAGAATTCCCTTAGTGCCAAACAGTGTGTTTAGTTGTTGTTCAAAACACATTCTGCTAAATCCGTAGAACATTTATATCAGTTTACTTTATCATTTTATGTTGGGGACCCATATTTTGAACCAAAAACCACCTGTACCCCCAGACTATTTCAAAGAATAAAGATATTCAGCTGTACAAACGTACATTGTTTGTGGCCTCTTCACATTATTACTACACATGCAAATTTGATCATTTGCTCATTCTGTAATTCTTTCTCTGTCCCTCTTTGGGTTCATGTTCACTGATTACCTGATCCATATTTTAAAATCAACTAACTTTATGACTGAAATCCAGCTGAAATGCAAAACACTGTTCCAAGAGCACTAAGGTCTGAGGGGCATGACAATGACGTAATTGGTCTGTGGTAATGATTTTGAAAGCACAGTCATCACAGGGCTCTATACGTTTGAAGTATTAGAATTGTAGAGACTCAGGCTAAAAAAAGTACAGTATTCTTTTAGTGTGTACTTCTAATGTTTCGTTTTTGTGTTAAAAGGATGCTTATGATATACAACTTTGGGATAAGCGTGATGTTTAAATTGTTGATTATTAAATAAACCTAATGGGAGGTGGTATGATAAGATGATAGGACTGTAGGGACATGGGTCTGAGAACTTGCAGAGTATTCCTTTATTTACTCATTATAGGATCATAAGTATGTTGAATGTATTTTGGTTGTAGTTGGTTTAACTGCAAATATTAGAGCTAGACAACTTTGAAGCTTAACTACGGATGGGGACTGACAAATTGGTGTTTTGTGTTCTTGCTCCTTGGCAGATTGGCTCTCAGTCCGAAGCCTGAAACAGATAATACTGATCCCCTTGTCTCCCCTGATACCTCAGACATCCAGCCCACTGTCCCTGGGTCTTCTTTGTCCCCAAAACCTTCTCCCTCTAGTGACCCTTTTGAGTCTTTTGCTATGTTTTCTGAAATTCACTCTACTCTGGCACCTCCTAAACCACAGAGAACTTTTGCAGAATCCCCAAGAGGCAGCATGGAAAACCTTTCAGGAGCAGATTACACCACCAGCATGTCTGAAAAAAAGCACAGGGCCCTCCAACCACCTAACTATCCTGGAGGTTCATCAAAGAATGGAACCCACCATCCAAAAAATGAAGTGTCTTCACTAAACTCTCAAAGTCAAAGACCTCCACTTCCTCTCCCTGACTATGATGCTCTCTTTCCCAAGAAGAGACATGGGGTCATGACTAACACTCGTTGGGAACACATCATAGCAGAAGTCAACCAGAGAAAGACAGATTCCCATCTGAAGAATATTGAAGAAGAGATGAGCGTAGATGGTCCTAATGAGCCTGTGCCCAATAAATCTGAGATTATAAAAGAAAGGAATTCATCAAGCTTTAACAAACATCACAAGGATTATTTGGAGGCATCCTCTGTCTCCATGACAAGAATGGAGCCCAAACAGGCTCTAATACCACCTAAATCAACTACATCTGCTACAGCAAGACAGGTGCTGGAGGTTAATTCCAAGCAAGTTCTTACCCCTGAACCAGTATATGCTACTGTGGAGAAGTCTAACCGTTTTGCATCCAGAGCTTTACGTAGTGACTCTACACCAAAGGTACAGCAAGAACCTCAAGTGAAAGAGAAGAGAACCTTCAGCACTGCTGTTAGTGCTGTTGCCCAACCTTCAGAGACAAAGGAAAGGCCAACACCAGCTGCCAGAGCTGTAAAAACATCAAATTCGCTGGAGAATTCTAACGCTGAGGATGACACTACAGAGTTGCCTTCAGCCAAACCCAGGCTAAAAGTGGCAGAGAAAGAACCAGTCATACAGGTTCAGCCAGAGCAGCCTACCACTCTAAGTTTAACATTATCAGAAAAAGCCCAGGTGGAAAGGAAAAAAGGTTCCATGACACATAAGAGCTCATGGGAGAATAAAGGCTTAGAGGAAAGAATGCAGGTCCCTGTGAATGTGTCAAATATAACTCATATTGCAAAAAATGAGGACGTGCCAAAAGAACAGCCAGTTGCAGATGTATTCAAAGGTCCTGAGAAAGAACTGATTGACTCTGACCCTTTCCCAAATGACAAGCTGATCTGTCTAGATCCTTGGGCCTTACCAGAGCAAGACACGCACCAAGATGACCTCTTCACCAGTGGCCTGAAAAAAAACCACAAAGTCTAATGATCTGGGATTAACTCCTGAGGACTTTGATAATTTTTTTGGATCTACTGCATCTAAAAATAAAGCACATGAATTCTTTGGGTCTGTTGCATCCAAAGATGAAATGGATCCATTCTTTGAATCTGTTACGTCAAAAGATAAAAAGGATCCATTCTTTGAATCTGTTGCACGCAAAGATGAGAAGGATCCATTTTCTGAATCTTTTGCATCAAAAGATAAAAAGGATCCATTCTTTGAACCTGTTGCTGTCAGAGATGAAATGCATCCAAAAGAATCACACAAGAACTCGAGTCCCTTGCTCCAAAGAAGATACTCGCAAAAGAAAAAACAGGCACCTCAGCCCCCAGTTAATTTGGAGAAAACTGTAAAGGAGAAACCTATTGTGGACAAACCAGCTGCTCAGTTTATGCCAGATGCAGATGATGTTGAATTAACTGTTACGAGTGTGGCTGCACAGAGTAACAGTGAAACCACAATAGTCACCTCAAAAGCAGACCTTTGGGGAATGGATCCTTTCACTTCCCCCTCTCAAGCGCTGTTCTCCTCAGCAACACCAGAGCTAGTGCCTGGAAGCATGTCTGGGGGCAAGACCCTGCTCCGTGCCAGGGTCTCACCCTCTGAGGGTCAGTTTGTCAGCTTGCTGAGTGGTGGAGGTGGGGCTTTGACCTCTCGCAGGTGAGAATAACCCACAACCCCAACCCCCCCGTGCCATCCTGTTTTTTAAAGAAGGAACCACTACTAACCCTGGGACCCTCTCTGGCTTTAATTCTGAGGTGCCATGCTCTTTCTCAGTAAAATTATCAGAGGATGTTTTTTTTCCTTTTGGGGTTTTGAGACTCACTGATGATTGATTGTTCGTTTCACAAAAAACACCATGATCTGATCTTTTTAATGAGACTAAAGGATAGTTTCTAGGACATATATTAAGCCTGGTCTTAGAATAATAATTATATCTCCTTTAACCATTAAAAATGATGATGATGATGATGTTAGTTCAGGACTAGGCTTTATCTGTCCAGGAAACTAGCTTTAAAGATTGCCTAACATTGCTATCGAAGGTCAGCTGGTTATTCCAAATGATTTCTTCTGCTTTTCGCAGATGGAGGTTTTTGTGGACCACATACTGTCTATAACTTTCTGGTGTCTGTGTTAGTTTGTGTTCTCATAATCAAAGGAATGTCTGGTTTGAATCAGCATGCTGTGTTTGGGGGATTTTTGGTATGCTTAATAGTCTCATGACTGTTACTTTTAGGTGGGAAAACTAACACAAATCTTGTATTTTTGCTCCTTCTCACATGACTTTTGACCTGCCCTTGATGATGAACTCTAATTCTGTGGATCACAGTCATTCTGATTTTTTTTTGTTCCCCCTCTAACTAAGATTAGAGATTCTTGAATATCACTTCCGTACAGTGTATTAGGTAGTAGCATTAAGTGCTTCGTGATGTTACTTTGTACTGTTCATAATTTATAATACCTTCTTTGGAGTTATTCTATGAAGGCATATTCATTTTTTATTTCCACTCAAATCTGTTTCTCTTTTTTTTTCCTCAGGCCACACCCAGTGAAACCCTTGAGTTCCACAGAAAGCCAGCCTCCCAGCAGCATTTCTGTAGGGAAAGACCTGAAGACTCCAGTCATCCGAGAGGTGGCTGAGAAATCAAAGGTGCTCCCACTTATAAAAATTTGGCCTGAATGATTACAACACTTGAGTATTCGTTTGTTACGTTGATGTTCATTTCTCAGTTTAGTATTTGAAAGCTGACATTTCATCAGCAAAAGCCTTTATATGGAAGATGATTAAAAATCATGCCAGGTATCCACGTCACGTTTGGTGTCATTTTCTCATGAAAATGACAAAATTGAAAACTTGACTCAGGTAACGTATTAAAAGTAAATTATAGGGTGCTTTCACGCCTGCCTTGTCTGGTTTGGACCTTTTGGACTTTTTAGTTTGGTCAGAACCAAAATAGCAGGCGTGAAAGGCACCTTAGACCACGGATCAAAATTTGGTCCGACCAGAAGAGGTGGTCTTGGTCTGGGTCAGACCGAACCGTGTTTTGGTTCGTTTGTACTGTGAAAACACTTCTGGATGGTTTGGACTCGGAAGCCACGGACGCACATGAAGAGAGGAGGAGATGAAATATTTAACTGTAATTTGGTCTGACAAAAATGTCAAAAGTCACATTGAAAGAACACATAAAATGCTGAAACTTGGACCTTATTTTCTGAGAAGATGAGAGAACTTGAAAATGGAAAAGGCTGCCTGCCGAATCGTCAACATGCAGACATCAAAAACACGCTCATATGCAAACCAATTAACATCAAGTGTAGGGAGACGCAGCCCACGTAGGTGATGACTACAGGATGTAGTTCTGTCATGCACTTGCTAAATTGCAATGTGAAACAAAAACTAACTGGATCAAATGTATACAACGTAACAAACATGGACCTTGATCTGGACTTTGGTCTGTAAAAATGTCCATAAGGTGAAAAACAATTTTGCATAACGTTGCATGAACTTGTGGCAAAAAATGTAGCAGGAAACAAGTTGTGTTTTTGATAGATATGAGATGCACGCCCAGCGCAGCTGTTCTGGACTCAAACACTGATTTGCATCTGTTCAATCACAACATAGTTGCCACCTACTGGATATATTTTGAAATGCAGTAATGAACATAATTATAATTCTGGTTAATTATGAAGCGTAAATATTGGTTTAAAGAACGAGTATTCAGGTACTGGTTCGGAAATACCAACAAGTATTCGAAGCCTGTAAAATGCTGTTTTGGCCAGACTTAATCTAAGTAAATGATTTCTGCATGGCTTATGTTGTGTCCCACTAGTATTCTATATCTCTTATGACCTCTCCCTTATTTTTCCTTTCCTTAGACTGCAGAGAGTGGCCCCTACACTCAGCTAACTCAGGAAGAGTTGATAACTCTGGTGGTGAAGCAGCAAACTGAGCTCTCGAAGAAAGACGCCAAGATCCTTGAACTGGAAGACTACATCGATAACCTGCTGGTGCGTGTCATTGAGGAGAAACCTGGCATCCTGTTGTCTATGAACTCTAAGGCATAAGAGTGAGGGCCTGGCATCATATAAGGGACCCTGTGACATGGTGAGGTGGAGGCTGACTGGTGTAGATACTAGGATTTGGCAGTGGGTTCAGATTGCACCCCATTTTATAGATAAGTGGCTCAAGAACCAAACAGACAACAGAATAAAGGGTGTTAAGTCCACGATTACCTGCACACTATGGTTTCACTTTCTTCGCATACAGATTTGTTTTTTCAGCTTATTTTGGTTGAAAAGGTTTGAAATTGAATGGGTCTGGACCTCTACTGCTGCTTACAGAGCTTGCTTCCACGGTGAACTAGCCTTATCTCTACTAACAAGGATAATGTTTTCCTGCTGTCAGTCTTTGACACATTTAAACTATAAGCACTTTTTGCCTGGATGTGTATGTCTATGCAGAGAAGGTGACAAATGAAGGATTAACAACTTTATGCTGGAATTATGTCTTAATATGAGATGCGCTGATGTTTTATGAAATGCCTGCTGAATAATTCAAAGATAAAGGGGCTGCTGCACATCTCAGCTTAGCACACTGGATGGTTGTTGATGAGGATGCACAATACTATCAGAATCACATCTGTATCTGCAGGTATTTGCTGAAAAACAAAATGGGCAGATGACCAGTAATTAACCGATGTTGACGGATATTTCAACCCAATATTTGATTATGTATTTATTGCAGTCTGGAATCAGAGAACGTTTAGGTGACCCTGGCCTGCTGTGCTAAAGTGTCTGCATTTTATTAATTGTATTGCATTTGTAACCCAATACAAAGAAATGTTGCATTTCTATGTAATGATCATTCAGATGGATCTGGTCACAGTTTGTACATTTTATAAATGTGTCTGTCATATTGTCATCAGCAGATATGTACGTGGAAAAATATAGGATATTAGACATTTGGCATCAGCCCAGACTTTTCACATCTTTAATTGTAGATCATTTATTCACTGTGCTCAGTGCAGTGGTTATGTTTGATTCTGCAGGTTCTTTGAGTGTTTGGCTGTTTTTATACTACAGTGATGTCAGTGAAGATGGTTGTTGCTTTTAAAAGTGCATTTTCTCTCTGTAAAACCCTAAAAAGTCAGAAAATGGCAGCCAGCGTGTTTTACTCTGTGTACTTTCTTCAGTGCTTTATAGAAAGGCCATCAGCAGATGAGTCAGTGCCTGTATGTGCACCATTTTAACCTTTTACCTCAGATCCTGTAGAAGATGTGAAATGGTGAAATGTTTCAGTAACAGTAATCACATCATCTTCTCTGCCTGGGTTGAGGGTTGCTTTACTATGGAGTTCAACACTAATGGCAGACATTATGGAGGTGGTTATCAGTAACATTAAGCCTTCTCTTAATATCTCTGACATGATTATACCCAGTTTTATATATTTGAAGATTTAAATTATACCACTTTTCAGACCGGACCCAAACTCTTTCATACATGCTTAAACGTATTTTAGAAGTTATTATTTATTGCGTCGTCTGCTGTCCTGAATCTTGTCATGATTTAAGAAATCCATGATAGGTTTTCTGTGTAATATATATTTACTTACTAACATGCAATCAAGAAGAAATGCTTCCTTGTAAGGAGAACAGCTTCCAATCATGTTCTCTGATTTAAAGAAGGCAGGCTTTACTTTTCAGACACTACAAATATAGGCTCCTTATCCTGTGAAAGAGGGTCTTACTGTGTGCCCGTGCTCATGCAGGCACAGGCTGAATTCTGGTACTTGCTGTAAGGGAGGCCTTTGAAGAACAAAGCTAAACGAGGACAGGGTAGCTGCCCTGTGTGTGTTTTAGCCCTTGTTTCCTCACTCTGATCCAGTCCTGTGGAGCCTGTGGTGTTCTAACAGTTCCTGATTCAGGCTTTAAGGTTATCGCAATAAGACGGTCATTTATTTTGCATACCTTGTGCCTTCTTTGTTGTCTAATGTAATAATTTCGTTCTACATTCTGATGATCAAAGATATTTTAAATAAAGTATGTATATTCTTGTTAATACATTTGTTGTTGGATTTTGTTTGATCTGTTATTTCAGTAATTATGTACATTTATTCTGTCCTATAAAACCAAATAAAATTAGAAATATTCAGAAATATGTTTCATTTCTAAAATAATTTGAAATAAACGTTTGGCTTTCTACTAAAGCATTTATGGATCTAGTTACCTTGGTTTTAAGTACTTCAATCACTTCAGTCATACACAGATCAGGCATAACATTATGGCCACCTCCTTGTTTCTACGCTCATTGTCCATTTTATCAGCTCCACTTACTATATAGGTGCACTTTGTAGTTCTGCAGTTACAGACTGTAGTCCATCTGTTTCTCTGCATACTTTGTTAGCCCCCATTTACCCTGTTCTTCAGCAGTCAGGACCCCCACAGAGCAGGTACTATTTGGGTGGTGGATCATTCTCAGCACTGCAGTAACACTGGCGTGGTGGTGCTGTGTTAGTGTGTGTTGTGCTGGTCTGAGTGGATCAGACACAGCAGTGCTGCTGGAGTTTTTAAAACACCGTGTCCACTCACTGTCCACTCTATTAGACACTCCTTCCTTGTCAGTCAGTAGATGTGAAGTCAGACAGTAGCTCATCTGCTGCTGCACAGTTTGTGTTGGTCATCTTCTAGTCCTTCATCAGTGGTCACAGGACGCTGCCCACAGGACACTGCAGGCTGAATATTTTGGGTTGGTGGACTATTCTCAGTCCAGCAGTGACACTGAGGTGTTCAAAAACTCCAGCAGCACTGCTGTGTCTGATCCACTCAGACCAGCGCAACACACACTAACACACCACCACCACCACCACATCAGTGTTACTGCAGTGCTGAGAATGATCCACCACCCAAATAGTACCTGCTCTGTGAGGCTCCATGGGGGTCCTGACCACCGAAGAACAGGGTAAAAGGGGGCTAACAAAGTACGCAGAGAAACAGATGGACTACAGTCTGTAATTGTAGAACTACAAAGTGCACCTATATAGTAAGTGGAGCTGATAAAATGGACAATGAGCGTAGAAACAAGGAGGTGGTCATAATGTTATGCCTGACCGGTGAATAATGCATGTATATAAAATGTTCGAGCCCTGGATGTTCCCTATGAAAACCCCAGGCTTATTACATGCTATGGCTTATTCAGTAACAACAGGGATTTGAGTGCAAACTGGCCGAGCTATTCTTAGGTTATAAAAGTGCTGGCGGGCAGGCTCTGGCCAATTAAGGGGTTAAATTTGCACCCATAGGATCGGATGGGATCACCTCCATGTTCTGTTTGCTTATGAATTAGGCTTTAGCACAGCAGATAATACTGTACTGTTTCCTAAAAGCCATGTATGTTTAAAACAAACAAATAAAAAATCCTACAAAAGGTTCTTCAAGCTATGCCATCAAAGAACCACTTCTGGTTTCCAAAATAAATATGTTAGAAATACAGATTTTGTAAGATTTGTGAACGTGAAAGAACCTTGAACCACCTTCATGTAATGTAAAGGTTACCAATTAAGGTTTCTTCCTAGAACCCTTACGTTATGGTAAGGTTCTTCACACTCACACATACGTTTACAAAAATAGTTCTCTAAATAACTTTTTTAATGTGGTTCTCTAGCAGTGTGCAAGGAAACCTTAAGAGCATGACGGTACAAAAAAAAGTCACCACAGAGTTCAGGACATTAGCATGAAGTTCTGGATTTTGATACAGGCTTCAGCTATAGCCAATTCTGTGACTGTTACCCTTTCAAGAACTCCTGTTTGTTCTCAGTGATGCTCTGGGTGCTGTTTACACTTCATCAGAACAGTAGTTGGTGCCCATGTTATCCACTTTCTTGTGAAATACCTGTCTTGCACATAATGGTCCTCGTGCTATGCTTGCCTTAAGCCCTCAAATCCACCTTCAAGGCCACCATTTGGTCAGTATTGGGGCTAAACAGTATCCTTGTCAGTATAATAGACATTCCTGAGCCATTACATTCTCTTGAATATGGGGTTGTCGTTTTGTTGCCATGTGGTTCTAAGCTGTATAGGCTAGTCTTGACTCTCTGTGGCAGGTGGCCGATCATTATGTTATTTATTCAGTAGTGATGTTCCATTGATTGAAATATAACACATTTGATATTAGAATGTATTTTTCTTAATGATTAACAAGTTATTAAATGATAAATAATTAGTGTAATTATTTACAAACAAAAGGCATTATAGGTATTAGCTGTATTAGAACTTTATTCTCAAAGGTGTCTCAATTAATATTAGGTCTCCTAATTATTATTAGGATCATCTATAGCTCTGTTCAATATTCTGGACACATTTAAAGTTTTCCACAAATTATTTAAAAGCCACGATGGTTTTGACTACTTTTATCATATTAGGATGATTGTATACATCTATGCACAGCCAAAGTGTTTTTATTTTATTGAAGAAAGTGTTTCCCAACTTGGACCAGTGGTGTGTAGTGCTCTCCAGAATGACTGGCACCCTCGAATAAAAGAATAAAGGCCCCCAGAATGAATGTAATCAAAGACTTTTCTGATGGGTTTTAAGCAGCATGCTGAGAGCATCACTTAGACATCCACTAGATGGCGACATCACTCCGTATTCACCACAGTTCATTCAACCTTGTTAATACTTCCATTGTGCTGCATCAGAGGGTGGAACCCAGGGGCCCCTGACCTTGAGCCGGCCCCTGTAGGCTCAAACTCCAGTGATAATTTCTGCAATGAAAAAATAATAATGCTTTTTAAATAAATAAATAAATAAATAATTAAAAGCACTACAGCAATGACTCACTGGTTGAATCCTGCAATCTGACTGGCTTTCTGAATGCTGCATACTGTACAATTATAGAATTATAGAATTACTCAATCATAGACTGTATTGAAGTCAATAATGATAATGGTATTAGGATGCTATATTTTTTGTTTATTATATAGCTATAAACAGATCTCAAAAGAGAAATATAGGATACAAGGAACATTCCATGTTCTCCCCGTTGTTTATAGGCTTTCTCCAGGTTCCGTCACAGTCTAAAATGGGGTGACCAGGTATTTATTCACAGAATGGCTTTCGTTGGCTCTACATTCAATTAATTTATTAAATTACCTTATTTTAATAACACAGTATATGCAGGACTACTTTATCAGCCTGCTGGTAACAGTCACTACAGAATATTATATGAAATCTATAATTACAGTAAACCCATGAACGTGTGTTTCTTAACCCAGTTCCTGACCAGGGGTGGCCAGTGCCACCCTAGAATGAAGCATGGCCACTATTGTGGCCATCCGAGTTATAGAAGGTGAGACAGCCTGCCATCATTAATAAAGCACCAGTTATGCTTTATGGTAATAAAATCTGCCATCAGGGCAGTTACCAGTTATGAGAGTCTGAATTTCATACTTAGCTGCATTCGATAATCAGCTTATCTTGCTATGAAAGGCTAATTTACTCAGCAAATAGTGTGAATGTGCTCTGGGTCCTCAGCAGTGCTGCTCTGTGAGCTACTTTATGAAGCAGGCTGTGATAGTAAGATGATAACAAAATTAACCGGCTATAATTGTTTACCATGCTAACATTATTTTTTACTGTTGCAGGTTACTTTAGTCAGTGCTGTCTGGCTGGGTTTCTAATCATTAGACGCAAGTATAACCTGTAATGAATGCAACCTAAATGAAAAACTTTAATGGCCTGCCTACATTATAACATGTTTTCTTATTGTTGTTCACTGAAAAGGTGATGCAATGTTATATTTTATTCACATGGAAATGATGGACATATTTAGTTATGCACAGAGAAAAAAACAATGCATCAATTTACCTGTCATTTTAATACAGTGATGCTATTTTTATTTATTTATGTATGTATTTATGGGGCCGTGTGCCACTCTAGTAAAATGTCTGGGTCTTACCTGGATTCTTATTCTAGTTCTAGCTACACCCAAGTTCTTGGGGACTCACAGCACTGCACAGTTTCAATAATGTTTCTACTATAACAGCTACTCGGCTGATTATCAAATAATGATAAGTAAAGAGCCTTTATAAATAACATTTCACGTATTTTATTTATTTTATACATTTTTGGGGTGATATTTATTTAGTTACATGACAAAATTACTTTTAAAGTAGTCTGGCTGGAGTGAGTGTCATTTTTCAGTCCGTGTACATTCAGCCACAAGAGCATTAGTGAGCATTAGTGATGTTGGATGAGTAGTTCTGGATCACAAATGTCACTCCAGCTCATCCCAAACGGACTGGATGTAGCTCCATTAGTCCAGAGAACAGTTCCACTGCTCCACAGCCCAATGTTGGGCCCTCTAGCCCAAGCTTGGCATTCAGAATGGTGACCTTAGGCTCGTGTGCAGCTGCCCCAGAGCCTCCCTTTCTATCAGCAATGCTGTTCAAAGGAGATTATGGAAGCTATGTGTGTGCAATGGATGTGCTTAATGTACCTAATATGAATTTACCGACTGTGTATCAGTGTCTGGGCACTTTGGACATGTGATGTAGATGAAGATGACTGACTTTTATTTGAAATCCATTGTTTCACACATGAAAGGGCCAGAGACATGTGTAGGGGCTGATTCCATGGCTTTTTTCCATCCAACCGTGTAAGTTTTGTCCATAAACAGCCTCTCTACAGGTTACATTCTCAACAAAGCCCTCGGTTTTCCCATTAACTGTACTTCCGTTCCATTCTTCGCCCCAGTACACTAGACTGAGGTACCAAAGGACAGTAGACAACTACTTACTCAGCTCAGGTGTGTTCAGAGCTGGTTTAAAAGCCTCTGGTCTAATGTGTTACTGACGCACCACTCAAGATTGACCTCCCAACAACGATGTAAGGTTCACTGGTTTTAGATTTCTTGCCTGAATGTACTGTTACACAGACTGGGAGCCATTCTGGGAGAAGGAGCAAGGGGTGCCATACTGCAGCACACTTGATCTTGAGAATGAGCACCTCGCGTGAGTGGCAGCGTTCAGGGTCAAATACAAGGAGAACAGCGTCAGCGTCTGTTCTTTAGTTTCCAGCCAGGGTCAAATAAAAATGTTGTTTGTCAGCCAGGGGGTAGCTGGTTTTCAATAAAATGAAACGAAGATATATGAAAGCAATACTTTTTCACCTAAGGCGCTTCTCACCTCTTGCTCACGGAGGTTCAGCAAGTCTACATTTATCTGCATCCGTAGCCTTTGGCTTGAGTTTGAAAGGTGCAATAATTCACAATGTGATGGTTTTAAAACATTTATCTCTGGATGGACAGAGGGGGACAGACGGATACAATTATATTTACAAACTACGTTTGCATTCATTCATTTAGCAGAAGCTTTCCAGAGCTACAAAATGTGTAAACAGTGGAACTACCCAGAGAATCTGCAAGGATTCATGACCTGAAAGAGCCTAAACAAGGTGAGCAGACGTCCCGTTTTTAACTGTGAAATAAAAACACACCAGCAAGTCCTAAGAGAGGCCTGGCAGCAGGGCAGACGCAGAGAGGTTTTGTGTTGTGCTTGTATTGGCCAGCAGAGGGCGCTGAGCTGCTGCTATCTACTAACCACTTAGAGAACGCATTGATCTGGTCCTAAAATCTGATTGGCTGAGCCACAGTCGAAGCGGTTGTAAAATAAGCCCAATGTTAGCGAGCTGCTTCAGCATCTTCAGCTAACATGGCTAGTCTAGCATTTTGGCTATAGTTATTTTCACCTCTCCATCGATTATCACTCTGTAGATGTTAGCTAGCTGACGTTAATGTACCATGATAGCTGTGAAGAATTTTACATGAAGCATTTATATCCTTTATTTAGTCTGGACTCCCACAGTGTTGTGTGTTTGGTTCTTCAACAGTTCTAGACACATCAACCAATTTCAACCTTCAATTGCAACTATGACAAACATAAAGTGACACACCTCTTTGTGGTGAGCTGAAGTGATACAAACGCCTGTATTACTGAGGTAAATAACTGCCCTGAGGCAATAGCGGAACTTGTTTTACCCAGCATTTACACACTTCTGTTTCTTGTGAAAATGGTCTTTTAACAGCACAAGGGATTTTTCGTCCAGTAATGCAGAATTCAGTTGTTGTGCTGTGGTCATAGGTGCAGGTATTGATAGTATTCCGATGACTTCACAACTGAGCTGCAACCATTTTGGACGGCAACTTCATAGTTCATTCAGCAGTGCTGTGGCTGTGTGTAATAAGATAATATAGCTATAAACGATCCACAAAGGCAGTAAAATTTTTAAAGCACATTAATTAATGTATTTGAGCGTACTGACTTGATTTCATTTGATTTGTGGTTGTAGTGATGGCAAAAGAAAGCTATAATCTGCGTTATTATTTCCAAACCGCATACAAACACACTAAATTGTATGCAAAAAACAGTGTACATATTATTAGAAGTGCACTCATTAGTGTAGTAGGTGAAGTACAGAAGTGTGTGGTTTGGGGTGCAGTTAGATCAGCCAGTGAGATGTGATCAGCAGCTCCCATGGCTGATTATAGCTTCGCTGTGCTATACACATTAACTGCTCAGTAACAGTTAAACAGCTCCAACTGAAAGTTTGAGGTATTTGTTGATTAAGGATCATTCATTGAAGTAAATTAATGCATTTATTAAGATAAGCCGATGCTGATTCTTTCTACTTTTAAGGTACCTCAGTGTAACCGTGGCACCATTTAAGGTGGAACGGAAAATTCAAATGAGAAGCTTGAATAAGAAGCTGACTTGAGCTTAATATATACACCGATCAGGCATAACATTATGACCACCTCCTTGTTTCTACGCTCGACTGTCCATTGTATCAGCTCACTTACATACTCAGGTGCACTGCTGTAGTTCTACGTTACAGACTGTAGTCCTCTGTTTCTCTGCATGAGCTGTGTAGCCCCCTGTGCCTGTTTTCGTGGTCAGGACCCCCATGGACCCTCACAGAGCAGGTACTATTTGGGTGGTGGATCATTCTCAGCACTGCAGTAACACTGATGTGGTGCTGGTGTGTTAGCACACAGGCTAAACAACTCATTAATATCGCAGGCTTAAAGTACCTACAGCACTGTGAATGAATAATAATAATAATAATGAATAAAGAATATCACTTGAATGGCCTACACGTTTCAAATGTCTGTGTTTCAGTCAGAAGTAACATCAAACCCAGGCTGAATCCCAAACAGTTTCGTACTCCCTAAATAGTGTACCAGGGATTTTTTTAATTCAAGCCTCTATAGTATCGATGTGGCTGAAACCCAAATGACTATTCAGTTATATTAAGCACTGTTGGGATGTAGGAGCCAGTATTTCAATTCATACGTAGTGCACTGTGTAGGGAGCAGGGAGCCATTTGAGATTCAGCCTCAGCGTGAGAAGAGGGCGCTGCTGGATTGGTGCTGTTTAAGGTAATCTGGTGACCAAAAGGTACTTATAAAGTGAAGGTTTTTGCATTTTACAGTGCTGTGTTATGATATGTTCTTTATTATATAACAAAAAAGTTAAAAAGTTTATAAAATGACTGCAGTAAACAGCGATGGGTGAACCAACACTCTACTACTCATTCAATAATCAATGGTTGCTTGGCGACGATACCATACTCTAAAGGAACTACATTTCTTGGCAGAATACTTGTTTATGTCCATTATTATTATTAATAACGTACATTCTTTCTGAAAAATTGTGTATTGTATCACATTCTCTGTTGGCCACCATTTTATAAAAGCAATAAGCTTATTGTTTTATTCTACCACTAGCTCGCCTAGTTTTAGAGAATACTGCTGTGTAAAACTCAACCAGAAGCTAGTCCAGAACGTCACTACAAATGTCTTTTCGAGACACAAGGTAACCCAGGGATTAAGGGTTATGGGACCGAATAGTACCAGGTAATAGGTCTGATTTGTATAGACTTTTTCAGCCATTTATGCATGCCGTATGGCATATGGCAGGTTACAATACGATTTTCTGACACAGTTTACAAAGTTACTTAGTGCCCAATTTTATCAGTAGGCCTTCAGCATAGTTTATTACAGTACAACAGTTACCATGGTCAAAATATGTAAAAAAAAAAAATCTTAATGATATTTTGACCTGAGAACTGGAAATGTCCCTGGTTTATGGTTTAATATAGTTAAATAACTACATATGTTGAGTGTCAGGACAATAAGAAAATAACCATCAATTAGCAAACAAACAAAAACATGAATGAGTGCAGAGTATTGAAACCCTGGCATACACGATGGTAGGGGTCTTCAATCTTATCCACAAAGGGCTGGTATGGCTGTAGGTTTTCCAACAAAACAGGTGCACTGTGGATAAGACCACCTTATGGCATTTCCTGAATAGGTATGTCTATTTAAGAGGTTTACTCAAACAACTTCCATCTTGCCTGCATTTCACTCTGAATTACTTTGTTATTACACAATTTCAGTCCATATACTTTGGCAAGGAAATGACTCCACATCTCAGACGCTTAAAACTGAGATTTGTTTCAAGCTGCCCTGCTATAGCAGCTTTGCTGACGTGCTAAACAGTTCCCCTGCCTAAGCAGTTTTATGAGAACATCGCTTTCAGACATCAGGAGATAATGTAGTTAATATCACCATACTTCACTCAGGCCCACAAACCCTGCTGGTGAGCATACTGTGGGAAGGCTTAAAGCAGGAGTGAAATCAGCAGCTTGAAAAAGGCAATTTCACAGTCAGCATCTAAGAGAAACATGAAGTGCTTCAGACAGCCCATGGGTACTAAGCTGCATGTTGGGTTCGGTACATGGTCGAGCTGAAAATCACTAGAGAGAAAAAACCCAACTGTGAGTCGACGACCTGAGATGTCAAGAATGGGTAGTGTGTTTTTTTTTTCCTGGCCATTAGTCTGGGCTGGCTTGTTTTTGATTCACATCTTTCCCATCATGCACCTCCTGAGTCACAAGCCTTATTATCCAAGCTTCCCTCGCTTGTTTGGCTCCCTTTGATTTATCAGGATGGCAGACCATTGAAAAATAGTGCTTCTATCATGCCAGGAGATTGAGAGGAGGGGAGGAAAAAAGCAAATCACAAAAGAGAAACTGTATGGGTCACCATGGCAACATTTCCTTTCTCTTTCTGTCCATCTTTTCTTGTTACCTCTCATTTTCATGTTGTGGTTGAAGTCAGGAGTCTGTTAACATGCTGTTGACAATGGCCCTTCTACCTGAACACTTAGATGCATGCAGTGAATTCCAGGCTTCTTACCATCAAAAGCAATTTTAGAAATTTGCTTTTAGCCAGTTGGAGGGCCACTAACAATGACAAGTAATACAAGGGCCAACAACATCTTGCTGATGTTCCAGGTTCAGTGGCTTGTGGTGATGATGACTCCTAACGACAGGGTAAATCTGATCCGAGATAAATACTCTTGCCCTGAAATGCTTCACGAATGGTCAACTTCGTTTCTGCTACGATGCCAGCTGTTCTGCTGTGAATATGTGTTTAGCACTTGAAAAGCCTGTCATCATCTTTAAGAACACCATGCGTACACAGAAATGACGCAGGCCTTTTCATGGGCTCTTTCAAATCAGTGAAGAAGCACTCTTCTAATATGTAATTTTACATATTCACAAGATGAAGTTGCTGCTTGAATGTAAAGGGTGTCATCATCACCAGCTTTGAAAATTGTTTTGATCGTCAGTGGCCAAATCACACATCAACAGCACTCATTCTTGTGATTGGAAAGAACATATTCTACTTTTTCTTAATGAAGTAGTAAATTATACCAATTTGCAGCACAATTTTAAAAACTAGGTTAACGGCTATTATGTGTTGTAGCACAGTTTCTGTCTTCTTATTCCAGATCAAGTGTTCCATACATATGCCCATACAATCATCATCACATAATTACCCACTTTCAGGAACTTCTCTGCTTTAAACCGCCTGGAACAATTTTGAATTCTGCAATTATTATAGCAATGACGTCTGTAATATGAATGAGGAAGATGAATCTGAACAATGGACGTCACAGATATATTCACCACTCTGCACAGTTTATTAATGTCATGTTGTGCAACACATCCATGTAACATGTTAAAGGAATTAAATACAGAGAAGATAAGGCTGATCAGAATGACAGCACATTCTTCCGATGTTCACTGTTCATTTCTTGCAGTCTACGGTAAAGAGAGAAGTGAGGAACTCTGTCTTCATTGATATTCCGCCCTTAGCACAGTTGGAAATCATTCCAGTTCAATAGAAACATCCGTGTTTTCATCTCACAAATTAGCTCTACAAGGTCTGCAGGTGGTAATACCTTGTAATTATATACTCATATGCAGTATTCTGCATTGGCAGGCATCCCAATGCCAATTTATCAGCGGCATGTAAACACTTTGGTTTGAACGAAGAAGAAAAAGTACTCTTTTATCAGAACCAGGCAGGGCAAGCATGAGACATCATAAGTCTTCATTCATTTCTGTACTGATGAGGGTAGATCCAAGATTCTGTTTAATTTTTCTGTCCACCTTCTTTAAAACACTTTCCCTGATAATCCACTTGCTTGCAGAGTCTCTAATGATGCTACAACACATACTGGGATGTGAAGCGAGTCATTACTGACTGGATAACTAGCAAATTAATGAAGCCGAAGCCTTATCCTGCTATACTATGTTTTCATTTTTTTAGGGTGAGGGACCGCGAGTGGGTCGCAGTGGTCTGACGAATATCAATTTTGCAAACTTAGTATGGTTTTTATGTATTTTTGCTTAGCATGTCTTTCTATATATCATGTGGAACCACAGTCCCTTATGATATATTAATGCTGGTTTTCAATCAAAGGTTTTAATTGCAATTAGCGTGATGTTGACTGCAGTGTAGCGAAAGAAAAAGCCGAATCATTTGTTTCTTTGAACAGACATCTCTCATAAAAATACAATTACGTAAATGGTATTATTATAGATAATTATAAGAAGGTCAAAGTTGACTTTTTTATAATTCTCTCCGTTTGAATATTTTATCTACAAAGTGTTCATTTTAAACATCTTTTGCACACTCCTTTCAAATATAAAGATTCACTTAAATTCATTTCATGTCCCCAAACTCACACAGACCTCTAAATACGTTGGGGAATTAAGTCTGCCGCTGTTTCATGTGGAAATACTGTTCAAAGACAAACGTCTTCAAGCATACAGTCACTTCAAAAGAGTGTTCCCGTATTTGTAGTGTCTCTGTTTCATTCTCAGCTGAAGGGTTTGCTTCTGAAGAATAAGAAGAATAAAGATAATTGATCTGTTTACTTGTCCTCACACTTGATCCTTCCTTCCGCAAGCACATGCATCATTGGGCTAGTCCTTGAGAGTCTTGAGTCGAGGAGTAGTGTCCCATTGCAAGTCATCATAACCACCAGTAGGTTCACTCTGTTTATGCACTCACTTTCTGGACATGCTACTAACACGCGTATGTTGCCAAATGAAGCAAGTATTTACACTGACTGTATGTGCACCTGAAACAGACCACTTAAGTGTGGACTTCAGAGTTTGTGTTATCACTCACACTCTGGCGTTAACCCCACACCGGGTCATTTCTGTCAGAGCACTACGCTCGCAGTGGCGCAGTTGTTGGCGGGTATCCCAATCCCAATTCGGCGGTGGCATGTGAACATCTTTCGTAGCTCTGCTCGGAAGCGATCGTGCAGCCACGCGTACAGAAAGGGGTTGCAGCAAGATGAACTCATGGCACATAGGTGACACAGCAGCTGGATGAGCAGGAAATAGCGCTTATCAATCAAGTTGATATCAATGTCGCGAAGGACGTTAAAGACACTGATCGGGAGCCAACAGACCGCAAAAGCTGCCACCACGAGCGTCACAAGGCGGAATGTTTTCCGCTTCCGGGCCCGCTGGGCCTCTGCCTGGCTCTGAGTGCGGTGCCCAGGCACCACACAGTTGCGAAGCTTGACAGAGATACACAGGTATGAGATGCAGAGAGCGGAAAGCGGGAGGACGTAGGTGATGAAAAGCGTGCTGTAGGCGTAGGCCAATCGCTCACGTTCCTGGCCCATCCAGAACTCCTCGCAGATTGTGAAGCCCTCGTCTTTGAACTCTACGTGGTAGGTGTGGGCCACCGCTGGAGCCACCAGGCCACAGGAGAGGATCCATATACCGGACAGGAGGTATGCGCAGGCCAACACAGAGATGCGTTTCTTCAGAGGGTGGACCGTAGCATAGTATCTAAGGGGCAGAAAAAGTTTTGAAAATTACACTGAAAATTGTAGATCCTAATGCCAAGCAAAGAAACATCAAAGCTGGATTGATCATAAGTTGTTGGACTACACCAAACCTGCTATTAGGGATGTGCTACTGTCTTGAAATGAAATAGGTAATAGTGAATGGGACTGTCTTATTGTACCTTTGTGTTACTTTGGTATTAATGTTGATAACTATTGATTGTAGCCTTTATTACTGATGTTTCTTACTTAAATTGTTATTTTTATTTTTTATATGGAGCAACTGTCATTGTACTGCATTGCACATTATATTATCATACTCTGTATCTTATTATTATTTAAATCAAAAAGGGTAATTACTAATGTATTACATAATAAAAATAATATATCAATAGTATTGCTTCGAAAATATGGTAAGGAGTTTAAGATATTACTGTATAACAAATCAAGCTTCGATACAGGCCTTCAGCACTTCAGTATCACAGGTAATATCACCATTTGTCAGACTTGTAAGAACTATAAACAGTGCAAGATTGAATTAATCGATCTTGTCAGAAATCACTTAAATATTAGTTCCTCCCCAGGTAAAACTAATCCAGCTTAAGACTGCTGGCAGTTTTATGGAAATTTCTTAAATTCAGGTCCCTTCAGGTCACTTCCCGTCACGGCTTAGCTCTAAGATAGGCATGTGGGAAACCTTGACACATCTGCCAGTGACTGAACAGACAATCTTGGTTTGTTCTAACCACAGACCATGCAGAGTCAGAGTTATGTGTTGTTCTGTTCATAGATGATTACACTTTAACTTTTAGGACAATCCCTCTGTCCTAACTGGTCGAATGAGCCTACAACTATATTTATAAAAATGGATGAGGAGACATTCAGAGCTGCATCTTTATTACTTAGAGCATTCATCTGTGCATCCTTTCGCAAAGTATGCAGGGCATGTACGGGAGGCTGGTCTGTCTGCAAGTTTGAAAAACGAAAAGCCTTGTTGAAGTGGCAGGTTATCTGCCTTCCCTATAATTCCCCCCAAATTGAACTCATGGCATCACAAATCTATAACATCAACCCAAACCGACATGTGCCTTCCCTCTCTGTCACATGAAAACAGTCCAGAATCCATAATACACACCCCCAATCACTCACCTGTCCACCCCAATGGCGGTTAGCGTGAACACAGACACGTACACAGTCACCGGCTGAATAAGGAACACTAAATAGCACATGAATCTTCCAAACACCCATCCTCGAGGGTTGAAGGCATATGCCAGGGTAAAGGGAACACAAGTGGCACACATCAGCATGTCTGAGAATGCCAAGTTCCCAATGAAGAAATTAGTCACGTTGTGCATCTTCCTGGTGTGGCAGATGACATACAGCAGCAAATAGTTCCCAAAAACACCCACCAGCACTACCAGGGCATAACAGGGGATGATGAGGGGTTTGAATGACTGAAGGAGCTCCACCCCAACAAACTGTGGACTGCGTTTTCTAGTGCTGTTTGCTGACTGTACCACCACTTCATATATCCGACCCATGCTGGAGTTCTCCGTGGTGATGTTACTCAGGCAACAGGAGGGTATGGGGTCACCTGGCCAACCACTACCACTGCCCTCCATCATTGAAAGTTAGATGTCAGCCTCAGTGGCCTAGCACTGCAAAGAACAAGCAAGAAAAAGACATGTGTTTAGGTGGCATGTCAAGCCAAATCTCCAAAAGGACACAGAGTGTGCTACTCAGTTTCTCAAGTGACAGATGGCTATGGTAGGCCCATAAGAACTGGCAAGCCAAACGATTGCATTTTGTGTGGGTGATGATTTCGAGTGAATACCAGCATGAATTTTCCAGCTGTTTGAGTCATCGATGTGTTCGATACATACATATTTGCATTCAATTTGCTTTGTAATGCAAATGAGCCTTTCATTTTCTGGCACCCCATTAATAAGTGAGTAAATGGCTCACAGATTAAGTGTAAATACTCTCCAGTCCCAAAGGCAACAACCACATGAAAATTAATAGTGGTGTTTTTTTCTGGTTACTGACTTCTGTTTGTCAACCCTAGCAAATCTAGAAATAGCAGAAAGACTGTTTGCACAAAAGGCTTGCGCATTTATCCTGTTGTAATTGTATGCTTAAATCATGTGCTTTTAAAATGTGGCACCTATTTTCAGTTTGGTATAATAAGCAATAAAAGACACTCATTTTAAGACGAGGGTAACTGACTGTTTTTCTCTAGTGCTCGTGCTGAAGAACATGAGAACAAAAAGACTCCCTTAGGGTGCTGTCATGTTCTTGCGATGGACATAGTAGTGTACCAAGTTTGTAATTTGGTTTTGCACTAAAGCTGAACCCAGTTTGCTTCATAAAGGCTGATATAATAAACAGTGACTATTTACGCAGCTTAGACCTTCGCTGACAGTACTCAAAGGAGGAAAAGTAGAACATTAGCTTGCCAAAAGAGAGGAAGAGATTCATGTGGCACATTCTGCTATTTTCTGATTTATTAAAACCTTATAAGCTTTCTCTGAGACCGCACAACTAACAGACTATACAGAAAATAAATAGGATGAGCTTCTTAGGAGCATGCTTGACTGGTACCTGAAAAACTGACAGGGTTTTAAAGCTTTGAGTTTCAATACAGCATCAGTTAAAAAAGAAGTAATTAAAATGTGAGAGGAGCTTCAGGTGTTGTTTTGGAAAAAAACAAAAAAAACAAGCATGGGTGCATTCGAGATCAATTCTAAAATATGTATTTCAGGCATGTCCCATAGAATGTGCAGGGAAATTACAGATTTGAGAAAAACTATGGATTGTTTTACTGCATTAAATCAATGTGGTGCAAGGCTTGCTATCCTTCATTCGTTTATAGTGTTTCTTTCCTCCACTTTATCTGCTTGATGTTCTGCAGGTTATATCCACATGATAATGGTACTGAGGTACTCTTAAAAGCATACGTGTCAGCAAAGAACCCAGGTGAGCAAAAGCAACAATTAGTTATCAGTCTAGTACATCGTGTTTTACTAGGATGTTAAAAATACCACCATCTATCACAGGAGTAAAAGAGACAGCACAGAAATATTCTTTAGTGACCAAATTTACACAGATACAAACTACATAGTGTAAATGTTTTGTGATATATTGTAATTAGAGATGGCACCAATCTGAGGGCAGGTGTTAGTATCAGGCTGATTTCAGCAGGAAATCATATATCGGAAGGAAAAAACACAATGAATCTGAACCAATCTAATAACAGATCTAGCCTGAAATAGCACACACTCACACTGTGTAATGCGATGTTATTAGCTGTGTAATGCTTCCTGTGGGGTAGTTGAGTGTTTGTGTAGTTTAAGCATAACAGCCTACTTCTAGATGATCATCTTTAGTGGAGTGCTTCAATAAAAAGAGCTCATTTTGAAGCCTAGTAGTTTTCAAAGAATAATCTGGTATTGGTTTTGGGCAATCCTCAAGGTTTCAATACCAGTATTGCTTTTATGTTAATTTAGTTTATTTAATTATCTGTACTTGTCTATAACTGATTTTTATCAGCTTATCAACACTCACCTATAGCAGATCCATCCTTGTTATTTATTCTTTCCATGCTGCCCCCTTTAACAAAAGAGCAACGCTGACACAGTGTCACGCGTCATGTTTTTCGCTGTATCTCTTATCTTGGCATTGACCAGCGGCTTGTTTTTCTATTACAGCCCATGCCTCTCCATCACCTGTGCACATAATGTGTGCTTTGAAAAGCTCAAATCGAATACACAGTGTCTGAGGATATTCAGTCTGATGAGCTGACCTTGAGCTTGCCCTATTCAAGCATCCACCTCGGCAGCAAATAGTTGCTCATCGGTCTTAGCCACAAAGCTGCTTTGTTGCTTCCTCCTATTCTGGATATCCCCACAAATGATGTTCCTGTGTTGAAGGCAGGGAACGTTAATGGCTGTGCACAACATCAAAAGACACCCAGCCTGAGAGACACACTTAACATCCCACCTTTAGAGGACATGCTACATTTGTTGGGGAAAAACTGACCTTTGCACAGAAGCATTTCAAAGACCTTTCACTGGTATCAGGCTATGACCTTGTCCTGCTCAGTTTAGAAGTTATGTTTTCTCTAAGTTTTGTATTTACCGTAGGATCTCAAAAGCAGCAATTTCCCTTGGCCAGTCATAAAGTCAGTCATTGTCTAGCCTGGATTTCAAGGCAATTGCATTTACCGGATTGAACATGCCTGCATCTTAAATGCTTTTGCTGAGGCAAAATAAAAATCAGTATCTAGTTCTTCAGTCTGCTCCTCTTTTCTGTTAATAATGTGATTTCTCAGTACTGTTGTCAAATTTAGTATATGTAATTAGGAAGAGGGTGTGGCTTAAAGCAAAAATGAGTGTGAGGCGCTGGACGCAGACATGTTTATAGACTGCGACAGACTGCAGGCTGATGAAGCTTCAATGTTTTCAATTATATGCATGTGGACTGCAATTAAGATAAGCCAATCACAAGTCAAGATTTTGGAACGAGTAAGCTTACTGGCTCACTGATGCTAATAAATCTGTCTACTTAGGTATTGAAATTTCATACAGAACAACAGACCTTTTCAAAGCTTCATAGTACTAAAGCAATTCAGCTAGTACTATTGCAGTATTGAACTTTGATGCCCAGCCCTATATGTAGAACATAATCTAATGAAGTCGAAAATTCAGTGGCCATTTATTGTTACTCTAATAAAACAACTCTTTTTTTAGAAAGCTCTTAGCAATGTGAATTCTGGGAAAACTCTGTATGTGCAGAGAAGAGGGCCAGAAGAGCAGGGTGCAGAAACAATGTCTTTACTGAAGAGCACTCTGCCTGTCTGCACCAAACCCAGTTTGCCTTACAGCTCTAACATACTAAGTACTATACAGTGTTTAAGAATTGTCTGTTTGTGTGTTTTAAGAACTGCCTAGTACCTCTTTTCTTATCATAAAAGGCACCTGGGACTTATCAGGTTCTCCCAGTCTCTAATTATTGATTATTTAGTGTACAGAATGCACAGAGATAAGTGAAACTTTCAAGGACATGACCAGACATGGGTGGACTAACTGCAACTTAAAAAATAAAATAATAATAATAATGATAATAAATAATAAAATAATCTCCACAGAATCTGACAATAAAGTCAACATACTCCTTCTTTTCTGTAGTGAAAGAACACGCGCCTTGCACTTCAATTCCACATGCTGATACATTTTAATATGGCCAATGTAAATGTGTGTTTACTACTCTGGAGGCAGATTTTAATACGTTGAAGAGGACAAAGCCAAAGTTTCTAAATGTGAGACATTAGGTAATGAACAAAAGGAAAAAACTCTCTTTTCAGCTGAGCTTTTAAGTTGCAAGAGCTATTACTTTGGCAGATTGATGCGCTTTGCAAGTGGTACAATTAATTATATGTTAATCTAAATCATTGCTTTGGCCTCTTCAGTCATTTAACTACAAAAGGCTGCAATTGCCCACTGCATAAAAATCAGACTGTTCATGTTGCAAACTGTAATGATTATCAGATGAGTGTATTAATGCCTATTGTGTGAGCTTTAAGTGTTCTGACACTTCTGACTCCCACAGAATGTTCTATGACTGCTCACACAGCCTAAGGAATCACTGAGTTTCTGTGTAGTGAGCTGTAACTGTTTTGAAGTATACTGAACCTTTCACTCTAAATTAATAGGGTTTTATCAAGTAAAGTATTACTAAAAACAATGACAAAATCATGCACTCTACACTCAGCTTAGATCAGGCAGCAGCCAAAAGATATGCTTTGACATTTTTCCATTGTCCTAGGCACAAATGAAAATCTGGTTGAAATCTGTATTGTGGTGATAGTTCATGTTAGAGATACTAATATAAATAATAAATAAATAAAACAGATAAATACATAAATATCAGATAGGTAACAGTAATGTTAATGGTGTGATAACGATGATGACCTAATATTATAGTAAACAATGTACAAATTGTAACATACTAATGGGCAAGTGATACATTTAGTCCTAATATATAAAATATTGTATTTTACTGAAAGCGCATCCAGTAAACTGACTAAAAATTATTGCTGGCCTCCAAACTCCTGTGATTATTCCTTTCAGACCAACAGTATCATTTCAAACATTCTTTTTAATGATTAGGCAAATATAAGGCGAATTCTCCCTATTATACATAACCCATAACCCAATTACATGATGCAGTTGGACATACTGACTAAGCCTTTCAGAAAAGCTTTCTAGATACTCTTTTTTGTTTTGATGATGTATGTTCTCTGTTAGCAGTCATTTTGAATAGCTTGTAGAGGAAGCTGTTTTCTATTAATATGTTGTTTGAGATAAAGTACCTTAAGTACCTTTTATGTGTTTTGGTTGGTTAAGCATAGAAACAGAGAGAAAGCATTTAAGACTATCTGCATTCTTCACGGCTGTCGTGAGGCTGTGATGTAAACAAGCCTCCACTTGTATAATAGCATATCAGTGTTGTCGGAAGAAAACCTTGTATCTTCAAAATGATAACTTTACAGGAGAAGGAAAAAAACCTACTTCACTTTTAATGTGACTCAATGGAACCAGACTTTTTTCCAAGTAATTTTGGGTCATTTCTTTTGGTCCATTCATCATGAAATTTACAGACAATGTAAAGGGTAACAGGCATTATCCAATTATACCATAAACTGAAAAACGACAAAAATGGAGATACAAGGTTTTCTTCCGACAACAGCAATATGTGATTTTATTACACATTTAAATATGTTCGGGATACGACTGCTTTTGTTTGCTTCTTAAATCTTTGTCTTCTTAAACCTGACAGACTGCTGACTAGCCAGAATGAAACATCCAAAGACCCTATATAAATGCTAATACCTATTATAAAATGCACACAGAGCACAGACTGTAAAATTAATATGAAATACTCTAATGAACCCATGTGATTTTATATCCATTGCTTCGACTCCCCTTGGTACTAAAACACGAAATGGTCCGATATTGGCTTAATGCATCACAGCACTATAATACAACCAAAACCACAGTAAGCTGTGAAACGATCAGATCTTCCAATCTGCCAGCTGATGGCTTCCCTGTACAAAAGCAGGCTCTATCAGTCAACTTTAACTCTGCAAAATGTCCATTTTCAAGTCCGACTTCAATTCCAGGCGTTTGCCCTCGTCCATTAACTCTAGTGGAATTACTCTGTGAATACAGAGCAGAATCTGAGCATCCCTGAGGGCAGCTCGGTGTGAGAGGAGATAAGCCAGAAGGACTTTCATTGTAGAAACCAGCACCCTATGTTTGATGAAGGGAGGGCGGTCAACTGTGACGAACCTAAAGGCAGTTTTCTGGCCTGAAAGCTCAAATACACACCCACAAATAGGCATACGGAGACCCCCTGCACTGCACATCAAGCTCCAACACCTGATTTGAATAATCAGCTAATGAACAATCCTTTGATGAATTGGATTTGGCAGGGATGAGCGATACCACAGATTTTGTACTCAATCTGTTACTGAGTAAAGACTATTTTAGCTAAACATGATGCAAATGGATAAAACTCTTAGACCTGCACATGCCTTTTTATTTATTGATGTATTATTGTAAAATTGTACCCAAGATAAAGCAGGTGTCAGTAAAATAGTAAATAAAATACATAAAAATAAAATAAATAAAGTAGTAAAATGTATCAACATGAGGATCTGGAGCTGTCTGTGTGCTATTGTGTTTTCTAGTACTATGTAAAAGCTTGATGCTGCCATTTTTTGTCGTGTGCACTGTGACAGTTTCTGAGCGAAGATTCAAATTGCTACAGGCTTATTACTGATTTGTTCCATCAGGGTGATAATAAAAGTCCATTAATGTGCTTTACATGTTTTCATGTTCAAAATGTAATGTGTGGCATAAACAAAATAATCTACACATTTTCAGCTTGTTCTTTACATATCAAAATAAATGAGAGCATTGCGAAATCACATTATTAATGGAGAAGAGCAGGCTTAAAGGCAGAAAAGTGTGTATATGTATATTCATCAAACTATCATTTTAAAATTGTTTTCCTCAAGAAATAGCATTTTAAAAAATTACATGTTGAAGGTTTAAAACGACCTAATATGAGAGATGACACAGTATCACTTTCTCTTTTCCAATACCTTGAATATTGGCTGATACTGATCCGATACTTCTTTTTTAAAAACTACTAAACTTTAAAATCTATTGAAAATCTATTTTTACATTATCATCTAGTAGGTTATCAAATTACTAAAGCACTCTACTAACCCCACATTAAGAACTACACAGCTAACAACATCACCTCACACAATGAGAGAGTGCAATATTTCACAACAGGTTTGTTACAGGACCAGATCGGATTCCTTAATTTCCCCCTCCGATATCTGATCCAGCATTTTCTGCTGATATCAGCCCATTAATGATGCCTAGTATTGGATTGGTACCATCTCATATATTATTATCACTTGCACTGTTTTCAGACAAAAAATGGAACTAGATCCACTTGGATTAACATGACAAAGAAAAAAAAAAAACTTTATTGGTAATGGTGTACAAATAAATAAAAATAATAAACACCTCAGCGCTGTAGCCCACCATCACTTAAATGTTCTGTGCTATGAAACGTGCAACTGATGTTCTTTAAGCACTGATGACATCCACAATATGGTCAGAAAAGCATATTGTGACATATTGTGATAATCTATCATGACAACAATAAATATTGTGCTGCCATATTTTCCAGCATCCAATACATAGTCAACTTCATTAGCACAAATATATTAAAATTATTGCAGGGATATTTTCTTAAAAGGACATGTGAGGACGAGAAGAATCAATACTTCAGTAGCAAATCCATCCTTTTTTAGAAATTCATGGGGAAAATACCAAGGCAGTGTCTCTTTACACTAAGCAAAAACAGAGTTAACCACACAGCCTGACTATCTATACTAACTCAGCCTGGTTAATCATGTGACCATAGAACATCAAAACGCTTATTTCTGCTGTAATTTTCATACTTTACATGAACAAAAATGAGGCAGCATTGAGAGACTGCTGTGTTCACTGGAGTTGAGGTAATTTATTATTAAACAGAACAGACGTGAGAGTAATTTTCCACTTAGTACTCAAAATATCCAACCAATAAATATGTAAAATATCAAACACTGAGTGCATTTACATGGACTCAATAATCCGATCATAATCAGATTTCTGCAGTTATCAGATTATTCAAATTGTCATGTAAACACCATACTCCGATCCAGAAATCCGATTAAGAAATCTGATAAAAAGAGCTGCATTTTAGCTCAGTAATCAGATTTCTCAGTGCACGTAAACTCTTACCCAGATTTCTTTCAGATTTCTCAGTCTGTGCATGTGCGAAAACAGACAGCAGACAAGCGGCGCTGCCACAAGCTGGCAGCAAAACACTTTTGGAGCGACGCTGAAACCAAATACATTCTTGACGAAATAAAGGACTTATATTCTTCATCTTCTAGATGATGTATGTTCATATTTTCAGGTAAAGTGGCACAATGATTAAAAAAGCTGCGGCATGAAGTTTGAGTTTTACGTTATGTTTACGTCACGTCTTCTTCTGTGAGTTTATTGGCTGGTTGCAAAGCAGAAATCTGATTACTGCCTGACTCATGTAAACCCGGACTTTCTCAAGAGCATGTAAACGCGTTGATTAGATTACTGACAAAATCTGATTTTCTGCAGTTATCTGATTATTAAGTGAAACATTACCTAGAACAACATAATGATGCTGATTGGTACAGTGTTGTGAAAACACCACTGTCCTCCATATTTAAGTCTGGGGTTTGATTCCCCATCTGAGCAAAGGGGGGATTTGAACACTATTTAAAAATGTTGAATTGGTTTTGGCATTACAATTTGGCAGATCAGCATTGATAAAATTTGAATTTAAGAGAGTTTTCCAAGAGAGTACTTGTCATTTTTGGAAATGATTATGTACTGTCCACTATTACTGTTTTAAATCATAAATAAAACACATTTATTTACTCCTTCAGATCTTTTCAGATATTTTTTTAATCCAAATATACAGATACAAGCAAGTGCGTGCGTAAGCAATAGCAGTAACAAATCAAACAGGGTTAGTCACCCCGAGAGAGAGAGAGAGAGAGAGAGAGAGAGAGAGAGAGAGAGAGAGGCAGGTAAGAATGACCTCAAGCACAGCTTGAAAGAAAAGCAGAATAATTTAATTGCTGCTACTGCTGCTGAATCAGTATCAAGAAAAATAGCATGTAATTATGGTAGTGTTAATAGCATCACTGCTACACACTGAGTACACAGTAAAACAATGCTATTTGCACTTAGTGTAAACAGCATCTGCCAAATACTAAAACTGTGCAGGAAGGCAAGACTTCAGTACCAGTACACTCACTCTCTCGCTCGCTCTCTCTCTCTCTCTCTCTCTCTCTCTCTCTCTCTCTCTAAACACATACACACGACTGAGGAGCCCGAGTCCAGGTGCTGAGAGCAGCTACGAGCCCTTTATTATGACTGTGCTGGAGTTTGTGAGTCGCTGCTGTTTCGAACAGACTCAGAAGTACAGCGGATATAATGAGGGGGCGAGACAGCTGGACCTTTCTAAAGCTTTCTTATTACGACAGCTTCTCCATCCAGTCTCTCCACTAACGAGCGTGTGGTGACATTTCCCTGCCAAATTAATAAGCCACGAATGCAGGAAAAAAACGGTCCCTGATTAAAGTTTTTTGCTCACACCTTCAATAACTGAGGAAAAAAGGGACGACACCGGAGCCACTGCGAGCTACTACAATTAACATTAAAACACAGCGTTTTTAATGATTCAAAGTCGAAATATAAAAGTCTCCAGACTTATAAACACTGTTTTTCCGACCGCAGGTTCAAACAGAGCCACCACATAAAAAAGACGCTGCGTTTTAATGACGGACACAAAAAAGTGATATTTTTATCCTTGTTCTTGTTTAAATAAGTGTCTTCTTATGATTCTTATTAGGTGTGAAGTCTGTTGCTCGTATCTTGCAGGTTTAAGCGAGAATCTCACCTTTTCCTGCAGATTCAGTCCAGTTTTCCTGAAGAAGATGAAGCTCAGGTCGGTCCGTTGACGCTGCTGAGGGGCACGAGCGCCAGACTGTCAGTGGAACTTGGGTTTTTTTTTTCTGCTCGAGCGCGAGGCGGGAAGAGGCGCGAGGGGCGGAGTGGAAAAGCCCGCCAGTTCAGCGAGGCTAGGCTAACTGAAGGAGAGGACAGGTGATGAAAATAAGAGCTACCAAAGATGATGAAGGCGTTTTTAATCATGAAGGGGCTGTGTTTGAAATACCCAACTACAGACTGCTGGCGAAATGATTCTAGTCAGTACATGAATAATAAAATATTCCAGTACTCCAGCCAGAGATCTTCATCACTTTGGCCAGATATCGTTTACACTTCTCACTAAAATGTGTCCATGTTTGACTAAGAAGAGATCTGGTTGTACTTTTCCCACGTTACATACGTCGTTTTACTTTTCTTTACTCTTTTCTCCGTTACTATATGAGTCGAGAAGCTTGGCTTGGAAGCTTTAATCAGCCTGAAGAACATGAATTCGGCTCTTGGTTTGGGGCTAACACCCTTGGGTATCCTTCATCTTTCATTTAGTTGTTTATCCCCTCATCTGCTAGTCTAGAAGTCGGCAACCCAAATGTTAAGAAGAGCCATTTCGTCCTTTCAACAAATATCAAAGCACCTTGAGAGCCACAAGGTTTTATGTCCATTTTACCATTATGGATGTAAATATGTTTCAGTATGTGCTAATGTGCTAGTAGGCTAAAAATAACACAGACATATTTTGCTTTGCTTTAAGTTTTAGCTCAGCTATAGCCACTTCTCTCACATCTCCGGCAGGACACCTTTCCTCAAAAATTGACTAGTTTCTTGTAAAACGTCTCTCAACATTGGAGTTTTTAGGACCACCTTAAATGGTGCGTGAGGCGCCAGAATGTGCTGCTAAGTATTAAAGTATCTTGGCAGTTTGAGATGCACTCAAGCTTTCACCTTCATTGTACAGGAACTCGGACTAGGCAAGTTTACAGTTTATTCAAGGGTAGAAATCTAATGTTGAACACAATGAAAACTTAGAAAAGAATTAGAAAAGAAGATGGTTACCTTGTGTGAAAGCATTCATTTTGTCAGATTTTTATACAAGGAAATAACACAGGATCCCACCACCACCAACCCCCAGTCCACCCACACCTCTGACTTTAAAACCCTACCTCACAGGAAGCTATTACATTTCATATACATTGGCTGATAAGTAAGGTAAGATTTAAACAATGTGTTTTTTAAAGGTTGCTTTTTCTTGTGCTAAATAATAAGTATCTGCCATTTGTCAAAATTTAGGTTCTCAAACTTCTCACAACACAAATTGGTTAGCCAGCACCAGCTGCAAACACTGATTCTTCTTCTTTCTACGTCTTCCAACTGGTGCTATAGCGCCACCAAATTCAAGCTGGCAGTTAAACAAGAAAACGTGAGTAACACTCTCTAGAGCCAGTGTTTGGTTTGTCCATTCTGGGCTACTGTAGAAACATGGCGGCACAAATGCTGGCTTCTGTTGGAAGAGGACCCGCTCCCTATGTAGATATAAAGGGCTCATTCTTAATGAATGAGAACAAATTGATTCATAGTTACAGGTGATTACACTCTAATGAAAACATGGTTTTGTACATTATATTCTATTTCTACTAAAATATACCCCTAAATCTTGCACAATACAAGGCAAAAAAGTACCCAAAATCTTTCTTAACATTCTCTCTACCTGCCAGTGGGGTTCAATCCCCCACCTGGGCAAGCAACCTACACTATTACACTATAGCAATAAGAGTCCTTGGGCAAAACTCCTAACACTACATTCGCCTACCTGTGTAAAATGATCAAACTGTAAGTCCCTCTGGATAACAGCGTCTGCCAGATGCCATAAATGTAAATGTAGTTTCTATTATCACCACTGTGGATAAAATCTGAGTCAGTAATGTCTCTGCAATGCAGCATTTCACATCAAACCATACCAAATGATTTTGTTTACATCTTAACAATTGATGTATGCAGAAATTTGCCAAAGTTGGTGAAATTCTCCATTAAATCACAAATAAATGAAACTCATTAAAGTGCTGGTAAGCTTTGTAGCCCAGAGGCTAATTGGATTGACCAGAGAAAGCCAAGGAAAGCCAAGGCTGACTAATTATCAGCACTAATCATTATATTAAAGACACACTGTTTTTTTTCCTCTTCATATCTGCAGTTTCAGCTGATTAGTGTACCGTGTGGGTGAATAGCTTGAGCACTGGCAGGTTTCCTGTCAGAATTAACACTGTGTACCTCACTTGAATTACCCTCAAATCCCTTTTCACTCCGCTCTCAGTAGCCGGAACCATGCTTAGATGTTGGGACTTGTCAGGTTAAACAAAGTTAATCAGTGTTTACTGCAGAAATGACAGCATGCCGGAAAACACATCTGGCAGTTCATTAGTGCATGTTTATGGCTATGAGTCCTGGTGAGGTGAAGGCTCGAGTTTACTTTATAATTCAGCATCACTGCGCAGTGAGTCAGGCAGGTTAAGTGGTTGTATAATGCACCTGTGAATAATTCATGTTTGGTTAAATCATTTGTGTGAATGAAGAAATTCACTGAGCACAACGCTACCTTGACATAGCCAGATGCCATGGTTTGAAACTCCTGGAGGGCCAAAACACAGTTAAGCATTCTGCTGCTTTTAATACACATTAACTCAAACTATCAGATAATAACCCATGCCTTTAGTTGAATTTGGTGGGTTGAGCTGCAACAAATATTATTTACCTTTTACAATATTTTTGTGAAAATTAAAGACTATCCAAATAATCGACAACACCCTGTGTGGCCATCTGCAGTTACATTTCTGAACTAGCTTGCGTGTTTAGCCGATGGTGGCCAACTAGATGCTTCGCAGCTAGGAACGCTAATCTGTTAACTCCCTTGGCAACCTTTGGTTTGTAGAGCTAACCAGCCATGATAAAATCAGATCATAAGCTAGCTTGAGCATTAATGCGGAAAACATATGCTGTTGTTTGATATCAGTGTAACGTTAGCAAAGATTTGGCACATTCATTTAATTTTCTTATAATTTTTACTTATTCCCCATATTTTTCACATGACCACTGTGTTTCGAGATTATGACTGAAATATCCAGGAAACAGAAGTCAATGAAAATTGCTTACTTTATTGTTTTGTCTCATAAACGTCTCTGAGGGGTTTCTGGGACAATGTGCAGTTTGTAGCTGCCACAGCCAAGTGAAGATGAAATTGGAACAAGAACAGCAATGCTACAAGCACAAAAAGCTTCAGCAAACATAAAAATGTGGCTTTTTAGTGACTCCTTGAAAAAAGAGTTGAAATGTGTGCCCTTGGACTGCCAGTTGAACATCACTGTTCGCTCCTAACACACTTTCACAAGTTTACACTTATTTTCTGGATTCTGCCCTCAGTTGACTGAGCAGACAGCAGAAAGCTAACCAGCTAAGGCTAACGCTAGAATAATGAAAGGCAGACTTCAAGTTCAAGCCTTTAAATAAAGTGGATCATTCTCAGCACTGCAGTAACACTGATGTGGTGGTGCTGTGTTAGTGTGTGTTGTGCTGGTCTGAGTGGATCAGACACAGCAGTGCTGCTGGAGTTTTTAAACACCTTATTGTCACTGCTGAACTGAGAATAGTCCACCAACCAAAAATATCCAGCCAACAGCATCTTAGAGGATGACTAACACGAACTGTGCCGCAGCAGATGAGCTATTGTCTCTGACTTTACATCTACAAGATGGACTGACAAGGTAGGAGTGTCAGAGAGTGGACAGTGAGTGGACACAGTGTTTAAAAACTCCAGCAGCACTGCTGTGTCTGATCCACTCGTACCAGCACAACACACACACCACCACCACGTCAGTGTTACCGCAATGCTGAGAATGATCCACCACCCAAATAGTACCTGCTCTGTGAGGGTCCATGGGGGTCCTGACCACTGAAGAACAGGGTAAAAGGGGGCTAACAAAGTATGCAGAGAAACAGGTGGACTACAGTCTGTAACTGTAGAACTACAAAGTGCACCTATATAGTAAGTGGAGCTGATAAAATGGACAGTGAGTGTAGAAACAAGGAGGTGGCCATAATGTCATGCCTGACCGGTGTATGAGGAGCATTACTGAAGAGCTGGTTTGAAAAACAGATTCTATATTAGACATTGCCGTGTAATGGCACTGCTTTATGGTTCTCTGTCTGTACCCGACTCTCAGTGTAAACACAATTAAAAAGTTTAAATGGAATTACTTTATTAGCATGAGTACTTGGTGTTGGCTATAAATAGACTCCTTAGACTGAAGCATTTCTCTCACACAGGTTCAGGTTTCTGTTGAGAGATCGATTAAGCTACATTGGCACACACGTATTTGAGCATCCCAACAATACAAGATCATTTTTATTTTTATTTTATTTCTATAATATTCAATGTATTCTCTGTTTGTGCTTCGCCGGAAGTTCTGTTCAGTATTAGAAATTCTAGTAACACCTCACTTGCATTTGTATGCACAAAATTCAACTGGGCAAGTGGATTTTGGTAGTCTCAGCACATTATAGCATGTGGGGGTAATTATCTGTGTTCATTTTCTAAATGCCCTTCACCACTGCAGATTTTACTCTTGGTTATTGGGGGCAAGAGGAGTAGCTGAGCGAGCAATTAACATTGGACACTGTCCCTCAAACTGTGGCTCAGTTTCCCAGGTAACATGAAAAATACTGTTAGTTCTGGATTCATTAGAGATTGTTTCTACAAATCCAGGCCACACTTCATTTCCCTGTTGTGTGAATGAATTATTCATACATTGAGGCATCCAGCAGCATAGATGAGCTGTAAATTGTCTGTGTTTTTATGTCTATAGATTGGAATTAAAATGCTGTACCATTTTTTGTTTCATCAATAATTAATTATGTGATTGGATGCTATTTGTGCAATGAAAATTCTTTGGGACCTTTGTTCTACACTTCTTTTGTTGTTTCCTCTGCAAAATCACATTAAGTAACAAAACTACATTTTGAAGAGATAACTCCTCAAACTTCTGCTCTTAGGAGAAAGCACAAAATTGATCTTGTGATCAGTGTAGATCAGCAGCTTCTCTGTGTGGATTCAGGGTAAGGCAGCTGTAAGATTTTTTATTCTTTATAAACCTTTTAGTCTCTGCTGTTTGAAACAAGGATCAATTTCTAGACATATACACTGGGAATGGCTATTGATTGTACATGCTGACTCCAACAGTGATTTCAAGGCAGAGGAGATGGGAACCAAAGGTGGTAGCCGTGGTGAGGGCTGCATGCGCAGTGTGTGAGGACTGGTCAGGGACTGGAAGTCCTGGGATCAATATCAGCTCAAGAGAACTTGGCTTTCAAAGACATTTCGCTGACTTTAGGTCAGTTGACTCACACTCACAACACAAATATATGCAGTAAACCTAATAAAAATGTGCATTATTATTTGCATAATGAATGCACTATGTAGATGCACACACAATGCGCCTGGTATTTGTTTAACATATGGGCATACTTATCCACATGCGCTGTGCAGATGCTCACACATGGAACATTTCTCTCTTTCGCTAGAGAGGATGTGGAACGAAATAGAGGTGACGCACTGTCTCAGTAAGGGGTTTTTATATTTAGCCACTAAAAGCAATAGTTTGTTGAAGAATGTCATTTAGGCAGTTTTCCTTTTATTCCAAATGTAGTTGATCAGTAAAGACCAGGCTTTCCTCTTTAGTTTTGCACTGGAGCTGCAAGACAAATGGAAGCATATGCCCCTGAAATTAGTACTGTGTCAAAACTGGCCGCTTAAAACATTACCGACTTCAAACCACATCAAATAATAATATAGACTTGTTGTCAGTGGTACCCAAACTGTGATACTCCTCCTTTACAATGTCTCTGATGTTGATATACACCAATTGGGCATAACATTATGACCTTTTTTTTATGCTTATTGTCTATTTTATCAGCTCCACTTACTATATAGGTGCACTTTGTAGTTCTACAATTACAGACTGTCTGAGTGGATCAGATACAGCAGTGCTGCTGGAGTTTTTAACACAGGTGGTCATATTGTTATGCCTGATCAGTGTATGTGATCTGGGGCTCAGGGTAGTGAACATTTTGTTACTTGCTGTTCATTTTACAGCCGCAGACACTCTGTCACACATAAGTATGTGCCCTCAAATTCATGCTGCAGCCTTTATGATTACAAATGAAGAAAGCTCTGTCCTCTGACAGGAACTCCAGAGTGACCCATACCTAGAGTATAGTAGTACAGAAACATGCCTAACATTACTTATTTATGAAGTATTTTTCATTTTAATCAACATTAAGAAAAATGTCTGTTGTAAAGTGCCAGAAAAAAAGGTACTGTATAAGCTTTTGTTTACCAAGATACAGTGTAAATATGCCCCACGGCAGGAGTCGCAACCCATTTAATCCTTTCAACAAAAATCAAACCACCTTGAGGGCCAGAACATTTTATGTCCATTTTACCATCTTGGCTGTAAATATGCTTCAATACGTGCTAATGTACTAGTATAGTATAGAAAACGCAGACTTATTTTGCTCTGCTTTAAGCTTTAGCTCAGCTATAAATGACTTTCTCACATCTCTGGCAGGAAACTTTTGCTCAAAGTGGAATAGTTTCTTGTTATATGTTTCTCATCGTTCAACTTTTTGCAAGGTATGAAGTCAGCTTCTTATTCACCAGCTTCTTGTTCAAATTTTCCCATTCCACCTTAAATGGTGCCTGAGGTGACAGAATGTAACTGCTGCGTCATTTAAGGTGGAATGGGAGAATTCGAACAAGAAGCTGACTTCAGCTTCGCGACTTTTAGTGTTTGACAGTTTTTTTGTTGCAAGGAAATAAGTCTATTTGTCTTTAAATTATTGATGTTCATCTTAAATCTCTCTCTTTGCTGTTTTGCTAGCGCTTAGCTAGGCAAGACTGTTGTCTCTCCAATGTTTGCTTCCTCAATAATGACTTACACAAACGATAACTCATGCTGTTGCTGACTACACAGCGAGGATAGCGTGTTTTGCGCTGTCTGTATGTTGTTATCTGGCTTATTTATGGCATATCAGTGAAACGAATACCTTAGAAAAAATTTGAACTGTTATATTACCCACCACTGCTGCCTTCCCTTGAAAAACTGGCATTGCACGTTTTGCAATTTTTACTGCTGATTTTCAACCCACACCACTAATGTGTTGCTTGCGTCGGTTAAGTTCTGCCTACTGGCTCACATGCATGTGTCATTCAGACACATGCCAGAAATTGCTTTGTGGTATCAATATTCTCTAATGCCAACAGTGATGCTGCATATGAGTGCCAGTACTGCCACCAATACTGATCTGGTACTGGTAATCCTTGTTAGAATGTTATAAATCCTACCTTGTTTTTTTAATCCAGCCATGGTCGTACAATGTTAATATAATCTCACACATGGCATAGCAAGCAAAGTTTTTTCTTTTCTTTCAAACTGACTTGTGGAAGCACACACATTTATGCACAAGGACAAGATACACAAAAAAATTCTACTCTCGCCCTCACATGCACACACAGGCACAGTGAGTAAAAATCAGTAGAGACAGCTGCAAATAAATATTCATTACTCTTGCACTAAAATCTGATAAACAACAAAGCAGCCCATTGGCACCTTACTGTGGGTTTGTTTGTTTGTTTTGTTTTGTTTTTGTTGTGTTTATGCTCAGTACACTGCACTGTTCCAGTGTGCCAAAACATTACAATAAGAAACCTGTTGATTTTCTTCCATCTTGAAATTTAAGGTACTTTTTTAGTTTTGCACTGGAGCTACGAGGCTAATATAGCTAACCAGTAATGAAAGCAAAGTAATGAAATGCAACTGAACTTGCTACCCTCAAGGCAAAACCCACGCCTACTCCTAAACTTAACCCCAACCACAATGTTGTTGATGATCAACTATCAACAGAAACGTTGTTAATGATTTAAGTATGTATAGATCATCTATGGGAGACCGTCCAAATAAAGTGTGACCATGTTAATAAGCTGATAATTTTTGTTTTTGTAAGTATAGACAATCAATTTCAGTGTTATATCTTGCTACAGCCTATGTATACAGTACCATACAAAAGTCAGAGTCCATCCTTTAATCAAAATTGCCATCCCAGATTCTGTAATGTTGACGTTCGGATTCCGGGGTGACCAGTACATTGTTCTGAGAACACCTTTAGCGTCTTTGTTTGTTCAATCCTAAAAAAAAATCCCAGGTTTATTATGTACTAAGGCTTATTATTCAGTAAATAAAGGGACTTCAGTGCAAACTGGTTGAGCTGTTCTTAGGTCATAGAAGTGTGTAATAACACTTTGGACCCGTCGGCGTGCCCTGGCCATCTAAGGGGTTAAGTACATCTTGATCTTCTCAGCAGTGTGCTTGGGGTTGTTATTTTGCTGATCACACACTCAACTCAGACCATGTTAAAATAAGACTACCCTTGTAAATTGTTCAAGAATGGTTTAAAACGGTTTAGAACAAAAGCATTAATAAGCAATTACAGCACAAATAAAGGGCAACAGCGACCCTGTTGTTTGCCTAATAGTGAACCCACATTCATTTACACCAGAGGTCAGCAACCCAAAATTTAAGAAGAGCCATTTTGTCCTTTCAACAAAAATCAAACCACCTTGGGAGCCACATCATTTTATCACGAACCACTCTTCTCGCATCTCTGGCAGGAAACTTTTCCACAAAAGTAGAACTTAAATGTCTCTCAACATTTAGGTTGGTTAGTCTTATTTTAAAGTGGTACCATAATCTTAAACAGACTTGCTTTTGTGGGTTCTGACACTGCATGACATACTGTTATCTATAATGTACAAACAATGCAAAGGGAAATACATTGTATACATTGCATAGTTTTAGTAGTAGCAGGTTTGGGGCCACATTTGTGCACCTTTCAGTAAATGTTAACAGGCTGATATTTCCAGTGTTGTGTTTTGCTGCAGTCTGTGTCAATATAACCGCAACCTTGGCCAGTCCTGATCTGACAAAGTTTCAGTTGCTGTATGTAAGTGTCTTTTATTTACACTGAAACCTTCAAACTTTTCAAACTTTTCTAAAAGCAATGCACAGAAGTGCAGGAAGATATTATGGCATAAAATGTATATAAAGTAAAACAAGTCATGTCTGCAGTAACAAGGGTTTGTATCAAGCCTGATCTGTATTCAGTATGTACTGCAAATCTGTATTTGATCTACAGCATAATCCCTTAACAAAACAGCATTGCGTATTAGTAATAAGGCAGAAGCAGTGATTGACATTGCCCATACAAATTGTGGAAATGAATTGTTCATGGAAGGACACATCACATATTTATCACGCCTCCACCTAAAGAAATGGAATTAATGTGTGATTCCTCTGGACATAATTTTCCTTTTCTTCCTTTGGCTGTCCAGCTGGCACAAGCAGTTAACAAAGGCTGAGGGTTCTCTATGCACTCATACTTTAACCTCACGTGTTTGGTTCTTCTCTTTACATTCATCATCATATTTGCTTTCCAAAAAAGGTTTCATGATGCAAGTGTGAAAGGAATGCAGAATATATTGAAGCTCACGGCTGGGACTAATGCAGCATCTCCGCTCACAAATACCATCCGTCTGACCTTTTAGTTATAAACAATGCTAAATGGATATCCAACCTTTGCAGCCAATGACTGAAGCACATTTGAGGTCTGCTTGGAAAAGGGAGAGATGAATAGCTCCTGTCTCCTCTGGGGCTTTCTTTTCGAAATAAATCAGGTCAAGAGATCTGAGTAGAGCTTGCCTCTTCATGAGTCAAGCAAACAAGTAGTTAGTGTATGCTGAAGCCTCAGTGAAAGTCAGGCATTGATGTGATTTACAGCTCAGTGAGGTGTTAACAGTCATGTTTTTGAAGCTTTGCTTCTGAGAATGACTCGGAACTCACTGAACAGATTTCCTCTATTTTTTCCAAATTGACTTTGGGGAAGTGTGTGCATTTGTGTGTATGGCCTGTTTCTGTGAGCACGATTCACGCCACTTGTCACCCCTGATAAAGTTTCCATCAGGTCTCCAGACTGGAAGACAAATGCGTCACAGCTTGGGGAACAGTGGAACTAACTAGCCAGGGCCTCTAGGCAGAGGGGACTTCAAGGGGACCTGGGCTAAAAAGTTTGCTTTGGTGTATAACTTTACATTTCTGAGTAATTAATGTCTTAACTATGGATCTCTGTTGGTGACAAGCCTTTTAAATAAATGCGTGAACTACTAAGGCATGGGAAGAGAATCCTAATGCCCACGTGTCCAACACAAGGCCCACGGACCAGATCAGGCCCACGACACAATCCCATCCGGCCCACAAAAGTATTTTAATTATCTATTAATATTAGCCTGTTTCACAATGCGCTGCACTACAGTCCCCAGCATGCACTGCAATGTAATGTGCTCTGACTCTCCTACCCCAAACACCAGTCTATGGGACAGCAGTTACACCTCAGTTCTACGCAATTCCACACCAGTCGGATCACCAAACACACTAACTGTATTGCAGCTGCCGTTTAACCAACATAAACACTTAACATCAGCTCAGCAGCTCAGAAACTGAGCCCAAGCATTATTGAACTTGCAGCAAAGAAAGAATGCCAGGTATCTAGTTCAAGCAAATAGGTTTAAAAGACTGAGCACCTGGAGACATTCAACTTTTTAATATTTCATGTATTCATGTAATATTTCAAGGTATACTACAAGTGTCTGTATTTTACTGCTGAGGTTTTTGCGTATTTTGAATGAAACAATGGCCAGTTCGGTTTACAGCGGGGCTTTTTTCTCTTGTTGAGATTTTTTAATGTGGCTTCATTAGTGGTTGAGTTTGACAACCCTGTCCTAAAGGGTGACTATATACTGGGTGTGAACTAGATAATTAAGTCAAGGTCACAATTTAGCAAGACTTGAGAATGAGATAATTAAGCATTGGCCACAAATTAGTAAAGATGTAGGAATGAGTGAATTAATTTAGCTGCAGGGATATTTTTCCACATCTCCAGTTCAGTCTTAGAAGACAATGCAAATACATTCAGTTATGTTGAGTTCTGGACTCTAGGGTGGTCAGTCCATTGTTCTGAGAACACCAGCAGCTTGTTTGTTTGATGTGCAAATTTCCTCTTTTTTTGTCCTCTTCTTTTGTCCTTTTTTCTTTTCTCAGTAAGGGCTTCCTGTCAGCTACACATCCTTTCAGACCCATAGCACTGAGTTTTTGTCTCACAGTGGAAGGATGGACAGAAACACCTGTGGATGTTTTCAGATCTGAAGTAAAAGTGGAGCTTGATTTTCTCCTCACTTTCTTTGTATCTTTTAAGAATGTTTTGAACTCCAGTATTTCTTTCTTCTTCTTTATGCAAGTGGATTAACTTATATCTAATCTGCTCAGAAATATGATTAAATGAAACATAAAAAAATTGTGCTTAATGGCCGTTAAGGAAATTACATAAATGAAAGGTGGTCTCTGACTTGTACATGTTAGTAAACGTTGGAATTTGGTGCTAAATGACATGATATTTTGTGATACTCACGTCAGTCAGTAACACAAAAGTATTGAATTTTGACAACTTGTCATAATTGAGCTTTTGTGTTGTGTTGTGTTGTGTTGGCTGTCCTAACAGGCTAGCTAGGTTGTGTATATTTGCATTGTGCCTGACTAGTATCTTATGTTCATGACTTAGAATGAAAACTGTAACAACTGTTCAGTAAAAACTTGTTTCACGAACTTTTATTAATGGATACAATAACCATACCCCATATATTTCATGCATTTTTCATGTATTTCAAATAGTTAACATAATTACCTTTTTAAACACATGAGAAAGAGGCCCACAGGGACTGCATTTGTGCAGGACCAAGAAAATTGTGTGCTCATGGTTCTGCTAACTCTAAATGAATCAAAGGGAATTTAATTTGCGCAGAGCTATGATAGTCACAATATGCACACACACCATCATTCATGTCAGCCTTTGCCCCCCATTGGGGACAGGATTGCTTTATTACACTGTCTTTTCTCCCTAATTTGTATGGCCACATCTTTCTAGCTGATAAATGTCGTACAGACAGGCAGAATTTCATTACTGTAAAATCCGAGTTTGCTTTGATTATGGAGGAAGGCTTTTTGAGAGCGTCTGCTAATTGCAAATTGAGCAGAATGATTCATTTCTGCCAGTCATTTGATACAGCCAAGGCCAGAGGTGGGGTAAAAGGAAAAAAAAAACGTGCATTGGTGATTCAATACGGTGAAAAGTGTCACTCTACTGACATAATCTCTTCTTAAATAAATGAAGGATAGATTTGTAATAGTCCTCCATCCTGGTTGCATAACAAAGTGGAACAAAGGACTGAAACACACTTCAAACACACTTGAGAAAAAAGGTTAACGTCAGATGGTCGAGTTTAAACAAAAGCACTACAGAATGAAGATTTTCTTAACCTTTGTTAAGAGCTTTCAGAGCTTGCTCCTCGCTACCATCTTGCGATGATCTTTTCGGGAAATAAAAGCACCGATGATCATCTTTCCGTGGTAAGAGGTAAATACAGGATGATGTAACAGTCTACAAGGATTGACTTTCATGTCTCTGCTCTTCGGCTTGTCCGTAACCCTACAGATCGGCATATGCTGGCATTAGCATCTGAGTAACTTTGAGAAGTACGAAGCAACCTGGTCAGTGTGTTCTGCTTATTAATCCTAAACCTCACTTTATACACTTCACTGCCTCTTTATTAACCTTCACGTCTCCTCTTGAAGCCTGAAGGGCCTGGCTGATTGGGAATCACTGGAGACATTCACAGCTGGTGTTGTAGTTTCTATGTTGAACAGCATGGACTCTGATAGCATTCATTCAAAAAATAAATATATCAGAATGAATGACTTAGAACACACTAAGTCATCAAACAGTGGAGGCCATTGAACCAAATTAAATGACTGGATGGCCTACCTGCCTGTCTACTTACGTACCTCGCGACCTGGCCACATGTGCACGGTCTGCACTTGTATTCATTCGTGCGTGTGCAGAGTGCGTATGTGGCTAAGCATTTTTGTTGTGAGAAGTTTGAGAACCAATGGCGGATCATAGTTATTATTTAGCACAAGTAAAAGCAAGAGAGAGTAAATCCCCATCAAAGAAGCGGCATGATGGTTACCATAGGTTCTACTATACGCTTGGAAATGGAGGGGTGATGGAGGGGTATTCAGTTGGTCGCAGTCTGCAACCTCACCACTAGATGCCACTAAATCTTACACACTGCACCTTTAAGTTTTTAGAACCTCTCTGTATCTCAGTAAGTGATTATTCTGGTATAGTGATCTTTGTTGGTTGATTAATTTTGCAACACCAGCTGACACTGAATTCGCAACATGACATTAAAAGAACTGATGCAAAGACCTTTTTGGAAGGCTGTGGACGAGGTCTGTGGTGACTAGTCCAAGATTGTCAGAGAGTCTGGGTTTAGGCTATGCTTTGGGCAGGGTGCGTACGGTCAGCTAACGAGTCCCACAGCTGTGACTGGCTCAAATTTCAGCTGTTATCAAACTACATTATAGCTATAACCCAACTGTATAACTATATACATACCACTACATAACTATATATAACTAACAGTATAAAAATAGCATTTGCTTGTGTTCTCTGTAGCTAAGATCATGCTGATATTTACTGGCCTACCTCAAGGACATTTAAATATATAAAAAATGAAGAAAAACATGATGCTGACAGTTGGCAAGCTAATGACAGTGCTAAATATACACTGCATTCACTGAAGACAGCTAAATAGATGGTGAGGGTAAATGAAATAATGGTTAAATTGAATGTTTTGACATGTTTTCTAGTGTTCCTGGAGTAAAGACGGTGCACAAATCGAGTAGCTTCTTCCATCTCTGTCATTTATAGCAGATTTCTTATCACGGGCAAATTAGTCATAAACATTACAGATGTCCTGGCATTACCCCACTTCCCCATGGAAAACGAATCCCATCCGAACAGTACTAAGGTAATCTGGAACAGTAGTAACAGCCAGGAATGTCTTGTTTCGGTAATTTTGTTAAGAGTGATATCCGGTAATTACCTTCATCCCAGAATGCCAACGCTGCTAATAAAGAATAAACCTAGTGGATTCATCTTGCAAATGAAACCGGTCCTCATGAGATCGCATTTGCTATTAGCAACATTGTCTTTTAGTGTGCTGAGCTGTTTTGAGAACAGGCACATTTCTACATCTTTGCCATGAATACATTATCCTAAACCACCCAGAGGTGAAATTAAACAACGTTGCAGCCTCAGAATTGGATTGAGCCTTCATTTTCAGCAAATGACTTGTTAACTCTTGTTAGGCACACAAGACCAGATATACTGGATGTTCAGAGCTACTGTCTTGTGATAACTGCTGATATGGATGGTTAAAATCTACATGCACAAATACACATCCTCTTTTGGTTTGTAATTAAAATGAATCAAGCCTGTTATTACAGTCATATTAGGTTGGAGTTTCAGAATGACTTCACTTATCCCCCTTACAGAGCCTCTGAACAGGAAAAACTACTTTAGAATGTATGACACACTTGACCCTTGTACTTGATTGGGGCATAGTTTGGCTTATCCCTCAGGCTCTGCTTCACTTAATGTGATACTGCAGCAAAAAATGAAGCATTTCTCACATTCACATGGCAGGATGAGAGATGATTATAGCTCAGGGATCAAAGACGACTGCACACGTTTCACAGGGTTTGGCACCCATGACCCAGCAGGCGGGGTGAGCTTTTAGGGTTTCGGAGAAAAGGAAATGAAACAGTGTCTACTGATTGCACAGCGACCTAGAAGAAGTGTCACATCACACCACAGTTTATCTAATTCCCCACAGTTAGAGCAACAGCTGGAGAGATGGCGTGGAGAGGGAGGAATATACATGTCTTTCATGTCTTTCTTTCGTGTCATCTCATACAGAGGCCTGAAAAGCTGCTGCGCTCTCTGAACAGACAAAATTGTTGCTGCCGCGTTTGATGCAGAAGTTCTTCAGAGGGAAGTGATAAAGTGTGGTGGGAAAATGTTTGGGTATAGATAACAAACTCACAAACTGGGCTCCTGGCACAGTAATATAATATAATGTGTTTATTATGTGTAGTTCTGTCGTCTCACAGCAAGAAGGGCCTGGGTTCGGTTCCCTGGCCGGGTGACCAGGGTCCTTTCCGTGTAGAGCTTGCATGTTCTCCCCATATCTGTGTGGGTTTCCTCCTATAGTCCAAAGACATGCAGTCAGGCCAACTGGACATGCTAAATTGCCCCTAGGTGTGAGTGTGTGTGTGATTGTATATGTCTGTTTGTCTGCCCTGTGATGGACTGGTGACCTGTCCAGGGTTTTCTGCCTTCCACCTAATGACCACTGGGATAGGCTCCAGCAACCCCCACGGCCCAGAGGGATAAGCGGCTTAGAATGTGTGTGAATGTGTATGTGTGTGTTTTATGCTGTATTTCTTTATATGATTGGTTGATATGTATTTAAGGGTCAAACAGCTGTCAATACAGTGTGCTTTGAATGATCGATGTTGCTGTAGTTCAGTGAGGATTGGACTAAAACTTAGTCTCTGTTTAAAACAATCAATGTAATTAGAGAAACTTTGTTTTAATATATTCAAATATATTTACTGTCATTTTCACTGAATCTGCTCAACAAATCGTTCCTTGGAAGTTACCTATTCGCTGCCTACTTTGGTGAGATCATCTTGTCTTCTGTGGCTGCTTCTTGAACTAACAGTGTTTGTTTTACATGTTAGCTGCAGGGCTGAGGCTGAACTTCATTAGGTTGTGTTTGCAGAAATACTGTCTGTTACATTAGCTATTCAAAAAATGCTTCCTTGCTGTAGTGAATCAAATCCTGACAAATGACTACAAATGTAGCTAATCACTAGCTAGCTAACTTAGCTAGCTCACATTACTATGACATGTTTACAGCACTTTAAGCTCATCTGTTTTCTGAAAGAAACTGGTCAGAATTTGCCTGCCCTCTTTTTGTTTTTGTTTTAGCCAGGTCAGAACCGGTGAATGGCCACTAACTGCCATCTAGAGCCAACACTGATGAAGTTACACGACAGATGTGTGCGACAGAGGATCAAACCACTTTAATTTGTGACACAACAGGTAGATAAGCAGAACTGGAAAGATAATGATGGAAAATGCGAGATTATTATTTCTTTTTATATTAACACAGAGCATCAAAATTAGAAACCAAAAACAATTTATTTCCAAGGCTTTCAGAAGGTCCTCCATTCAGGGACGGCCCTTGTTAGTCAGGTCCATCATTACCCATGATCGGACACCCCTGGCTGGGCCTACTTCCTGAAAGGCATGTCAGAAACCAGCTTGAAAATTCAGGTTAGTTTTCCATTCTAGCACATCCTTCGGGAGGCCCAACTTTCTCAAATTATTGATGTTAGATGGTCCATGTGGATGGTCTAATGCCGTAGTGGTATTCACAGTGCAAGAATGACCTGCTTTTTCCTGGTAACGAAAACTGCTAGGCTGCTGTTCTTATACAACAGAAGATAGGAAAAAGTTATCCAACCTTTGGGAAAAGCTAATATGCCCTTATTATGGGAGAATGCAATGAATTGTTTTATTAGACCATTTCAATTTGAATTGAATTTAATCATTGTCTTCCGGCCTTCTCAAAAGAACATGAAAATCCGAAATCCATTATTCGGTTAAGAAAATAGTTTCCCTTTATTTAGTGGATTAAAAACTTGACACGGAGCGTTTTGCTCTTATCTGAATGCCGCACTCATACAAAACTGTTACAGAAATGGTATTATTTCCAAACGTGTAATGAGGAAAGAGCTAACCAGGCAAGGCAAACAATTATTCTAAGCTTGTATGCTTGTGCTAAGCCTGTCAGGCTTTTAGTAATTTCCATTTCCATCTCTAACGCAGTGCTTCTAGGTTAGCCAAAATGCAAGTGTTAGGTTTATTGTGTATTTTCTTCAAGGACGTCAGCGGACCCTCAGAGCCCCTGTCATGAAATCTCTCGACCTAAGATGAAAGAGGAAGCCAGGAAAGTGCGGCTTGCTTGCTGCTTAAGATTGACGGCAGGTCACCTCCAGGCATGAGTGCAGGAAACTCTTTAATGAAGTCACAGCTAATTCTTCTTCCAGCATGGGCTCTCAATAACAGTCTTTGAACAGCTAGCCTAATTGCTGCGCTGTACAGTGATCTGAACAGGCATGCGCACAAGTACATGAATGGACACACTCTGGGAGAGGCCAAGGCAAAATAAGGAATGTTAAATCTTGTTTGCCTCCTCTGTCTGTACCAGTACAGGCCTGGTTCTAAAGGAGTGCAGAAGCATGCAGGTACATTTTTTGGACAATCAATCAGTGCCTTAATTTTTAAACTAAATTCAGAGAATGGGTAACGAATAATAGATATCAGTTCTGCTACAAAACTTCATCTTCTAAGTTATCATGTTGAAGTGCTGCCTAAACATGTCACCAGCATTGTACCTTATATCATCCTCTCTACTTTAAATAACTGCACTGGCTACCAGTATTTTTTAGGATAGATTTTAAAGTTCTGCTGATAGTTTTTAAGGTTCTAAATGAGCTAGAACCTACTCACATCATTATGTTGTAACACATGACCTTAGATCTGCAGATACTGGCCTTCTGTGAATACTTTCCGTAAAATACAGAAAACGTGGAGAGGCTTCTTTCTGATATTTATGTCTGGAAAGAGTAGGGCTGTGATGGTGTGGATTTTTTTTTACTGTGGTGAAAAAGCAACGTATCCCCACGGTTTGGCAGTTTATCACCAATGAAAAAAAAGAAGTTGTGGTCTCTATGATGTCTTCAGTGATGTAAAAGAAAAATTATGCCTTTTATCCTCAAAATAGGTGAACACAGTGCATAATTTGCAGTGTACCATTCAATGAATGTCAAACCATCTATCTAATAGTTGATAAAGGCTAAAGAATGCTGCAAACTGGCAAGTAGCACTGCTTAGCATCAGCTATTAACATAGCTAGCATGATAACAGCTCTGCTCACCACAGAACATGTTCAGTTCTGGCTGACTAAAGCAAGTTTAGAATGACTTAATTCTGAGAGAGTGAAGTCAAGTGTCTGGCGCTGAAGGGACAGAAAGGTGAAATTAAACCTGTTTTGGTGTTTGGATCTGCAGCTTGATCAGCTAACTTAGCGATAGCTTAGCAAGCAAGCTACAGACCCGAACAGTGCCACACACCATCGTACAGGTTTGAGTCAGACTAAGCGGTGCTCTGCTGACACAAGTTTAGATAATAAAAACTAATGTCAGAGAGAACAAAAGTTGAGTGAGTGACAGAAAGTCGGGATCAAACCTGTTCAGTGGTGTTTGGGACTGTAGTGTTTTAGTTAGTTGGCTGAATATGCCACACAGCACAGGCGTGGTTCGAGCTGATGCTATAATGGCATCCATTCAGAGGATATCTGAGAACGTAAAGTTGAGTGACTGTATAAAAGCCGAAATCGGTTGTGTTCTGTGGTGTGTGTAGGCTGTCGCTGAAACCTCCAAACAGTCATAACCATTGTTTTTAATGGAGATACCCGCATCTGCCGCGGTGCTCGACATTTTTGAGCACTGTTCAGTTTCTCAGCGGGTCATGCAGTGCCACTCAGTATTTTGTCATTACTATGTTAAATTAAAGCCACATCGAGACCTCAGAAAGCCTCAGTAGATAACACGTGGTTAATATTTACACAGAGAAAGTCTTTTTTTTTTAATTTACATACAGTCAGTCTTTTAGATAAACAGGTCTCAGTTGTTATAGCCTGGTCTTTTTCAGCTCACTAACAGAGAGCTGTTACCCAGTTAGCAAAAATTGTCTGGCCCACTTGTGGGCCACATCCTTGGTTAAGTTCTGGACCAGTTCTGGCTGGGTCCTTGGCCCAGTTCTGGCCCATATACTGTAAAGTGAGTGGAACTAACAGTTGTGGCCCAGCTCTGACCCATATACTGTAGTGTCTAATTTGTGGTCCAGATCTGAGCTACAAGACACAAGAGCTCCAAGAAAGCAGCAAGAGACAACAGAAAGACCCCACAAAGTCTGGTCCGTGTCTATGAATGTGTGCTGTGAGTGGTAATATCAGAATATATCATAACATGATTACATTATTCTGCAGTGATTGATTAGTTACAGCCAAAGCACTAAGCGGATTACAGATGTTTTTGAAATGAAGGCGACTGTAGGAGCTGCGTTCAAAGAGAAAAAAAGAAGATGAGCCTCAAGTGAAAGAGCACTAGGGAAAAGGTTTATGTAGGGATAATGTACTGTACATTAGTACACGGCACATTAGGTTGTGCAATCTTTTATGTTTCTGATCATACTTCTCTTTAGTTAGTTGGCCGTTTTTAATGGAATATCTTATGGAAATAACCTTGTACACATGCGAGACAAAGAGTGTGAGAGAGAGAGAGAGAGAGAGGGAAAGAGAGAGAGAGAGAGAGAGAGACGGCTTAAGAGGATTTGTGGTTACATAAATTGGAGGCAGAAGAGACAGCTTCACCTTGAAGGATATGATGCTTGAATATTTGGGAAGAGAAAATAAACATGCACAATAGGTCATGATCTCTTCTTCCGTCGCCTTCTTCCAAAGAAGTTGGAGCCTAATTCAAATTTAGATAAATACTTTGGCTGAATGGCTGGTTCTGAAAACTATGGTAGCGGTTCTTCATTTCCCTATCATTCAAGGTCCTTGATAGTGCGCATTCAGTAATTTGGAACTTACGAAATACAGCATCCTTGTCAAGATCCTGATTTAATGACATATACCTCAATTAGGAATTTAGCTCTCTTGAAGAAACAGGACTGCTTTTGTTACACCTCCAGATGATTTGCAGTGTCCCTGATGCTGTTTCACATCTGTTTTCTCTTCCACCCACCATCATGACATGTTTTCTGGATATCCGAAGAGTATTTTTCACACTGCCTCAAAGAGAATGTTCTGTCCTTTTGGGGCATTTAATGCATTTTAAAAAGACTTCTCTCTGAGCGTTTTCGCTAAGGACAGTTTGTTCAGCAACCTCACAGTCCAAGGTTTCTATTTGCATCCCAAAAATTCTGAAGGGGAGAGAAGCTTCTGCTGCTTCTCTGGTACCTTGCCTGAGGCTTGTAAACTGGCAGAACAGAAGCGCTTTGTCATTTGACTGAAAGGTGGAACAATAGGCCAGGCTCCATCTCCGAAAGTCGACGTCTGACTGTGTGGGTCTCTCTTTTCCACTGGTTAACAACCAGCATCTGCTTCATGAAGCATCTCAATCGAAAGCCTCTTCCGACCTCTACACCCCACTCTTCCAATCAATACCTCACAATTTACTGCCTTGATTTTCCATCTGAGTCGGTGCGAAGCTACCTGGCGGTTTTGCCCTGCGTCCTACGGGGTGGAAACCGGCTGCCTAGGCCATCCTCGAGTCGCTGAGTAATCATGGATGTTGTGACAGCGTCTTTGTTCGATCCACAGTCTAACCAGTAGATTGCCACTTAAGCTGTTTTTAGATGTCCTCCCTTTGGATGATTTATGGGGGCCTGGGGGCAGCTGCTAAGATGCTGTGGGTTGCTGGGATGGAAATGAAATATGGCGAAGGGGAAACAAGAAGTGATTGACGTGACGTGTCGCCGCTCTTCTTGGCATGGGTGCACCTCCTGCGGTCAGCCATAGCTTTGATTTACAGAGGTTGATGGTCTTAGATGCAGAGGTTCCGGGGTCCAGATCTTTCACTGGTTTGTGTGTTCGGGATATAATTTGAGACCCACTGGGCACAACTCTCCCTTGACCTTGAGCATAGAAAGTGAAAATGTTACCAGTGCTGTTGACTCTGAAATACACATTCACAATATTTAGAAAGTGTTTTTAAAGACACATTAGTCAAAATCCACAATACTTAAGCTCTAGTGGTTACGCAGGTGAACTACAACAACACAGGAATGATTATTGCTTTACTTTTTTGATCCACCTCCAATTCCTGCCTGTCAAAATGCCCATAGAATCAGCGGTGCCCAGTGGAGTTCAAATACAGTTTGCTAGCATTACCAATGTCTTGACTTGACTTTCTAGTGATGAGGTATGCTGTTTATTAACCCCTTATATGGCCAGGGATCACCAGCAGTGCCCAAAAGTGTATTACACACTTCTATAACCTAAGAATAGCTCAGCCAGTTTGCATTAGAGGCCCTGTAGTTACTGAATAATAACCCTTAGTAAGCCTGGGATTTTAAGGGGTTGAGAGTATTGCCTTTCTTTATTATGTAAATACAGATGATGAAATGCAAATACCATGACTATCAGCTAATTTATCTTCGGGTGGTTGTGCTTACTTTCAGGAACCTAGCTTGAAGATATAAGCATCTAGAGAAGGCTTCAATACTGCTCTCCCCGTGGCAGCATACTGATTTATTCTGCTTGTAAAGTTATGATGATATATCATTACATTTCACATATTCGGAGAGACTTTTCATCTAATCTTGCTATCCAAGTATGCTCAAAGCAGTAGCAGCGTTTGGCCTGACCTGGCCTGAAACTCCTGTGTCTTTTGTTTGGTGGGTGTGACTGTGTTGGCACACCTGGTGCTGCTCACTATGAAATTCAGCTGCCTGAAAACAAAATTACAAGCCTATAATTGCTTGTCATTTGGTTCATACAAATTTGCTGCTGTGAAAATAGTCAAGAGTCGTTTGCTGTCAAGTTTTTCTTTGTAATGAGCTCTAATGAGTTTTTCGTCTTAGCGGCAGCATTTACACTTTGAATAAGAAGCCAACTTGCATGGAAGCTGACTAGCATCACATACATCTTTATGAAGGTGGTCCATCCAAAGCATTTCTTTACTCGGCTCTCTGAGTGCTAAAGATTTATGTACTTGATTTATTATGTAAAGTCAGCTGTTTAACCCCTTAACAATGCAGGCTTCTTACATACTAAAGCTAAGGCTATTTAGTAGCTACAGTTCTGCCAGAAAGACTCAGGAGTCAAGAGTGAAGTAGGACAATTTTTTATATCCTCAGTGGAATTTTACAAGTTGAAAGATAACAATTCAGTAGAAATTAAAAAGTCTTTGGCATGGGCCCCGTCCTCGGTCCAGGTCTTGGAGCATCGAGACACTCGCTGATCTTGCCAGATAGAGGTGGCAGGGGCGGAGCCTACCCCTAGTCAACCAGACAGGGACCCAACTGGTGGTGGTGGGGAGGAAGGAGGGTAACATCAAAATGTAGGCAACTGAAAGCAGCAGATACGTAATCGAGTCATTTCAAAGACAGCTGTGATTGCTGAGGACCAATGAATGAATGATGTAGCATTAGAGTCTTCCTGGCAGAACTTTCACTAAAGCTTCTGTGGACTTCAATGCAAACTAATAGAGCTATTCTTAAGTTATAGAAGTGTTTAATAATACTTTGGGCCTGCCAGTGTGCCCATGGCTGGTTAAGCAGTTACCCAGTTTAGGGTTTAACAGTTCAACGCTTATCGCATTTACAAAGCTGCCCTGGTGAAACATCGTTAATTCTGCATCCACCTTCTTCCCCTTCGCATGTAATAATTCTCCCCTTCTTTAACAGATGCTTCCAATGTTGACTCTTGCAAGTGTTTTGTTTCTCCACTGTACTAGAATTTGCCGGCGCAGTTCACTAAACAGATTCCACCATGTTTTCTACGCCGAGTAGACTGAGGTGGGGGTGGAAATATGTGCTGTAGGAGAGGTTCTTATGAAATGACATGATGTCAGTGTAAACATAGACAATTCCTCCGCTTCGCTTTTCCACTTGGGGTTTCTCAGGCACATAACACACTTTAAGGGGAGGAGGTAAGGAGAGAGGACCTGCCCGAGTGAAGGAGTTTAAGTATCTTGGGGTCTTCTTCATGAGTGATGGGAAGATGGATCGTGAGATTGGCCGCAGGGTCGGACAGGCTGCAGCGGTAATGCGGTTACTGTAATAGGCTGCAGTGGTGAAGAGGGAGCTGAGCCATAAGGCAAAGTTCTCTGTTCACTGGTTGGTCTACAACCCTACCCTCACCTATGGTCATGAGCTTAAGGTAATGATCAAAAGAATGAGATTGCAGACACAAGCAGCGGAAATGAGCTTTCTTTGCAGGGTGCCGGGCTACACTATATTTGTTAGGGTGAGGAGCTTGGTCATCCGGGAGGAGCTCAGAGCAGAGCCGCTACTCCTCCACATTGAGAGGAGCCAGCTGAGGTGGCTCAGGCGTCTGATCAGGCTGTCCCCTGGCTGCCTCTAATTGAAGGCTTACTATGCACGGCCTCTTTCTAGGACCTGCTGGAGGGATTATATCTCTACATTGGCTTTGGAGCAGCTTGGGGTCCCCCAGAACAAGCTGAAGCAAGTTGCGGGGGACAGGGTCATCTGGGATTCTCTGCTTTCCCTACTGCTACCACGACCCAAGCTGGATCAAGCGGTTTTAGAAGATGAATGAATAATTGAATGAATGAATATACACACGCTGAAGCCATTGCAAAAAATATTTTTAATCATGTTTTACATATTTCCAAAAAAAAATCATAAAACACCCATTGCAGGATTAAATGAACAGTGATTCATTTCTAAAGTAAGCCACCTTCCTGGTTGAGATTATTGAAGATTATTTCATACACAGCAGATAAGTGGCCTTTTTTCGCCATAATCCCTTGTTTCTGAGATGTTATCTGCCTTTTTTGCTCTCACTTTCACTCCTTAATTTCACCACTGATATATAGCAAACGCTGCTATCTCTATCATGCTGTTTTCTTGATTGTACCTCCTTCTCCATCTAGCGAGTAGAATGCGCACATTGCTGACTAGTGCACTGAAGCCACAATTTTTCAAAGTGCAAGCCTTTAATTTTGATATTGTTACCATTTTAACACCCAGGGCTACTAGAGCACACAATGCACTCCACTATGCATAATGCAGCACTAACAGGAGCCTCCAACACCTAGGAGAACATTAAAATGCCTGTTGGGTGCTACCAGCCAATTGTACACATACTTACAAAAGGGTAGTAAGCAGTTATATGGTGCGTTCCATTTGAACAGGGAAGGCCAAAAAAAATTTCAACTGGAATGCTCCCACAAGTCGGATGCCATACCTGGAAACTCAGGAGAGCCTCACTAAACCTGACCTCAAAATCCAAGATGGCTGCACCGCGTATCAACAGTGAGTAAAAGCTGTAGTGTTATACTGTTTATTAGCTCTGATGTCTATTTATGTATAATCAAATCAGTTGTACACACAGTACTGTCCAACTTCTATCTGTGGACATGTTGCTACAGTGTCTGGATTCACAAATTACTATGTAATGCATTGTTATCAACTGCTATTGCTAATGCTAATAACATCGGCTAATGACTGACCGCTTACCTGGCTAATTAGTAAATTGTCCATTTTCATCTTCCGAATGTTTTACTGGAACACTGTCAACCCAGGTGTCATGTCATTCCCAGCCCCGACATCTGAATTCCAAGCTAATTGGAACGCACCATTAGTACTAGTGGGTTCATACTTTTCGGAGTATTTTCATATGATACTTGATTCTTCTCCTCAAGTACGTTTATTTACTCAGTTCCACAGTTTTTTACATTCAGTTCCTCACAGATATTTTGTAGTGCAGGGGTTTGAGGGGAAAAAAAGGAGAAACATAAACAAATGTATGTATTTATAACTTAATTTAAGAGACAGTGCAATCATGTTTCCCAAGGCTGTCAAAACATACTAGCATTACTGCCTAAGCAGGGATTTGAGCCCCACTTTCTAGCATACAAACCTGTAATGTTACTCAAGACACAATGTAATTGCTAGAATTGCTGCATTACAACTTTAAGGGCTCCACAAAGCCTCACATAAATCCCTTTTTTTTACAAAAACAAAATGCGCATACTCTAGTGATGTGCTATTTGCACACAAATCATGTCTTTGAGCAGACTCTTATAGGTAAATGTTGGGAGCTAACTCACAATGACATTTTTTTGTAAATTAGGACAAACCAAATGGGTAGATCTTGTGTGGAACCCAAACTGACCCACTCTTGGAGGATCTTGCAAAATGGTGGAGGCAATCTAAAATATCATTATTATATGCACTGACCCAGAGGGTACTTGGACAGTCTAGGGGCAGGAGGGCAGGGCCTCATGCCCCCCTTGGAGTCTATCTGTGCACATGCTTGGTTCCCAATTCCATCCTTGTCTATTTCATTCTGTTCTGTTGGTGTCCACACCTGGACTATTTTATTTTAGACCAAAATAATCGCAAATTGAGAAGAACAGCCTCTAGCGAACTGGTCTGATGCTGATTGGATGAATTATGAAGTTCCACCTCAGTTCTACAGAGAACTAAGTACTTTTTGGCTTTTTTTCTTTATACTTGTTCGCTTTTAAACTTCCACTTGAGTCATTATTTTTATTGAAATAACAAGACTTTTATTTTGAGGATGGATTTACATGGCTCTACTCTACCCATCTAACTTTGGCTGCTACATCCTTTCATGACAGAGCAGACAGAAATCGTACTTATGTTCCTTTCCAGTGAGAACATTTCCAATTAGGCCATGTCCTTGAGGACCCACAGCCATAGACACTACTTATCCAATGAATCCCAGCAGTAGAACTAACCTCTATGCTGGAAGCAGGGCTTTTACTGGATTAGCAGGTTGGGGGTGCGGACATCTGAGACTTTAATTGATGCCCAGAGAACACACCATAAAGAGCACCAGACCCTTAATAAGGTACATTGAACAGGGTACGCTGAAAGCAGCTGGCGCTGTCTCACCCTGTGCGTGTACATGAGGGTGTCTGTAGACTATAGGTGAAAGGTTGAAGCAACACAGAGCCCTATTTCGATGGCGCTAATGGCCTTGCTCTGTGATAGTCAGTAATTACCGTTATTGTTCACGTCGTCGGTGAATGCTGGTGAACACATTACATCTCCCCTCAGCTCGGCTTTAACGGATACATGGCACTGCGAACATTCCCCTAATTACACATCTCCACGACGGGGGGGCTACAGAAATGAGTGGAGTCAGGAGAGACAAAAAACGGTGTGCTGGAGTGGGAAATGGGGAATGAAAGAGAGAAGGAGAGAAATAAAATTAATTGACAACTCTTGTCTTATTGGGTTAAGCAGATGTTTATGAACTCAGGACCGTAACTGATGTTCGGTGCATGATTTAAAGCGCAAGACATGTAAAAAGAAGCCTTCTTTCTCTTTCTCTGAAGAAAAGAAGTACCTGATCTGCCAACATGTCTAGTTATCTGGAGGACAGTCTAATTAAAGCCAACGTGGCAACAATGTTAATGAAATTCAGGCTAGGGTACCTTGATGAATAGCACACGAATAATAGCTCGTGTGGACCTCACGCAGGTGCCTATTGATTAACTCGTGTCACTCTTCCGTCTCCGTACTTTAGTCTTCACACTTCATTTGTGTTTTGTCTTTTATGCTCTTTTCTTTCTGTGCCGGTTGCCAGGACCCTGGCTGTAAACTACAACGCAATTCAAGTGTCTGGAATTAGTGTTTTGAATAATATAAAAGTCACTTTGTTGCTGATAGAAGTATAAAATGTTTCTAATATGATGCGAATACTCTATAGGTCTCAAACAGTTTACAAGAAGCTGTAAATTTTCAGTGATGACTGGAGCTGTAGAGGATAAATGAGAAATCTGCATACTTATGTTAAAATTAATATCCAGACTGGATCATATTTGAAAAGTGGTGACCAAATCTTGCTGATTCACAGTAATTTCGTTGTCACCAAAATAATTTAAACTGTCAACCATTACAAACCATTACTTTATATGCTGGTGGTGTTAACATTTCAATCCACACTCTATAAGTTAATACTGAATAACAATTGAGCGCTTGCAATAAAAAAATACTATGTGACATTTTTGTATGATATGGTATTGTTTGATGCCCTGTATTTAAAATAAAGTATGAAAAAAGCCTAGTTTGGCTTTTTAATGTAAAAACTTGTTCAAAAGAAAATAATTTCTCATCCCGCAGCTTTCGAGCTAGAACATTAACAGTTTTAATTTAACAAGTGGATTTAAGGTAGCAGAGCATTAAGCATAACAGTGGATTTAAGGTAGTAGTGGATTTAATGTAATAGTTAAAAATTAGTTAAAAACTGAACAGTATATAGATAAAAAAACTGTGGTGTGTGCACGTAAGCACACAGCAGTTTCTCTGGATGGGCAAAAATGATGCTGAATGTTGTTTACATCCGAATTTCTCATGTCATCTCATATGTGTGTCTTGTTCACTTACGCTACATCTCTGAGCACCAGACTCTGCCAGAGTTTAGTAAATATCACTGTTGTTCACAGTGTCAGCAGCAGCGACTTTCAGCAGCAACTTTTTCTGGCTTGGTGGAAGCAACAGCCCACAAGACCCCGCTGCTGAGTGACACAGCTGACCGCTGGAGGTGCACCACGAACAAGGCTAGTGGACACACAGGCTGCTGTGCTAATGGCTAAATTAAGGCTAAATGCTATAATCAATATGCAGAGAGTCCGGTGGTTGCTTCCGCTCCTTCTATAACAATCTGGACTAATATTAACTCAGACTGTAACTGACCACACAGCAACAGATGAGTGATACCTGAAAGAAGCCTGGCTCAGCCGTTTAGGTAGACGTTAGTGTATTTTTCCAGGAAATACCGCCATTACAGATTTTGCCATGAGCATTTTTACTGCAGCTTGTCATCCCACACCGCTGTCTACTGTGCGCATCGGAAATTCCTTCTCCATCTCCATCGCTGATACCACTACTGCATTTAAGTGCTAGTATCTGTGCAGATAGCCAAAAGGTACCAGTGCAACACTAGATTTAAGGTACCAGTGAATTTAAAGCATCAGTGGATTTAAAGTAGCCGAAGAATAAAGGTACCAGTGTATTTGCTAACTGTAGTTTTAAGGTAGCAGTGGATTATGGTGCCGGTGGATGTAAGGTACCAATGAAATTAAGGTAGCAGTGAATTTAAGATAGCGGTGGATTTAGGGTACCAGTGTATTTAAGGCAGCAGTGGATTTAAGGTACTACAGCTATAACACACTCTACAGCTATCAGGCTACATCAGTTTACGAAGTTTCACTTACCAACATAATTAGCTGGCTTTGACAAGCCAACGCAGAGTTCGTTCACAAACTTTCACTGATATAACATTTGTGTTTGTGATTAGAAGAGGAGATATTTTATTATGATTTGTGTCTGATGAAAAGTTATTAATGTTTTGCCATTAGTCTGGCTTTGAGGAAATAAAAACCACCCTGATTTGCCATATTTCTGTCATTTTTCAAGGCGGAAAAGACAGAAATGTAGACTCGAACCTGTCGATACAGAATGTAGATCAAAAAGAAGTGTCATTCATTACAAAGCTAACCATGTATTAATTGTGTAACTGTGATTAGGTATACATATTTATTAATTTAAACCAAATCTATAGCAAAAGGACAGTAATAACTAGTAGAATAACTCAGTTAATAAGGTTTCTAATGTGTTAAGCTTTTGGTATTTCATTACTTTTCATCCTCCTGGTTCATATAAAAAAAAAAGTTGGGTAGGTTTGCAATTTTTTTGCATTTTTGTAAAAATCATCCAGTATAGTATGGCATTGTTTGATGCCCTATATCTAAAATAAAGGGGTCACTAAAGTGTAAAAAAAGCCTAGTTTGACTTTTTAATGTAAAAGTTTGTTCAAAAGAAAATAATTTCTTGTCCCGCAGCTTTCAAGCTAGAACCTTTACAGTTTTAATCTAACAAGTGGATTTAAGGTAGCAGTGGATTTAAGGTAATAGTTTAAAAAATAGTTAAAAACTGAACAGTATACAGAAAAAACTGTGATTATATATATATCACCCGTTTGGTTCATATAAAAAACAGTTGCATAGTTTTGCAATTTGCAGGCTGTGAATGCCCATGAAAACTGCATGATAACATGCATTTTACACACCTACAACATCTTCAAGATATGACTGTGCTTGAGTTTGTTTTGTTAACGCCAGAGCTGCAGGACCCGCCCTGTGTTATTTCACACACAGCGCATGAGGTTAATACTAATACTTTTTAATGCTTCACCTTCAGACAGACGATCCAGCCTCCCCTGGCCTTGACTGACCCGTATTGTCCTTACTGCGGATACCCAAGCCCTTGATTTAATATTCTCTTGTAACACCTTGAGTGCACCTTCAGCTCTAAGACGCTTGCACAAAAACAGGTTGCAAATAGAAGAAAAGCCTTACAGTGAACCCAAGGCTGCATATGTAGACCAGTACAGCAGAACTGTATCCAACGCAGCACACATATTCTCACTTTTGTCGAGATTCAGTTTATACCCCAATTATTTTGGCATCATTCAGTCAAGACATGAATGGAGCACCTTGTATTATCAAGCTCCAGATTGTTTTTCCTTCAGCTTTTGTCTCGTTTTACCGTCTGACTCACAGAAGTGCAGTGCCGAGAGCATGTGCGATGCGGGTTGATGTAAGGGCTTGAAGGGCCCTTTTTGATCAGCGCTCAACACATGCTCTTCGGGAACAAAACCCCTCGCCCTCGTCCACACGTTTCCTTGTGGAGTGATTGATTTTGTGTAAATCATAAATAGACTCGTCAGAGCCCAGCCACGCTTGCCGGAACGCGTGAATCATCAGGCGAGGATAATTAAACTTATCAAACAGCAAATTCTTAGAAGTGGAGGAATCACTTGAGTGAGCAGGGGCCTCGTTAGCAGGGCAGCGTGATGGGTTTAGGCTACGAATAGAATGAAAGCCAAGCTGTGTAGGAAGCTTATTGTATGGCTTGACGAACTTGAATGGATACAATACATGTTTGTTAATGAAAAGCTGCGAGACAATTAGCAGAAATAATTGGAGGAACTGTTTTTATTTTTTTGCTTCGGTGAAATTCTTTTGATTATGAGGAGCGTTGGGAGTCTTGGCAGAGCTGGAAAGAATAGTTAAGACATGTAATCCAGTACTGATTAGAAACTGCTTACGTAATCTTTTAGATTACTGAAAAGTGCAATGCAGCCGGATTGTTTTTGCATTACTTCTGGGTCTTTTTCTAACTGGTTTCATGAAGCTTGAACCATCTGAAGATGCATCCAGAATACCCCTCTGCAAATTGAGGGGGGCAAGGGGGGAAATGTCCCGTCCACTTTTAGAGATTATGTGAGAAAATGTTGAGGGTTCAAGAGATTGTTGTACAGTTGAGTTGCTGAAAACTGTCTCTTGTCAAGTGAAAAAATGGTCTCATGTCAAGTGAAATGATCCTAAATCTATCAATATATCTAATATTTTTCATTTTGAGATGGTGGTGCACTTATTAGAAGATTAACTAGCTTATTTATAGACATTTTTGATACTTGTTTGAGGTACTTTTTTCAAGTACAATGCCATTACTTATGCCACGACCTGACCAGAAAAGGCTAATTGCTAAATAAAATAGATACTTTCTTTTGCCGAGATAGGTTGATAAAGAGTAAACACTGTGTGCTGTGGTTTTACTTGCACTTCTAAACACAATGTGCGTATGACGTACCAGATCTGCCAAAATGAAAAATAAATAAAATAAAAAAATAAATGACTCAGTACATTAATCAATAAATAAAAACAACTAAATAAAGTATATATTGCTTATTTTGATTATAATTATACACATATTATCAATTTTTGCAATATCTCAATTTATTTATTTCTGTATTATTTACTTTTTTTTATTAATGCCTATGTTCATTTTCATATTTTATGTTCATTGTTCTGTTATTTTTAAAAATTGTTCACTTTATTTGATTCGTTTATTGATTTATTCATTAATTCATTTATTTATTTCTGTATTTCGTACTTCGTTCACATGATAATGAGGGGCGTGTTTTTCAAGTTCAGGCTTAGCAACCAAGACCAGGAGGAGAAGAGCTGATTAAACCTGCCCATAAATAACTTTCAATGGGCTGTGTGTGAGAAGGGCGTCCAAATGTCGGGGTGAAAAAATGTTTAATAAAGAAACATAAAAATAACAAAATAAATAAATTTGAAAATCAGTGATGAGGGGAAATTACTAAATATACATATAAATAAATGCAGACATTATATAAGGTTTTATTTATTAATATATTCATTTCTATGTATGTTTATTTATTTTTAGATTTATCATCATTATTCTTCGCAACTATGATTCATATATTAATTTAGTTTATGAGTGATTTATTTTTAATTTTATTTATTTTTTATTTTGGCAGATCTGGTCCTGCATGTGCAGGTTTAACTTCCAATTCCAAACATGAAACTTACATCCACGGCTCCACTCCACTGAGACCACAGCTAACATCCACAGCTCCAGCTGTCACTCGGCAGACTCGGCAGAATGCTGATGACAGTACTGCCAGATTGATGGTGCTGGTGTGCAGGTTTCGACAGAAACCGTTGTTTAAAAAGCTGCACATTCAGTTCTACTATGATATTGTCTCCATTAAGCAGGCAACTGCAATGATACACACAGCTGAATCAGCTAAATCAGTGTGGGATCAGCTTTTAAGGATTTAGTACTAGCCCATTATATGAATGCCTGCAGAACTCACCCTACAATTATTTTCTTATTTGGTGTGACAGTGTTTATATTTGTACTTGTATACACTGTGATCTTGACTGTACCTATTCATGTCTGTCTGCACCGAACAGGAATGTAAGTTATATATCTGTTGAAAGCCAATTAAAAGTTGATCACAAAAAAAGTTTCACATTCAGGTGTGGAGAGAAAATATGAAAAACAAATAAATAAATAAACTGGCTGCAGGTATTCAATTTAAGCATTCAAATCATTCCCAGTCTTTTCTTCCATAGTGGATAAAACGCTTTCCCATTGGAATACAAACAAGCCAGCAAACGCTGCCGTCCTTGTTTCCATGGCAGTGTGTTTATAGATATGAACGTGTCACTCATGTTAAAGCGTCAGTCTTTACTGTTTGTCGCTGTGTACGCATTTATTAGGTGCTGAACCAACTTGTTAGATATCTGATGTGTGCTTCTTTAGGTTACAACAGGAGAAGCTATGCTAATGTTGCTAACAAAAAACTGGACCTAGATCATCACTAATCCCATCTTCATAAATACATAACATCTCTCAACCCACTTAAAACACATCCAGATTCTCAGTTCTTCTGCGCAGACACACTGATGTGGTTTAGAACACGGTATGACCTGTTTTAGTCTGTCAAAGAAGAATAAACTCCTCCGCAGATGTGAATGGTGAGGTAGCCATTGTGAGTCACTGGAACTACCTTTACCCCAGTACAATATATGGTATCATTCCATGCAAGATGACCAAAGAATTCCTAAACACAAAGACGCACCGGAAGGTAACTTGGCGGAGGAGCTAAGGCTATGTTTACACAGCAGGTAAAAGTGGCCCAAATCTGATTTTCTCACCAATCCGATTTTTTTGTTTGGCTGTTCACATTATTTTTGAAATGTGACCGAGTTGGATTGACATCCTGAGCCTTGTTCAGACTGAGTCGCATTGCCGCAGATCGGACACGTATCGGATTTCAGTACCACATATGAAAGCGTCTCAAATCGGAATTGAAAATGTCAGATTCAATGCGTTTTTTGCTGTTCACACTGCCACACAAATGACACATCTGTGTCACATATGAGTAAAAAGATTGGATTCGGGCTGTGTAAACGTAGCCTAAGTGTACTCGGAAAATCAAAACAATGTCCCATTTGTGACTAAACATTTTAACATTGTAACTCAGATACTCTGTATGAATGTGGTGAGCAGAAGAGCATCTCAGAATGCACCACACATCTAATCTTGAGGTGGATGGGCTACAACAGCAGAAGACCATGTTGGGTTCCACTTCTGTCAGGCAAGAATAGAAAGCTGAGGCTGCAGTGGGCACAGGCTCACCAAACCTGGACAATTAAAGACAAAAACGTAGCCTGATCTGATGAATCTCACTTTCTGATGAGGCACACAGATGGTAGGGTCAGAATTTGGTGGATTCTGGTGGAGGTGGTGTAATGGTGTGCAGAATGTTTTCTTGGCCTGCTAATACCAATCATTGCTTGAATGCCACAGTCTATTCGAGTATTGTTGCTGACCATGTGTATCCCTTCATGGCCACTATTTACCCATCCTCTAATGGCAACTTCAAGCATAATAATGCATAATGTCACAAACCAAAGTCGTCTCAAACTGGTTTCATGAACATGACAATGAGTTCAGTGCTCTTCAGTGGCCTTCAGATCTGAATCCAATGGAGCACCTTTGTGATGTGGTAGAACGGGAGATTTGCAGCGTGAACGTGCATCTGAAAAATCTGCAGGAACTGCATGATGCAATCATGTTAACATGGACCTCTGCTGTGGGGAGTGGGAGCTTTTGAGGTCAGTGCTTGAACAAATTGGAATTGAAGACAGTAAAAAAGATGCACTTGGCATATATTTCACCAAATGGGGTTGGTGACAATCTAGGTCCCAGTGTTTGTTAACAACATAGCATGTCCCATTTAAACATGTTATGGCTTATCGACTGCATCTGGGGTTCATGATGAATCTTAATTAGAGGTTCTACCAAACTACTCCTTTATCATGTGATGTACAGTTTGGTGGTGCAATCAAATTTAGACAAAGTATAGTTTGAAACTAACTAGTGTTAACTGAGGCCTTAGTAAAGACATGATGCACATACTTAAGTACAAACTTATGCAAAACTAGTGCAACACAGTCCAGACATGTGGTCCCATCTGGCCCTACAAGATCTAATTTTCAGCTTCAGTGTTGAGGGTCCTTTGTAATTTTGCCCATGTTTGATCATATCATACTAATATGAAAAAAATGAAAATAATCTATGTTGTCATTCATCAAGTTAGAGAGTTCTGTCATATTCAACTTGAAGTCATCACAAAGACACGATATATAAAAACATTCTTTGATGTAGATAAACTAGAGGAGTAATAACAGAGATCAGAGCAGTCCCTCTTCAATCTTCATAGTATTGCTCCTGACCACAAATCAAAGTGTGAGCATTCAGTGGAGCCACAGAGCTTTACTGATAATGAATTCCTTTTGAACCTTTGCCGCAAGGAATAAAGATTGTACTCCGAGGGCAAAGAACCATATAAAAATGCCCATTAACTTCAATAAGACACTCCATAACTCAGCTGTGTCACATGAAATAACCTTTACTTTTTAACTGTGTTTGTGTTTAAAGCAATTGTTCAGTAAAAAATCTAATTTACGGATTTATCTTTACCTCAGAGTTAATCAGACAAGACAGTCGCTACTAATGAACAGAGAACAAGTATGACATACTCCTCTACAACATACTTAGTAGCAGCTCTTGAAGCTTGATTTTTTTCTATTTTTATAGATAACAGTACGTCATCCAGTGTCAGTAACCACAAAAACAAGTCTATTTAAGATTATTTAACAACTCAACATGGATTCAGTCACATGTGTTTAGATTCAGGCATTCAGTTTGCATGAAGCTAATTGGTGGCTATAGGCTTCCATTACTTGTAAGCTACATTAGCTCATTCATTACTGTGCAAAAGTCAGAGACCACCCCTTTGTTTCTTTCATTTCCAGTCAATACGGTCAATAAGTATGAGTTATTTAGTTTTAGTAAAATATCAGGAAACACATTTAACAAAAAAAAAATATATACACAAAAGCTTCCAACTCTAAGTATAATATCACATCAATCAGTATTTAATTTGTCCGCTCTTTACTTTTCTGCACCTCCGGCCGACCTAACTCATCCATAATTCCAATATTAAAACCAACGTCCCAAAGAGTGACTGAAATTATATTCCCCTTTAAAGAGACACTAACATTAACACAAGCAACTACCCAAACACACCTTAGCTGCCTTCAAATTTCTTTCTAAAATGGCTAAAGCAGATATTTCCAGGGAGATTAGAGATAAGATAGTCCACTTGCATAAAGAAGGAGCAAATCAAAGGAAGTGAGTGAAAGAAGAGTTTCCTAAACTGCAGTTCAAAAACTGTTTAAAAGTTACAGAGAAAGTGGGGCTCTTAACAACCATGCAGGACCTGGTAGACCACTAAAACCACCATCAGATCAACAGCACTTTAAGATTTCATCTTTGAGAGAAAATCAAGCTGCTTCAGATCTGAAAAAATCCCCAGGTGTTTCTGTTCATCCTTCCACTGTGAGAAGACAACTCAACACTATGAGTCTGAAAGGATTTGTAGCTGTCAAGAAGCCCTTGCAGACAAAAGAAAGGAAAGACGAGTCTAAATTTGTGATGGGATAACTTGGATTGTGAGAAGCAGAAAATATAACCAACTTCTAAGACTGAACTTCGGAGGTGTGGAAAAATATCTGCATAATTCTTCAAAAAACTGAAAGTAAGTCCCCTGAAAAGAGTGGAAGGCAAAATGTGGAATTTTCTGTTAGATGGGTTTTCTGTTTTTTTCACTGACACTGAAAAATGAATAACCTGACGGCTGTTTACTGGAAATTAAATAAATGAAAAGGTGGTCTGTGACTTTTTCACAGTACTGTAGCTCTATTGCAAAACTAAAGAAGCAAACTGTGAACATGAGTCATGTCAAGGCTGGTCGAATTTGAAAACATTTGAGGTAAGGAGAAATTAAATTGGATTTTTTCAGAAACTATTGCTTTAAGCTGTGACCACTATGAATGACCTACATATAAGGAAATATGTGGATTGTGAAAGTACATTCAAGTTATAGATTATTTTAGACAAGTATGGACCCAAGTTTGATTTATTAGGATGAGTAGAAAGGGGTGGCCTGACCTTCAATGTCTTTGGGGAGACACATATATGCTGTACGTTCCCCATAAGCCATCAATTAGACTAAAACTAGGCCATGGTGTTCCTCAAGGTGTTACTCTGGGATCACAGCGTTATTCAGCTAGGTCAGTAAAGGACTGAAGAGTGGTGGGCTGAAATGTTTTTTCTACTAATTTCATTACCACAAGTGCCAGTGAAGGGCCTTGAAAGTACAAAGACTTTTCGCTCATCCTTGTGGATAGAGGTAAGCCACATCTCAAACTGAACCCTCTGGAAAGCATTACAAATGTGTCCTCTCTGACATTCAACAGCAGCAGTGAATGCAAACAATTTGAGAACAGCGTCAAGCCGACTTACCAAAGCTTTACATCATGAATGGAAGTCTATGAACTCAGCTAGCTTGTGATATGGTGTCCCGGGACTAAGCATAATCCGGGCTGTAATTCCTAGAAAGTTGACCCAGTATAGACATAAATTCCCTTAAATTAAACCGACATTATGCACCATAGTCATTATTTCATCTCACATCCAATATGCAGAGCCAATCTAACCTTGCATCATTGTCCAAATATTTACAGACTGCATTGTATGTTCTGAGAAGAGTTTTATTCTCAGCATTTTTTAATTAATTTGTGTATGTTGAATTAATGCATATACATAGCCTATAATTAACTCAGCTTTTGTACAATAAAACAGACAGATATAAATATGTAAACAATTAATTAATGTAACATAATATTAAACATAATCTGTCCTAGAGCAATGGCTCAGACTTTTTATGATGCAAACTTCTCAAGAAGTATTTGTGTACCAATACCAATCGCATTACAAAAGCAAAGCTACATACAAATAAACTTTAAAAAATAGGTATGAAAGCAAAAAAGTACTGCCAGTTCATCTCAGAGGCAATTCTAATGCAGGATAAACATGTTCAGTTTCCTCATAAATCTCCAATGCTATATCAGAGACAGTGTTTATTCTGTTAACAAAATTATCAGGGATGTACGATGATATTGGAATCATACTGGTATTATCAGATAATTGCTCCAAAAAATTATCGCCACTGGACAGATGTTTAGGTGACGCTGGGTTACCAGGCTGAAATATATGTATTTTACTCATTTTACTACCTCAAAACAAGATGTAACATAACAGTATGAGAACAAGAGGCTATAAACATGGAGGAGTTGAACCATCTAGCCCAGGGGTCGGCAACCCAGGTGTTAAGAAAAGCCATTTTGTCCTTTCAACAAAAATCAAACCACCACATTTTATGTCCATTTTATTGATGCGTTTTACCATCTTGGCTGTAAATATGTCTCAGTATGTGCTAGTATAGACTCAACAATATAATGTGAACAAAAAACGCAGACTTACTTTGCTAAGCTTTAAGTTTTAGCTCAGCTATAGCCGATTTTCTCGCATCTCTGGCAGGAAACTTTTCCTCAAAAGTAGAAAAGTTTCTTATAAAGTAGAATAGTATTCTTACATATGTCTCTCAATGTTCGATTTTTTACAAGACTGAAGTTAGATTCTTGTTTGCTAGCATGTTGTTTGAATTTTTCTCTTCCACCTTAAATGTAAGAATGCAGAATGTAACTGCTGCACCATTTAGGGTGGACTGGAAAAATTCAAACAAGAGGCTGGCGAACAAAAAATCCACCTCAGTGTTAATGCTAACTTCTGCTAGCATCACTATTCTAGTAGTTTGTTAGCGCTAAGCTAGCAGCGATTTTCATTGACAATTACTGATGAGTCTGAAGTTAGCTTCTTATTAGAATTTTCCATTCCGCCTTAAATGGTGCAGCAATTACATTCTGCCCCATTTTGGCATGCATCGAAATGTAACTGCTGCAGCATTTAAGGTGGAATGGAAAATTCAAATCTGAAGCTTGTAACAGACATATTAGCATTGAATCAGATTCACATTGAGTGCTTCAGTAGTGAGCTCTCGTGTACAGCTCAGCAACTGTTTTCTGTTTCTACCAATCATTGATTAGGCTTCAGCTGGTATTCAGTCAATGACATACCTGGGACTTCCAGAAGGCCTACAGTCAATGTACAAAATATCCCCTGGTATTCAGGGGGTCCCATTTTGTCTGGCTACTCCAGCATTGGCTGGCTGTTAACTCCCTCCCCATAATGGTGCTGCTGGTAGCTTTAATGGCAACAAACTGTTGGGTTTAACAATTCTTCTTGCTCTTTTTGTAGTTTGGTAATGCAGCCCTCCATACGTTTAATAAAGATCCTATCTCTTTTGTCTTCGGTTTGAGAAATGAGCAACAATTCACTCCTTCCACCAAACTCTTGGGAAATCCAGTCAACTTTTTTTTATTTACAAGTATTTTTCGTCATATTTTTCAGAGCTCATGAAGGACCAAATGGATGAACCAGTCTACTTCAGTGCCACCCTGAGGCAGACCGGTGCTGCAGCTGTAGTTAGTTAAGAATACCAGAGAAGCAGCTAAACAATAACCTTTACCTGAATTTGTATTTGAGCATCCGTTTGACCCCTGATGGAACAGCATAACACCATAATAAGTTTATTTTCAGGGACCCCCAAGGACCCCCTGTATTTTGCACCCTGCCCACAGTAACGAAGTTTCTCACAGAATTGGTCTCACAGCCCAGATTTACCCTAATATTATACGGTGTTTACTAACATCACATTAACTGCGCACATTTAAATAATTTTCTTAGCTGCTTATGATTTTTTTCACATCGATTAGCCCATAGTAACAGTGGACGTTATGTTTAGTTTATATAAAAACTACATCATACATGGATTTCTAAACTACACATTCATTATTTGATTAAGTAAATACTAAGATGAGGTCAGATATCTATAGATTTGAATAACCATGCCTTTGCGTACTAACATGATTCTAACAGTCCATAAAAATATCAGCCAAACTTGCAATGGACAACAGCTAACAAGCAAGATATATCGTCCAAATGCAGTACTTAGCTGGCTCAAATGTTTTCCTTACGTCACAAAACCACAACACAAATACAGATAAATCTACTGACTGTTGACTGTATGTTAGGAGTGAAAGCTCTGATTGTGCTCCCCATTTAGAACATCTGCATAATCAACAGGAAGCTATGCCACGGCTTTGTATAGTAGCCTCACAGTGCAAAGATGCCTTTATCTTTAATGAGAGGGACGGGTCTGGCTGCTGGAGCTCTATGCTGTAATTTGTGTTGACTAAAAGGCTTATCTTTAAAGCTGCATGCTGGGTTTCTAAAGCTCCTTTTAAGGCTCCATTATTGAAGAACTCACAGCAAACCATACATGGTTTTTTAGCTTCTCCGTCATGCCATCTAATTTAAGCCCATGTTGCTGTAGCTTTCTGCTGCCTGCTGTTGAAGGTTTGTGCTCTGTATAACGTTTCCATTCTTTCCTGTTTGCATTAACTAGCTATTTCAATTATTAACTGAATTATTAAATATTTTCCTATATTATGTGGAGTAATTACGAGGGCTTTATTTGCGCCTGAACCAGCCAGGTCCTGATCCGGCTCCTCACAGATTGGAGCTGGTGTTCTAACAAATTGTGATACCTTGTCAAAATGTCCTACTGTACCACATATGTTTGGGTGGAATGCTCTATGTAAAAGTGTAGGTAGGATAATTTGATGGCCTAAATGACTCCATCAGAAAACGTTACCAGCACTGAAATCTATAGGTAGGGTAATTTGATAGCCTAAATCTCCTTACCAGAAAAAGTTAGCATTATCAATTATATAAATGGAACCTGATGCCAGTAGATTCCTGTTGGAGATGTGAAGGAGGTGGTGCCTCCATTCTGAATGTACTCTGGTCTTGTCCAGCACTTAAGGACTGGTGGAATAATATTTAAGAGATTATGTTTGAAGTACTAAACAAAAGGTTCCAAATCTCTGCAAAACTGTCTATTTTAGACTTTGACCTCTCTTTCTTTGAAAAGAGATGGATTATTTTGGCTCTTACAGCTAAGCGGATACTTTTGAGACACTGGAGGAAGAGTTGTCCGCCTCCTTATGAAGAATGGACTACAACAATGGCACAGCTGGCAGCTTTTGAGAGAGTAACATACTCTTTACTGAACAGACTTGATCATTATATGCTTACATGGAGTCCCTTTACCAACTGGCTATCAGCAAGTTAAAGACTTTTAATTCAGTATTATAGACATGCTGTAATCTGAGCCTAGAAGCAAATGTCAGTGTTTTTTTTTTTTCTTTTTTCAATTTTGTAAGTAAATACTATATATTTGTCAGTGACTATATTATATATATCATTTAATTGTATGTTTTAATTTTCAACAACAAAATAAAATACTAAAGTATTCATTAAGAAAAATGTTAGCATTGAAAGAATAATTAGAATATTGTGATCACCTAAATCACCTTATCAGGGAGTAGGTAATAATATGAAACTGAGTCTACTGAATTAACATGATAAACACAATGAAACGTTTGAAACATGAAGTTACTACAATATAGTAATGATGTGCGCATGCTCAGTAGGACCACTCGATAGGTAGGACAAACTGTCAGAACATCAGCACAAGATTTAGTGGATCAGGCACCTGGTCAGCATTTTGAATATTTTCATATGATGATCTATAGAGAAGTATGAAAAAAAAATATGTATATTATTAATAACTGAACATATACAACAAAGCAAAATGAGGAAAAGTTCATTATAAATAGCATGCTATGTCATCTTGTCCCAAGGCATGCTTGTACTTTCACTACTGTTTGGGCACACAGGAAAGAAATGGTGATAAAAACAACACAGGCGCTGTTTATCACTCTGAATGACTACATTTCAACAGCTGAATTATGGAGAAATTATGAAAAAAATGGTGAAAGTACAAAACATCAGTCATAACTTCTACACAACTTGCATGTATATTTTTTCACGTTTTAACTTACTTCCAAAAAACTCAAGGGAGTACTAACAATGTTGTTCAGATGTGTAAACACCCTGTTTCAAGCAGTGGATGCCTCCTGGAGTACCTGACCTGGGTTGGTGTATTATGAACTGATTTTATGTGGCTGAAAAGAGGCACAAACCCTACACAGCTTAATAAACCCATTTAGTTTTGAGCCAGTGTAGCTTGTAGTTCCATTATGTTCTGCAGGTGTCACTATGTGGCCCAGTTGCATAAACCACCAGCGTTCTAAATTCACCAAAAGGTAAGGCAGCATGCTTGTTACTGGGACCTCTCCCTGGCCCATCGACCTGCCAGATCCATCACTGTAGTGTTCCAGGACTTCATCATTTACAAATGAGGCCATATATAAAGTGGTCAGATCTAATAAAGTGGTCTGTGAGTATGTATTTCATATAGATGCGCTATCTTATCTGTTGACTTCTATGTATGTGACTCTATGATTAAGCAGCACAGCAGAAATTGAGCAGAAAGATCCATCTGCGCTGCGTGACGCCATCCAAGTTCAGGGTTGTGAGGTCAGTGCCAGATGAATGGATTCGGTCACGTAGTCGAGATTGCGGCTGTTGATGGCACTCACATTCAAACAGCCGCCCGGTAACACGTAAACGTGTCTCCGCTTCAGCAGGAACTCAACCTGTTGAACTAATGAACAAAATGAATTAAATGCTGAGTAACGTCCATTTATCCATTGACCTAATGTGATCTCATTTTGTAATCATCGTCTTCCCACAAGATGAGTCACTGATGTGAAGTCCACGTTCACTATTTGGGAATGTGAAGTCACTGCTTTTGTAAGTGTGCATATTACAAAACCACAGAGAGAGAGAGAGCAAATTAATTCAGCTCAATTATTTTTTAATTTTATGCTCTGTTACCGATGTCAGATGGGCACAATTTCCATGCGCTTGTAAGACAACGTGACTGCTTTCACACATTCATTAGTGGAAATTCAAAATGCAGATCAGAAGTCAAGTGACATTTCAGGTTTTAGAGTTCAAAAGCATCAAACTCCGCATTTATGACACACTAAGATAACGTGAGCGAAAGCGGAGAGGCTTTTTTCATGATGGATACGGTTTTTAAAGGGCACTAACAGCTTGAAAAGAGAACATTCTTTCACATTCTCCGATTAAATAGCTAAAATGTGCTTGCTTTCTTGTAAATATTAAGATGGGTTGGAATATTTGCAAATTTCCTTTTTTTATGTATTAACAGTAGTAAAAAAGCAGATAAATCACCCTGAAAAGGAACAAAAATAGTCCAAGAATATTTTTCCAAGTAAATGCTATGGAATAACTCATAAGCACATGTATAAAAGCTCACCTTTAAGAGTTGATTTAAATGTCACAAACAGCTCACAACTGAGAGAGAAGCAATCGTTACACATGTGCGTGTTATTTTGAGAAAAAATGGAAGACCGCATTTCCGTTCGGCATTATGGATGAGGCATTTCTCGAGGCACGGACGAGGCCTTTCTGTAAAGAGCAAATTTTAGTTGAGTACATATTCTGTCAGCGCACATGATGGCTCCTCTGACATCAAGACTGTCTCGTTTCATAGTTCATTTAAGACATAAAAGACGAGTGTGTAAGCATGAAAAATGTCACAGCTGTGATTTGACCGCTGTAGATCATCACGGCCTTGATGTTATTTGTGATAACACGTAGCCTTGAGTGTTCTACTGAAACCTTTTTCAATATTGCAATTCATCTTCCCCTCCAAAAAAGTAGTTCCACCAAAAGTGGAATTACACTCTTAAAAATAAAAATGTGAAAAAGGTTGTTTGGAACAAGTGACGCAAAAGGAAGAAGGGGTTTACAATTAGCTGTTGATATGAATCAGGTGTTTTAGATCAGGAGAAACATACAGTTATTCAAGGCAGAGGGATTTGGGGTTTGGAAAACATCGTCTTATATATGTAGTTTACATATATCCCCTCAAATATGTTGTCAAATCCTAGTGCTTACAGCAAATATAGTCAATAATGTAATATTTTCTTTGTTATGAACAACATTTCCCAAAGGCCCAAGCCATCTCCTCAACCATAGCCATGCAAATTGCTTTGCAAGTTAATTTCTTGTGTTTATGGTAACTGTAGTCCATTAGGTAATTTGGACACTACAGAATGAATCCAAATGTCTGTAAACAAAATGTCTCTTGATGTACAAAATGTGCAAAGGTTGTTCAGTTTGGAGCTGTTATTTTAGATGTAAAGCCAGATGTGCTTTGGGATTTTGAAATTTGCTAGCTGAAAAAAGTTAGTCAGCCCAAAAACATCATCTAATTCAGCATACATTCCTTTTTTCCCATTACTTGATTAAAGATTCTGATTGATTCAATATGTGATTAACTCACATATTAAATAACATTCAGCCTTACCTTTACGTAAAACCATTTCGCTTCCTGTTTCGAAATCTGTGACGGCATCCACACGCAAAATCCTGCTGGTGTGGTTCATACATGGGTTTCATCTTTGTTAATGGTGCACAAACTGCTAATAAATCTTACTTTTTGTGGAGAAAACAGATTTCTATATATTTGAACAAAATTCTGAACAAGATCAAAGCTTTTGCTGCTTCTGCTTTTTTCACAGTTAAAACAGCAAACCGTTCCACTATTAATATTTTAGAAGAATGATTACATAGTTTTATTTCATAATTTAATTAGAATGTATTTTAATTTATGCTAAAACACCCGCAGATTTCCTAACAACCTGCTCAAAAAGTCTATGTGCAGCCCCGATTCAGTAGATGGTTATATAACAACCTCAAGTGAAAGGTTCTTTAGGGAACCAAAAGTGGTTCTTCTGTGTCATCACTCCAGAGAATCCTTCTGCACCTTTATTTTTATGGTGTATGGTTAACGGCTAACAGCAGCTTAGAGGACAGTGACTACTGTTTTTACAACCAGTGGTCAGTGGAAAGATAAAGGTACAGTGAATTTGTGTGCAGTTATCAGATACAACCACACAAGATTGAACACTTCTCAACCAATCAGATTGCAAGGTCAGAACTAAATGTTGTGTAGAAAACTCAAATATTCCATACTTCCATGGCTTCTCTTCAAAGCTACTGAGCCATTTCATTGGTCCTGACTGTCAGAGTTGCCACCAAACAGTGGGAGCCAAAACCATTTTCACGAAAGCTTAAATAAACATATTTACTACTCCGCTAAGCATCTTTTGCAGTTGGGCCATACACTTCTTACCAGTAAGTCCAATGCAGCAGAAGAGTCCTCCTGGCTTTATCAAGTGTTCCCAGCTGCCTGGGCTTCCAAGCAGGCGCAGCTTTTCTCTGAGACGTTCTCGCATCAGCATGCATCTCTCCACTGTGCCCTTCAACCCCTCCTGCCTGAAATGACCATTTGAAATCACTGACTCAATAATGTATGAAGCCATTTGCACATAAGAACGGTTGCTGCCTTAATCAGCTTGGAGATATGTATGCAGCTATATAACCCGTATATTTCCATAGTCATTTGGATTAGCCCTCAGTAGTTACTTGAATTAATATGTAAGAGTGTGTGGAAAGTGGACAATTTATCCCTTGTGTGGTTTTCGTGTCTGTGGGACACATTTTCAATGTTAACCAAAAGAAAAATTGATGCAATTTATTATTATTTCAACCTCCGATTCCTTGGCCCTTGCTCATTTTCTGTGAAGAACATATAAAATAACCTGTCTTTCAGTGCCTTCACTCTGTTCACCCCCTACACATTTATATTACACATGTGGTGTTGGGTGAACTTGCGAGGAATAAAAGTGTGGAGGTGCTGTGTCCTTCACTCTGTTATCCTCCTACATGGCCTTCTGTGTGTGTGTATGTGTTTGTATATGGGTGTGTGAAACAGGACAAAATGGACAGGCTGCTGACAGGCTACAGCTGCTAAAGGAGAACCCTACGCTGGCCACTTGTGATATTTTAAACATCTGGTGTGTTTACATAAATAGTTATGGCTATATTAATAAAAAAAAAAACAATAATGCTGTGGCTCCACCAGACCACTGAGTGACAAACATATCAACACCACACAAGGGTTAAAGGAACAGTTCGGTGAAAAATGTAATCAACACATCTTTTACCTTATCCCAGATGTAGCTGATCAGCAAATGCATGATTAGTTTGCTTCTTTAGTCACGCATAGGGATAAGCATTCCGACTAATTTTGACACTTTTGACTGAAAATATTGTTATTATTTTGAGAGAAATTGGTAGGTTTTTGTTTTTGATGAGTAACAGACTCTGCCTCTTCAGATGAGCTAATGAGCTGAAAGAACAAGTGTCACACTGTATGATGCTGAGGACTTCACAAGGCCTTTTCTCCTCAGTGGATGATGTTCCAACACGTTCGTTTGTCAGAGAAATATATTTCCACTGTTTCTGGACCTAGCTAACATCAGCTAGAGTAGTCAGTGATACAGTGCCTGTCTCTGCCTTCTCAGTCACGTCCTTAACAATGCGTTCTTGGCAATGTGCTCATGTTCAACACTAATTATTTATTTTTAAAAAATAGTTGATATCTTGTGAGTTAGTTTGAAGAACAAAGTTTGGTTCCAGATTTCTCCTGGACATCCCCAGCTGTCACAGAGATTTGTTAAATTCAATCAGAAGTACACATGATTTACATAATGAAGTACTGATTAGCCAAACTACGTATTCGATTACAACCACAACTAATACCGGGCTGCAGGAGCATCGCTAGGCCAGTTTTAGGGGGCTTTAGGCATAAGGAGAGATTTAGAAATGGGTAAAAGTACAGACTGACATACATAAAATCTGAAAATCACTACTAACTGTAATTATATTGTTTGTATTTATTCTAATATCTGTGTCCATCTAAGTAAATAAATGCTTATCGCCCAGATTAATATGTTTTTAACAGTAATCTTCTCAGGTGCCTAAAACTTTTGCACAGTACTGTATTATATTGACATATAGTACTGTATAGCTGAAAAAGCAATAGTAGTAACACCCATTTCAAATAAATTTTGTTCTTACTTTTCACCACATGTAAATATCATTTTTGTCTAGTTAATCCTATTATTAAAATTATGATTTCCATTATTTAAAAATGCTTCTAATCAAACAGAACTCACTGGCTTACCATTCAACTAGGTGAGCAGGATTGCTAAGCACTGTGGTCACCACTCTGGCGCCTCCTACTGGTGGTCGGGACCAAAGCGTTTGAACGATCTTCTCTGCCTGCGACTGGACAGCCAGCAGGTTGGAGTTCTCCTTTAGAACGCAGAGCAGGTGGCTCACTCTTTCTCCTGAGGATGTGAGAGGAAACAGTGTGATGCACTTACTACTATAACAAAAAAAACCTTGCCAATACTGTCAAACTTTAAAGTGGGACGTTTTGACTTGGAAGTGGGAAAAATCCCTACTAATTTCCACTTGGAAAGTCAGAGTTTCTAGAGTTTCTCAAGAGTGCAGACTTCTTAGGCAATTCTATGATATGCTACTGTGTGGGATTTCGGTAAAAATAGATATACTTGGAAAACTGGAGTGTTAAATCATTAAGATTTTGTTAGATTTTGTTAGTTTCAGCAATATTTATGGTAGATTGCTATATCCACTTTTAAAATAAGGCACAAACTAAAGAATACTTTCATTCCAGTGTAAAAGCTTTTTAAAAGCATTTCATGTGCACACAGACGCCAAACCAGCTTACTGCGAGCATCTGTTTTTCCCCCAATCTCAAACAGTCGAGGCTGTGTGAATGCTCTCAGCTAGAAAAATTCAGAGCTCCCAGAATTTAATGCATGCAGCACGCCGCTTGCTTGGTACCAGCACTTTGCAACTGTGTGATGCCATATTTCCTGCATGTAAATGCTCTTACCGTAGAGGCCGAAACCGTGGGAGAAAGACTGAGCACACAGCAGCTCCAGCCCCAGAGACACACAATATCTCAAAGCCCATGAATCCAGCTCCACGTCCCCACTGCACAAGCCCTGAGCAGGCAGCAGGAAGAATGGCAGGAGCCGACGCCTCTGACAGACAGAGACAGAGAGGAAGCGTAAGGGGTGAAACATCAATGATTAAATCAGCTGATAAAACATTCATGATGAATCTACCTAAGGCCCCTGACCCTATAGCTTTCTCTAGCAGGCATTGCAGTTCCAATCCTGGAGGCAGGCGTTTCACGCAGCTTTCTCTTTTCCCGGATCTGACACTCCTGATTCATCTCATCAGCTCATTATCAAGCTCTTCATGTCCTCAGTCAGATGTGCCAACCCGTGCAGGGCAAAAGCCCATCAGTGCTGCCGTGTAGACACCTGTCTACACTGGACAGCAGTGAAAGAGCATTACAGCTTACAATTAACAGTTTACAGTTCACCAGTTTGGGTGGTACAATAAGGTTTGGGAATAGGGCTGCAACAAACGACTAGTTTGATAGTTGAATAATCTATCGATTATTGAAAAGAATAATCGATTATTCAGATTATGAATCGTTACAAAATATGTCTTACATAGTTAACAGCTTTTAAATTTAGCTTGAGGTTCTCTTTGCATTTGCTAACCAACAATGAAGACAATAAAGGTAAATAACTTACTCAGAAATTCACTGTTTTAATGAACTTTCCTTCGAATACAGAGAATAAACCTCCAAAATCTTTTTCCTGATTCCAGGTGTTGCCACGTATATTAACATTTAGGAAGGGATATCGTTGCCAATATACGAACGATGTTGCCCATTTTATTCCGTAGATCATTAGCTATAACGTTACTCATGTTCGATTTTGGCGTGTCTACATAACCCATTAGCTTATCCAGGCCACAGAAGCTAAAGTTTGTGTTTTAGCCTAAAGCTTAATATTATGCCCAATGTAAGCCTGCTTGAGGTAAAGTTTTGTTCCAGCACATCTAATGTAAGTGTACACATAAAACCCCCATATTAAGGGTAAGTTAATTGAGCTATGTGTCTGCATAACCCATTAGCTTTCCTAGGCCACATAAGCTGTAGTTTCTATAATATTTACTCTGTGAATCTCTACATGCGTTAAAACCAAAGTTTTTTTAGCCTAAAGCTTAAAATATATACGTATTCCCAACATACATTTATTGGAAATCCACCTAAAACGACAAGTGTCGGCGCATGCGCTGAATGCCACTGGCTTGAATCTACTGGCGTGAAACTGTGGCTCTGCAAACAGATATTAACGGGGAATATGAATGCATGGGTGGTCTTGACCTTAAGACAACAATGCAGTGTTTAAAAACATTATTTGAAATGTGAAAAATGTCGTTGTGAATAACAGTTACTTGCTTCTCCATTCAAACTCATTAACGATTCAAGAGAACATGCATCTCAAAGTAGATGTTACAGCTGGTAACATGAAGTAAGACGGGCTTTTAACACTAACATTAGCCAACTAGCTGGCTAACACAGCCAGCTTATCGAGATGAATCTTCTTCATCCAGTGGGCCGATGTGTTTCTCTTCGTCGCTAATGCTAAGGTCGACTTTACAAATAGCACAACTGACAACCCTTTTTCTGAGTTTAGCTCCCACACTTTGAGGATTTTGTTCTTGAGGCTGCCATCACACTTCCGTTAAATCTCAGTAAGCGGTAACGTCAAAACATTCCTCGTTAGTTAGTCCCAAGAAACATGCGTGATGACGTCACCAACTAATCGACTATTAAATTAGTTGCCAACTAATTTGGTCGTCAGTTTTAGTAAACTAAGTCGAATAATCGTTGCATACCTGTTTGAAAATATAATTAAAAATTTATTAAAATTTTAACACTATCAATCTCAATTATGCCAGGGCATCCAGAAGACTCAAAACACATCTGATAAAATGTTGTCAATGTGTAAAAGTCAGAGATAACCCTTCATGTATGTCATTTCCAGTCAAAATGGCCATTAAGTTCAAAGTTATTATTTTTCAGTGTCAAGAAAACCATATTTAACAGAAAATTCCACAGAATTTTCAACAAATATAAGATCGCTGTAGATTGATTTTTTTCATTTTTCCACAAAAGTTTAGTCTTTGAACTTGCATTTTCACATTCAGTGACATTGAGGTCTGGGCCGGTCGGTCCATTGTTCTGAGAACACCAGCATCATTTTTATTTGATTTGCAAATTTTCTTCTTTTTTTTAATCATATTTGAAACATGTCAGCGGCTCATCCTTTCAGACCCACAGCGCTGAGTCGTCTTCTCACAGTGGAAGGATGGACAGAAACACCTGTGGATTTTTTCAGATCTGAAGTAAAAGTGGAGATTGATTTATTTATTATCTCTTAATTTAGCTTTTTTTAAATTTCCACCTCCTCTTTTTGTTTTTATCTTTCTAGTTTGACCTGCCATTCTTCATCTGACTCTAAGTAAATACTATTAACTCTTATTTATTAATTTTCTCCTCTCCCACTTATAGTGCTGTTACTGAGCAGTAAGTATAATAGAAGAAAATCAAACTGAATTTAAACTTTATCACCTGTATGTAAAGAATTTTGAGCTTCCACAGGTGTGAAAAGTGCTTTATAAATACAGGTCTTGTTAATATTTCTCAAATATGAAGGCTTTAAGCACTGTTTATCTCATGGTGGTCTTCCAGGTCTTACCCGGTTGTTAGGAGTATCTTTCAATCTATTTTTGAACACCAGTTCAAAAGTTGAACTCTTGTTTTTCATTTAATGTTCTCCTTCTTTATGAAAGTGGATTATCTAATCTCCTTAGAAATAACATACTTAATGGCTGTTTTGACTGGAAATTAAATAAGTGGAGGCTGCTCTCTGACTTTTACACAGCACTCTAGTGCAGTGTTTTTATCTATGTATTAGAAGCAATGCTGCATTTTGCGTGGGTGAAATTGGATTTGAATACTAATTTCAATCTCTTAAAACTCCTTCAAGTCAAAGACATTCATTTCTCACTCCATAACTACATTACTTTCATAGTTCATTGTTAATGAACAGCTCAGCAATTCATAAGAGTTGCCAGATAATAAGCCTTAAGATTAATATTTAAATAATATGCCTACAGTTTAGAAGTTAAAAAGTTGTGATTAACTGAAACTGTCCAGCAGAGAGCACTGTTGAGCAGAGAGCCCCTAATGTTCAACTTCTTCCTCTATGTGTAGATTAGACAGCGTGATTTTGAAACTGTACCACCAGGACGTCAATCACTCCTTTCCATTCCTCCTGTGAAAGATCAGCTCCAGTAGGATAGTGTCCCGCTGCATACAGGACCACCACACTTTGTTCTGGGGCCTTCTCCAAGTCCTCCAGCATCTTCTCCATGGACACCCCACGATGTTCACCATCCCAGTATCGGTAGTGCTGGACGTCTCTGATTCCTGCTGCCTCAAAGGTGCCCGGTAATGTTTCTGTAAAACATAAAGCACACGAGCCTTTTTAAATTCATGCCTGCAAAAATAAGCTATTTAACAATATGAGGGAAATAAAAAGTAACAAAATGAACACATCAATAAATGATCAGCTGCTGCATAGTTTATGCAGTTACTATACTGATGTATGCAAAAGTTTGGGCGCTCCTGGTTAAATGACATGTTTTGTAGATTTTCTAAGTGAAAATAAGTGAACACATCCTCTACAGAGACACAGTTCTGCATGTCTTAATGCACAATTACTGCTTATTTGCTGAATTTAAGTTTAAGTTTTACATGTGTTCCATACTAGTGCCACACAACCCACCATCACACGGAGAGGAGAGAAGAACAGGACCATTCCAGGATGAGCTGGTGCAGCAGCAGTGCTTCAGTAACTCAGCTCCCAGACGCACTGCGCCAGCTGTGCCCACCGTCTGCACACCGACAACCTTCAGAGAGAGAACCAACAACAAGACCAGAAACCTGGTCAATTACAATATCTCCACACATCCCCCGCTGACTTACACCACCTATGATGGACAGGCCACATTTTGATTCTTTCTCTGGATATTTCCAAAGCCTCATACATTGATTGGTCAGATTCGGGTCAGAACAGCATTTTCTGCTTCACCCGAGTAATCTCACTAGTATATTTCTGCTCATTGGTCCACAAAACTTAACTCCACATCTCATCTTTAAGTGAAAATAAGTTAACATGTTGTCGCCTGTACAAAAGTCATGGCACATTTTACAGCTTATGTTTTATGTACAATAAATAGAAATTGTGCACTAAAATTTGCAGAAAACCACCATATTTGAGTATTTGAGAAAAAAAAAACATGTAATTTGACCAGAGGTGCCCTTTTTTTTCAGAGATAAATAAAAAAAATCCTCTAATAAAAATAAAATTAGTATTCGCATATACTCAAATACTTTTTTATAACTGGTTGAGGTACCACTGCTCTTTTCTCTCAGTAGCTTGGATAGTTCTTCTTATATCAGATCCTACAACACTACGTTGTACGATCCTGCATGTTCCTCTTGCACAACATGTTTTTGTGTATTCCTGCAAAGCTCTCCTAATGAATTCATCAAACAGAGAGCTGAATGATCAGGAGGTGTATTGTGCTGGGCTACTACAAAAACATGTAGTCTGTAGCACAGGGTTACCTGTGGACTAGATCTATGAAACAAAAATATATCACTGCTGTCGGAACAAAACCTCATATCTCCAAAATGGTAACTTTACGGGAGAAAGAAAAAACATACTTTACTTTTAATGTAAGGCAATGGAACCAGACTTTTCCTGTTCCTTTTCCAAGTCCTGTTGGTCCATTCATCATGAAATATATACACAATGTAAAGGGCCTCACACTGCATTTTCAAATGAAGACAAAAATGGAGATACGAGGTTTTGTTCCGACAGCAGTGACATATTTGTTGTCTAAAATATATTTTTCAAGTGCTTTATGAGTTACAGTGTTTCTGTGGCCTTCCATTACATACTATATCCTATTATTATGGCCTCTATCTACCTTCCACTTACAACCTAGATATATTTTCAGCATTCCTTACAGTGGCCCCCAAAAATATTTGGACACCATTGGCAAACTTTAGGTTACTTCCTAAACTGTTTGAAAAAATTATATTTGTTTCGGAGAAAAACGCTTTTAGTGCAACATCAAACTGACCTTTGTGGAAAAAGCCTGGAGAAGAACTCCAATCAGACTGCACTAAGAGCTCTGTGAAGTACAGAGGTAGAAACGTCAAAGTCTCTGGCTGTTTTTCTAGGACATTTTGGATGTAAAGCTGCAGAAGTAAATTGCAGAAATGACAGCGAGTGTGTTTACATGCACTCAAAAATCTGATCATAATCGGATTTCTGCAGTTCTCTGATTATTCAAATGGTCATGTAAACAGCATACTCCGATTTCTTAGATCCGAGTAAGGTCTAGAAATCCGATTAAGAAATCCGATAAAAAGAGTTATTGAGCTCAGTAACCAGATTTCTCAGTGCATGTAAACTCTTACTCTGATTTCTTTCGGATTTTTCAGTCTACTCATGTGCCAAAACAGACCCCAGTACCGGAAATAAGCAAGCAGCGTTGCCGCGAGTCACAGCAAAACACTTTTGGAGTGACACTGAAACCAAATACATGCTTAACGAAATGAAGGATTTGAATATTCCTTATCTTCTAGATGATGTATGTTCATATTTTCAGATAAAGTGGCGCAATGTTTTTTTTTTTAAAAAAAAGCTGCGGCATGAAGTTTGAGTTTTACATTACATTTATGTCGTGTCTTCTTCTGTAAAATGTATTGGCCGGTTGAAAAACAGAAATCTGATTACTGCCTGACTCACGCAGACCCAGAGTTTACCCATTATCTGATTACTCAAGTGCATGTAAACGTGTTGATCGGATTACTGACTAAATTAATCTGATCTGATTTTTTGCAGTTATCGGATTATTAAGTGCATGTAAACGCACTCAGTGATCTGAAACAAACCAGCTGCTTTCAGAAATAATACTTTGCCGAAAAGAAAACGACAGTCTTGGAATGGTGCGTCTCAAATGAATGCCACTCGGTTTGACAATTTGCTTCCCAACACAATGAACTTCACATATTGTTAAGTAGGGCACAAACGTCCAAATACTTTTGGGGACCTCTGTATAAATGGAGAAGGTGATTCAGAAAAGATCCTCCAATCTCTTCCCTGTGAAATCCCCAGGACTCTGTATATTTAGAAGATCTTATTTCTTTAGAGGTTTTTTAGACTGAAGACTAATTTGTTGCAGGTGGTCTAATGGTTTCAAGTGACATGAGATCATGACTCCATCTGAATGCAGTAAGCCTGATTAACTGAAACCATTTTTGTTGTTCTTTGAGCCGATGTTTCTCGTTAAGTCTTTTCCCAGGTTGCCGCTCAGTGTAGTTTAATGTCTTTAAGTTTGCCTTTGCGGAGCGGCTTTCTTGGTCAGGCCTTTGAAAAAGGTCGATTTCAACAGAACTTCCTGAGTAAAGAAAAATTTACATTTTAAAAAATGTAAATTTAAAAAATGGGCATTGACTCAGTAAATGGCCTGTCTTGAATAGCGGGATTTAATTGCGGGTTGCCTAACCGAGCGTCTCTGACTGGCAGCAGTGAAAACACAGGTGTTAAAACAATGTTTAGCCTGCAGCGAGCTTCAGGGCCTTCTGGCTCTCCAGTGATCATGGTGTGAATGTAAAATGCTCCGTGCAGAAGCCGTACAGCATTCAAACAAAGAGATTTCACCGTGGCTTTCGGAGTAAGCCGCGCTTCGACATGGCATGAGAGGATGAAAGCTCATAACTAGCGGAGCCTACAGTTAAGCATCCATGACATGACATGGATGTTAAATGACCCCTTTTCAGCTACGTTATCTCCCATCGTTGGCGATCCAGCATTTTGCGTCATCAGGACACGTTCTTCTGCGGCATTACGCTTCGATTTCTGCAGATAAATGAAGGTGACAAGGGTAAATGTTTGCGTCCAGCCGCAGGCCTCAAAGTGACATTTAACGTCAGTGGCAAAGGCACATGGCGTCCCCCCTGTGTAAACAAACTACACGTCGTATGTGCCGCATCTCTGCCGTGTTATCAGTGTATTCAGCTGCCAGGCCACCACCAACGACAGGCCAGGTTGTGGATTAACAAGCAATTTCAACAAACATGGTAATATTTCATAGAGACAGAGTACGCCTACTAGATGGTTATTGGAAGAAAGAATGGAGAGGGTCACCCTGTTTTCCACAAGGGCACTGCTGTCCCTGCCTAAGGCCAGCTCCGTAGCTCTCCTGGAGAATTCTTGAAGGCCCAACGGAGATGGGTATTCTGGATGAAGAGTTGGGTTGGCGCCAATCTGCTGCTTGATTTTCCAGATAAGAGGAAGCACTGAAGCGTGACCACCTTCGCCGACGTACTCTAGATACAGTAAGAAGTGAACACAAAGGAAATTCAGGCTAAATACTAACTGTAATTCCAACTACACAGTCTGATTGGCTGAGAATCATTCTACCAATGTTCTTAGACGTGATAACAGCACGTTTACTTCACCATACTCGCATCATTCCAGTGACCATCCATTGCTAAGTAACAATGGTTGCTTAGGGGGCGTTCAGATCATGCCTTCATAAACGTGAAGGACGCCACATCTTGTTCTTGAAAAAGAAGCAGGACGTGCTTCCTAAGAGTGAGTTAATGCATTTGATTGACAAGAAGATAAATGCATGTGGTGGTGTGCGGGGGTCGTGACCACTGAAGAACAGGGTAAAAGGGGGCTAACAAAGTATGCAGAGAAACAGATGGACTACAGTCTGTAATTGTAGAACTACAAAGTGATCATATGTGGTAATTAAAACATGGACAAAAAGTGTAGATGGGTCACTCTACAGAAACGTCCACTTTTCTATCTCTCCATAGGTGTCACTGTCCTCATTGGTGTTACACATAAAGGTACATTTTTGATGAAAAATGCATTTCACAAAATGGCTGCTACAGAGCATCAAACCACATGTTGTCAGTCATGGAATGTCCACTAAAATATGCAATTTAATCCATTTGTTTTCTATTTTTTCACAATTACCTAAGAATAAAGTGGGTCACACCAGTGACTTCAACTAAAAGCTTCATATGAAATCATGAGCTAAATGAGAAAATGTCTGATAACTGAAAAGACACAGTGACTCACCATGTGCTTTTCTTCAGAGATCTTCAGAAAATAGGTAAAAGGAAGTCAAGTGATTTTTATTTCAAAATAAGAGATTTTTTGTTACGCGGTAACACCAGTGACACGACTCCTGGGGACAACAACTTTCATTATATATTTTACAATGTTTATTCAGCATTTGTTTTCTTTATGTCGTTTAAATAATATATTTCAGTCATGTACAGATTATTGTAGTTAAAATTGGGCTCACCCTTTACACATGACTGTGAGGGCGAGCTCTTCTGTGGTGCTTGGAATTCTAGATAATTGATTTAAAAACCAATATTGCTAAATTGATGCTGAAGAAGGTGGAGTTGTTAAAATAACTTTTTGTTTTATTTTAAAATATAAATAAATTGTAACCCTAACATGTTTTTAAGTGTAATATATCTGTAAATGCTTGGGACACAAAAATGGATGTTTCTGTAGAATGACCCAGAGGTGGTTTTAATGTTACGAATATGGTGTGTATTAATAAACAGAAAACTCTTTTTTTAATGCTCAGATTGTGTTCGTCTTTGTGTTGCAGGCTAGAGGGCTAGAAGGGTGGTCAGCTGTAATGAGGCCTTTTTTTTGGTGTTTTTTTTCATTTTAAACACGTGAAGTGCACCGTGTGTGCTGAAAAAGTGCTATTTTAGTCAATGTGCATGTTGCTCTATGGACGACAATGAAAAGAAGCTTGAGAGAGTTTGAAAACACACCATCTTAATGCCCACTTTTGTGGGTTTACACTGTACTCGGTTTCGTGTTTTTTTCTATTGTTTTCAATGGCAGAGACGCATTGTGCGAGCTGTTTTTGCGCTGAGTGCCTCGCGTTTTATGCACTCCAGACTCCCTAAGTTCAAAAAGTTAAACTAGAAATGGTCAGGCAGCCTATCATTTCTTCTGTGCTGAACAATCAGGTCAAACCACTACAGAAAAAAAGAATACATGAATTTCACTGTTGAATAATCAAGTGTGTTTTCAATTCACATTATTTTTCACATACATGTAAAAAAAAAAGTGATATCACACGATTAAAAAAGTGATCATGTACTGTTCCATGTCACTCGTGATCACACTGTGACTCTTCTCTGAGGGAGGGCAAAGGTGCAACAGAGGTGATCGAAATCAGAACAAACCTAAAAGGCTTCTTATTTTTATTTCAGCTTGTTTTTGTTAGCAGCACCACATTTGCAAGTTAAGTAGTGGTTCAGTTTTTTCATGTATGTCAAAATGACAGCTTGCTAGCTCAGCTGACTGACAGCTATGATGCTACTGTTGCTTAGCAACAGGGAGACACTGTGTTGAATCCACAGTTGAATCTGTTATAAAACATTAGGTTGTGAAAAGGTGCAAATATGGCCCTTTTGCCTGGGACAGTGAATGTAGTGTATTCATTTCAGGTACATGATTAAAGACCATAAAGACCACTGCTGTACATTTGAATGTACAATTAAACTGTCTGTATCTTCATAAAACAAAACTGTATCTGTACTGTACCATTTTGCTGACAGAGCACAGATGAATTGTTAATCACAACATTACTCTGATATTTTGTGTTTTTTTTATATTACACTCTCACAAATAAAGGTAGTAAACTGTCACTGGGGTGGGACCCTCAGGGGAACATCTCAGTACCTTTAGTCAGGGAACATAATTGTACCATAATCCACTGAAATGATATTTTCTAAGCTGTACTGACTCCACACACCCCGTCTCGTCTTCACTGTTCTGTTTTAAAACAGTCGGTTATGAAAAATCTGTACTTTTCATCTGGAGAAACTTATTTAAGGTTCACAGTTGGACCTTAAAACCACTGTTGTACCTTTGAGGGAACATTTACATTGTTTGTACCTTGATGAATGAAAAATGTACCTGCACAGAACCTTTATTTGTAACAGTGTACTGTGTCCTGTATTGTGTTATGAGTGAATCATGTTCATATTCCAGCTTTCCTAATTTTAAATTTAGTCCCAGGCACATAACTCTCCAGTATTTCTCCATATTTCAGATTAATTTTCTTTCTTTTTTTTAATCATCACAGCCTGCTGCATGATATGGATGCCCTAAGGGGATGTGGTAAAGGCTTTGTGTTCTCTTGCAATAATTTTCCATTCTCTCCCAATGATTTTGCCTTCCTTTGCAAAGACAATGGATTTTGCAAGGGGAGCGCAAAACGTTTGCGAGGGAATGCAAAACTTTTGTAAGGGAACTGAATGTTGTTGCAATTTTTTTCTCCACAATGGAACTTTAGGGCTTCAGTAGCATAAAGCTAGCCAGGTACCTACAGAGTAAAACCACTTTCAGTGTCAAATCATTACTCTAGATGGTGCTCTGTTTTACCTGTTCATCTTAGGGCTATTGCTTTGATCAGACGTGGCGTAATCTGTATTGTTAATTTTCATGCATTAAAAGTCACCAGAATGCAGAAATCTACATTTCTGAAATTCAAATGTCTCTGACCCTCCAGACCCTGCTTCGGTTTGGAAAAATCTGTCTTTCAGGTCTGAAGGTTGGCAAGTGTGATGATTATGCATCTCATGTTGTTATTCATTATCAGCAGGTCACCGCATATGTTAAAACACAGCCTGTGTGCAATTTGTTTTGAGTTTAAAAATGTTTCATGGCCTAAAACCGTTGTTCCAAAAGCTAGGCTGCGCACTAGGTGGGCTGCATTTGTAGGCTGCTACGTCCTCAAAGGCTGTTAGGAATACTACGGAGAAATGCCACTTCCAGTGTCAGATTACACTACAAGATGCTCTGTTTTATCTGGTCAGCTGAGGGCTGTTGCTTTAATCAGACATGGCCAGACGCCAGAAGGCAGAAATCCAAGTTTCGAATACAAGAAAGTTGCAGAATAGCATCCCAGATAATATTAGGAAGCCTAGGTTGGTGCATGTTTTCAAATCTGGATTAAAAACTTTGGTTACAACAAGTAGCGTACTGGATCTCAGTTCTCCTCATATTGTTTGAAAATGTACTGTTATTCTATCTAGTCTGTGGTATTTAAACTACTGTGGTATTTAACCTACACACACACACACACACACACACACAACATATATATATATATACCTGCATATGTACAGACAATCATATCTGCATACATACAGATACCCACACATCTCATATGTATGTTCTGAGCTCTTTTCACATTGGCTGTTTTTTATTATTATGCCTTATTCTATATTCTATTATTTGTATTTTATCTCACCTTTCTCCTGGTTCATTTCGTGTTAATAGCCTGTGTGCTGTCTGGTCTGCTCAGTATGTTACATGTCATACATGTGTACACTCACCAAAACTCCTTGTATGTGTAACACACTTAGCGAAATAAAGCGATTCTGATTCCCTTGTGAATCGGTAGCTCACTACAGAATCAGTAGATCAAAAGAATCGGTTCGGTGAACTGAATCGAACTGCCCATCACAAGTGCACAAAGCGCGCCTCATTCTGAGTGATTCGAAGTTCGATTGAGGTTGATCGATTCAATCTGCTTATCGGAAAGAGCCAATTCAAACGAACCAATTCGTTCACGAGTCATCCAGTTCTGACTCACCCTTCCACGCGAGGTAAACCTTGTCGTGGTGGGAGTCTCGCTTGAACGCTGCCAAAAGTTTCACTTCCGTGGTTATTGTGGCCATGGGGGTGTCGCTAAATGCGGAAAGCGAAGAGGACATTGCTTTTGTCGCGCCGGGACCGTTATGTCGCTGATCTACCTTAAAATTATAACGAATTATTAACGGAGGCGCAGTTCGCAGTCACACGTTATTGCAAGTACGTCACCACGTAGTTACGCACGTTTGTTTACTGTCTGTTGCTAGGAAATGACGCGTGACGCCTTACCGTTACTTGGCAACGTGTATTAACCGCTCTGTTTTGCCGCACTGACGTTTTTCCCCATGAAGGACGCCGGGTGCTCTGAGCAGATCTGTAGAGATGAGACCCGCTACTCTAATGTCCTCCGGGTTTGCTAAACACTAGAGGGCGCTCTAGAGAGAGTCCGAAATGAAGGGGTTAATGGGGAGCATTTGAGCAAAATCATAATTTATAAACGCTTAAACATTTTAATATAGTAGAATGAATTCATTTTGCTGAACCCAGGACAGTGTAAAACATTTTAACACCAATGTTTTATTTTTGAGCACTTCTGAACTCAGTTACAAGACTGACGGTGCTTCATGTACATTCATGACGTCAGTGAGCTCGAACCTTTACTACTCGGCCAATAAACAGCTCCGTTCACCAACCAACCAGAACGCAGTAGCGGTAGTGCAAACCAATCAGCACTCAGTAGCAGTAGTGCTAACCAATCAGCACCAGAGAACTTGTAGAGATGAGAATTCCCACTCTGCAATGTCTTCCAGTTTTCTCGAACGCTAGAGGGCGCTCCCGAGCGAGTCCAAAATGAATAGGTTGATATGGAGCGTATGAGCAAAATCATAGTTTATAAATGCTTAAACATTTTTAATGTAAAAGAATGCAATCATTTCCTGAACACTGAACAGCATAAAACATTTTAACACTGCTGTTATATTTTTAAGAGCTTTTAAACTCGAGCTATAGGAGTTTAAAACGGTGCCTCATGTACGTCCATGACTGAGCAAGAACAGCCAATGAGCTGCTCCGCTCGCCAACCAATCATCACGCTCTAGCAGTAATGCCTGCCTCCTGCTGCCCAAAACCCATTTGCTGTAGAAAAAAGGAAACATACAGGTAAGATTTTTTTTTTTTTTTTAGTGAAATACATCCTTCTACTTTCTAAAATTAAAGGAAAGTTCTGGGTGAGTGATTAGAAACTATTTTAACTTTTCGTTTTTAGCCGTTGAGCTCCATTTACTCCCATTCTTTGAGGACTTCCTCGCGAACGCCCTCTGCTGTTTAGCAGTCCTGTTTTTGATGTAATGGGGGAAATAGGAAGTGGCCAGGCTCCTCATAAACTGGCTCTGACAGCACTCAGTAGCAGTAATGCTAGCACCTTACTGCCAAAAACCTTTAGAAAAACCTGTAGAAATAAGGAATTTTAGTTTTTTTGTTTTTGCTTTTAGTGAAATCTTTCTTTTTTCTGAATTAAATAGAGGTCCCAGACAAGTGGTTAGAAACTATTTTAAATGTTCATTTTTACCTGTTTATCTCCACTCAGTCCCATTCATTGAGGGCTCGCTCTCGGCGCTCTCTGGCATTTTGCAGTCATTAAATATATGATTTTAAATTAGCACTCAATTTCTTGTATTACTGTTAAGATTTATCATCTGTCTGTGAACCACTTTGAGCTGCCGCTGGCATGAAAAGTGCTACATAAAGATTATAATTATTGTTGTAATTATTATTTTTATTATTATTAGTATGTTTCTGAAATAATGGGAGAAATAGGAAGTGGCCAGGCCAACCTCAAACCGGCTCTGCTATTACTGCTGTAATCAAGCCCTTTCATGTTGTGTTATTGTGCAAAATGTATAACATTTGACAAAATATTGATATAGTGTGCCTTATACACCCACTTCAATAAATTAGCCTTTTCATTAAATTGTGTATAGAGTGATTATTACGGTGAACTCCATGCACCTCAGTACTGACTCAAAACAGATTCTGCCCTGAATTACTGGTAAAATTAAAATACTTTTATTATCAATCTAGGAGTTACAACCTCATCTAAAAGTTTAGCTGACCTTGATTATTTTATTTTACTTCATTAAAAACATGAACCCGAATGCATTTCTTTACAGAAAAACAGCACAATTACAGTATAAACAATACAGATCACACAACTGTCAGGTCGAGGCAAATCTGATTCTTCTCACATATTCTAACTGTTCACTGAAATCCAAACAACAAAAAGTCACATGAAATCAGCTTTGTAAGGTTCTCATTTGCACCACATTCATTTCTGTAAACGATTACTCGACCGCAAGCTTGCCATCTGAATCTGATCTGCTGAAAAAGAAAAGAGACAAATCTGAATCCTGCTGCATAAATATACTGCAGAACTTTTGTTTAGACAAGCAGTATTGGATTGTTTCCCCCTGACATATTTTGTGCATCTGATCTTCCCCTTGAAGTCTAAACAAATACATCTATCTGGACAAATTCTGCTCACTGGGATACTGTATTCAACCACATTCATACAGGCACAATAATTTAAGTAAACCATCACATAAATATAATCTCCAAACCCACAAATCCAATCAGGTAAATAAACAAAACAAAGCCAAGTCAGTCATTCATTAAGTCAGTGTACGTGGCCTGTCAGATTCATCAATAGTGACCACAGATGATGGGGTGGAGGATCCGGCGTGTTTCATTCTTTCAGGATGTCAGCTCTGAGATCCCCTTCCTCCTCTTCCTCTGTGATTTCAGTAGGATTCACTACAAAAAAAGGCAAGGGCATCATTTGTAATCATCAGGGATAGATAATCAGATGGGAACTCACGTGTTGCACACACTCACGTGTGATGTGTTGACCTGAGATGAATACTGGTCCTTTGCCTGAACAAAGCTGGAAGGTAACAGGAGGCATGAGCTCCAAGCCAGGGAAACTGACCTGAAAAAGCATTGTGTACATGTTTGATCAAGTCTGTGCTTCAATAATGTCCACTTTTTGGCTTTTTGAACCAACACTATCAAAAGAGAATTAATACATCAAAAAAAACCCACAAGAGCCATTCCAATCCAATGCAACGTATAAGGGACAAAGTGCTAAGTGTCTTTAAGCTTATAAACAAACATATTACTTAAAAATTCAAGTTCATCCTTAACACACAGAGTATGGCAAATTAATGCAAATAATAAGTGAAAAACATAAGTTTTAAACTATATTATTGGTAGGACCAAATATTTTGTTATGTCGTTATAGACAGTCATTGAAGTTCCATCTCAAATATTACTAAAGGTATATATATATACACACACACACACACACACACACACAGGGTGATTTAAAAAGATTAATCCGATTTCAAAGCACCATATTTTTACAACCGTGAGGTTCCTAGAAACCAATCACATACCAACTGAAAGATGGGGTCATAGAGTTTCTGACTGTTACCAGAAAATGGCTCCCTTCAGTCTGCAAGGAGATGCAACCCCTGAGCAGAAAGCGTTTTGTGTTCTCCACTTTAATAAGAGTGGATCTGTCATAACTGTGAGGAGTAATTTTTGTCGACAATGAACCTCCAACAGCTCAGAGCGTTCGTTGTTGGTTCCACAACACTGATCTCCAAAGTCGCATTGAAAGAGCCGTGAGGGCAGCGACACCCGACATGCTCAATCGAGTATGGGATGAATTTGACTATCGTGTTGATGTTTGCAAAAATCAGAAAAAGCCATATTTAAGTGAGTTCCCTGTAGAGGATGTGTTAACTTTTTATTTAGAAAATCAACAAAGTGCGTAATGTGAACTTTTACATATGACTGTGTGCAAATATGTGAGCTTGTTATCCTCTCCATTCTTCATTCACTGCACAGAAAAGTTTCTTTCATTATATTTTTTGCCATATTTACAGAAACACAATGCAATTTACTGTTAAAAAATTCTGCTTAGAAGGTCTAACCTTGAGAACAGAAAGCATGGCACCCAGTTTTCATGAAATATTCCACCCAATCACAACTTCAGTGCCACAGAGTTGTGATTCTTAGTGTTGTTACAAAAATATAAATACTCCTCTGCTCACTTGTGCCTTCTGCATGTTTTATAGCACCAGTCGGAAGCTAGAACCTTCGGTAATTTTGTAAGAAAAAAAAATAATGCCACGTTTCAATAAATGCTTTTTAAAAAAGAAATTAAAATGAAAACAAAATGTAAATGCAAACCTCTTTTTGCCATTTCTTTTTCCAAACATCTGTGCAAATATCCTGCCAAAATTTAAAATGAAATGAAATACCTTCATTTGCAATTTCATTTTCACAAGAGCACAGGCCATTTGTGACAAAAATAAAAATAAATTTAAAACAGCTATTTGTCATTTCATTTTAGTCGTTATTCTGGTTTTTCATGGCCAAATCTAAAACGAAAAAGCTAATAGAGAAAAGAAAATCCAAGCTTCGCTTTGGCTTTTCTTTATGAAATGCAGAATACGAGTCAAAACTAAAATCAAAATGCACGTTCTTATTTCTTTTTCACAGCAATCGGCTGCATATCTGACAAAATGAAAATGAAAATGCAAAATGGATAAATCAACAGCAAAGTGACGGTTTACTTTACATTTTCCACTTTTTGATTTCGTTTTCAAACTGACCAACATGCAAATATATGTTAATTAGCACTAGGCGGGGCTACGGGGTACATTTTAGGACATCCTCAGACCTCCGAGTCAGAGCGGCATCATTCCTCAAGCTAAACAACTTCGAGTCTCGAAAAAAAACCTTTGTCATGACTCAGATCTGGTGAAACTGAACGTCAGACCAAACGGCCTCAGAGAAAAGGTATCAGACCAAATGCAAGTCTGGTTGAGCTTATAGTGGTTCATATAACAAACTATTATGTATCTCGATATAAATGCCAGTATAACATTTCCAGTTTTTCTGACGGTGTTTGTTCTGACGTTCAGTTTCACCAGATCTGAGTCATGATGATGGTTTTTCTCGAGACTCGAAGTCGTTTAGCTTGAGGAATGATGCCGCTCTGACTCGGAGGTCTGAGGATGTCCTAAAATGTACCCCGTAGCCCCGCCTAGTGCTAATTAACATATATTTGCATGTTGGTCAGTTTGAAAACAAAATCGAAAAGTGGAAAATGTAAAGTAATGTCCAGCAGGTGGCGCTGATGTTCGTTTGCATTTGCCTTTTCATTCTGACACTTAAAGCGCGTCCGTGCCGAAATCTGAATCACAAAGTCACTTTGCTGTTGATTTATCAGTTTTGCATTTCCATTTTAATTTTGTCAGATATGCAGCCGATTGCTGTGAAAAAGAAATAAGAACGTAAACGCTGCATTTTGATTTTAGTTTTGACTCGTATTCTGCATTTCATGGAGAAAAGCCAAAGCCAAAGTGAAGCTTCTTCTTTTTTCTCTAATAGCTTTTTCATTTTAGATTTGGCCATGAAAAACCAGAATAATGACTAAAATGAAATGACAAACAGCTGTTTTACAATTATTTTTATTTTTGACACAAATGGCCCATGCTCAGGTGAAAAATGAAATTGCAAATGAAGGTATTTCATTTCATTTTAAATTTTGGCAGGCTATTTGCACAGATGTTTGGAAAAAGAAATGGCAAAAAGAGGTTTGCATTTACATTTTATTGCTTTCATTTTAATTTCTTTTTTGGCTGGATTTGCCTCCCATATAAACCCAAGGGGTGAATACACAAATCAAATTCTGTTGTTTCGTGACGCAAGTATATAATTGTGACAGCTAACAATTGTGGAAAATAATTGCAATCGGATCTAATTGTGATTATGTAGTAATTCACAGGCATAAGCACAATGGTTTGCAATAACTTGATGTAATAATACATAATGATGCATGAGGTCATGTGTGTCTACGTCAATGTTTCTCAACCCTGGTCCTGGAGGCCCACAGCCCTACACATTTTAGAGCTTTTTTCTGCCACTTTAAATCAATAATGGGCTGTTTTAATGAGCTGATTGGTTTGGCCTTCAGGACCAGGGCTGAGAAACACTGGTCTTCGTTAAGTGTTTTACAGCAGCTCCGGACGTAGCTCAGCGAACCGGAGGGAACTCTGCAGTGACAGTGTCTACGCTGAGCATTAGTGAGGTCAGGCACTGATGTCGAATGATTAGTTCTGGATCACACACACCGCTCTAGCTCATCCCAAAGGATGGAGCTTCATCACTTCAAACAACAAACACAGTTCCACTGTTCCACAGCCCAGTGCTGGTAAGCTTTAAACCTCGCTACTTGATGCCTGGCACTCTGCATAGTTATGTTAGGCTTATGCATGGCTGCTTCTGAGCATCCCATTCTATTGACAGAGCTTTTCTATGGTGATTATACAACTGTGCGCATTTTAACACCACTGTCAGCAAAGGGTGCGCTTTACAATGAAAATGAACTTTGCTTTAGCTAATGCATTTGCAATCAGATCTATTCAAAAGTATGACTCACCATGGGCATACAGTGACGCAGGGTGGCAATCGGTATGGGCTTGGAGCCGCCGACGCCGTCAGATACGGCTACTACATGCATCTCGTCGCCCGCCTCCGCGCTCAGGCATATCTGCACAAGGAGCAGGCAAAAAGCGAAATGAAATACATACACCATTTATCATCCCTGAACTCAGACGAGGCATCTGTCAAAGCTCTCTTGCCTTTTAAGCACCACCAGGCTGGTGCATGCCACGCCTGCGTAAGTGAATCTAAAACTGCCGGCCGTGCAACTCGGCTTGCGTGATGCTGAAAGCAACCTACTGCATAGGAATAGGGAAAGAGAGGCCTGCTGCCATTGAAAAGACCACAATATGCATCCTCAAGGTCCAGTTTAGTCACAGTTACTGAACACTGCACACGCTAGAGCTATAGGGTATGGACAAATCAGTACTACTGTCATTCCTTTGCTACACTACTACATATTGTAACTGCAAAAATGTACTTGTGAATCAATAATGTGATGTGGTTAAAGACTGGCCTGCACCAATTTTTCAAATTTTCTGCCTAATTTAATCGGTGAAATGTAAACAATGTCATTCAGAGTGGTTTGATGTGATGGGAATCAGAGGTTGTGATGTCTACAGTGCAAAGATAGCCATTTTATTTACTAAACAAAATGTCCCATAAACCTACATGTGTCTTCTGGGTTTTAATATGTAATGTTGATGACATCAGCAAATCTGAAAACAAGTTTTCTATTTTGACTATTTTGCCTTACAAGGCCCTGCATGTGCCTCTCTGCAATGAAATATTCTTAAAAATTGCATTTTAGGCCTCAAATGTATTGTAGAACAATCATAACACAGTATCTCAGGCATTAGCCAGCGCATTCATAACCATTTTATATAATCACTCTCTGAGAGGGAGCTTAAAGGCACTGAACTCTTCTGACGTCTGGTTCCTATCACCACCAGAGTGAACAATTCTGACTGTCAGTTTCTGAAGAACAAAAGATTTGACACCAACCCCCTCCGAATGACTTTGTTTACATCTTAAATGATTTAATTATTCAGATATTTCAAAATATAGGTGGAATTCCCCTTTAATTTGACCAAATAAATTTCTTTTTGTTGAATTACATAATTATTTTGATTTATCAAAAGCAGCCACAGAAACTATTCTGGAACTGGGATTGGTGAGGAATCCCTCAGCACAAAGTAACAAACACTGTGACAAGTCAGAGCTCATTTGCATATTGCAGCCTTTTGCGATATCAGTATTGCTAAGGACAAAATCACAATAACGGGTAACAAATGTGCAGCCCTGACTCACAATCAATAAACTAACAATCTACCCAGGCAGGCTGAATGTCAGAGACAGGGGAAAGTAATGTGAACAGCACTTGCTTCATTTGCAAGAACTTGCTGCTTTACGCTCTCCTGCTTGAACGCACATGTAATCCACAGCCCTTAACTGTTAAACACCTTAGACAGGGCCCTTTCCAGTGCCTTACGTTTTCTTGAAAAGTTCAAGGTTGATTGATTAACCTAATTAGTTCTGTTAATCAAGGCACAGAAGGGCAACCATATCCAATTCATTCATCAGCTGTGCAAGATTCTGGGACAGGCCTTATCTGGGTTGTTGATCAGTTCCGATACTGCAAATTAGCATGTTAGGACTGCATATTTAATCACACTGATGGCCCATAATAGTCCAAAATGAATCCACTGGACTACATCGTTCTAAAAATCCCTGTCTGAAATTCACTTGGCAGAACATTTTCACAGATTGCACTGCTCATTGAAATGCATACTCCAACTTTTAATAATTATAATATCTTTCAAAATAATAAGAATTAGCTTTTGTTTCACAAAAAAAGAATAAATAAAATAAATAAAAAACAAAAATATCACGCAAGCCAGCCTCATCTGTCATTCCAGTTGCCTCAAGTCAGGTCTGGCTCTTTTCTAGCTTGAGCCCAGGGATTCATCCATTAGTCATGAGTGAGTGATCTTACTGTTTTGATGAAGAACTGGTTCTCCAGAAGATCGTCCTCTACCTCAAACACAGCCGTGCTCTGGGCAGCACTGAGCTCACATCCTGGCAGGCCGGTCACAGCACAAAAGGAAAAACATGTAAACAGTGACAAACCATATGGCTGACAGAGAGCTATTCTGAGAGAGACAGGAATACAGGGAATACAAAAGGAGGCAGGCCCTACCCCAGTGAACACAGACTCTGTCAGAAATCGATGAAGAGCTGGTTAACTCTGACAGGCTGACCGAAGCTATGGAAACATCTTCATCGACACAGGTGGTCATTTCAGACAGCCCCCTCAGGCTAGACAAGCGAAAGGAAGACGAGAGATGTTTGCTAGTCACAGGTCATGAACAGAGGTGGGTAGAGTAGCCTAAAGCCACATTCATGTTTTGCTTCACTTCAATAACGAATCAAGTACAAAGAAAAGAAGCACCAAAATGTAAGAGATGAACGTGAATAGGAAAAGAGGGGAACCCTTACTACACTATCGAAAAAAGACGGTTCTTCAAGGGTTCTTTAGTAAAGGCAATGTTTCCGAGTTCTTTATAAAACCATTCCCTGCTTGAATGGTTCTTTAGACTGATGGAGAATGTGTTGTATATGGTTCTATACAGAACCTTTTTGAAAATGGCTCTATATAGCACTAAAATGGGTTCTTCTATTGTTACAAGCTTGACATCACAACATTATCAGAACCCTCTTTGGTGCTATATAGAACCATTTTCAAAAAGGTTTTATATAGAACCATACACAACACATTCTCCACCAATCTGAAGAACCATTTCACCATGCAAAGAACCCTTCAAGCATGAAATGGTTCTATACAGAACTCATTATGCTATATAGAACCATAACCTTTAATAAGGAACCCCTGAAAAGAAATATTTTTGAATGTGCAACATCCAGCATTAGCTCAGAAACTGAAGTTGCTAACCTAGTTAGCTAATCTCTTTGTTTTGGGTTATTTTAGGCCCAAAATAAACGCGAATAACTCAAAGAGAACTGAATGGAAACTAGATTTATTTCCTTGCTAAGTTGAACAGTTAAACCAGTCAACTTAAACACATCTAACTCGAGTGAATGTCAGTACTTACCTCTGGTTAAGAAAGTGTTTTATTCTGTTGAAAGAGAGAAGTTCGTTAACTCGAGGCTACAGGAGTCACTAATGTTATATTCACTGGTTAAAGCTAAACGTGGCCTGTATAAAATTCAGCAGGGAAGTTTAGCAGTATTTGTAGCTAACCTCTTAAAATAATAATTACCCCTATGAACTGACTCATTAGACTTGTAGAATTTGCATATATTTTCTTTTAACTTACTGAAAAATGAGACAAACTCAAGCACCCAAACGCTGACTGTGACTGTAGGCTGAACCGTGCTCGACGGTTGATGAACCTCAGCTGATTGTGAATTAGGTTCTTTGAACAGCTCATAGCAATAGACTCCACTGAACGTTAGAGGGCGCTGTAGGACTTTTTATGACCAGGATTTCCTCAGTTAGGTCTGTAATATAGAGCGTATGTATAGAAAAGCAGCCATGAGGGCCTAAAATGAATGAAAATTAGGCCCAAAGTCGCCTGAGGGCTCAAAACAATGATTTACATGTCTTATAAATAGTGTGATTTAACGAAACTGTGCTAAAGAGATAGAAAGATGCTTGGGTTAGACCACTGGGCTAAAGATGAATGGTGTCAGGCTGGGGGGTGTTTAAAGCTAAGGTTCACTGCGAAACCCACTTTACACAATTTTCCCCTTACCCCAAACTCAGCTGATCAGCCAAGACATGCTTGGTGTCTGAAGTCTGCTTCTTTAGTGTTGCACTGGAGCTATGAGGCTAATACAACACAAGTCTGTGGCACTGACAAGATTTTAGATGACATAGACTTCCATTACTTGTCTTCCCTGCTAAAAATGACTATCAGAACCATTAGGATTAAAACCCGATTGCTTTCTAAGGGGAACTGGCTTAGCGGTTACCAAGCAGAGACCACTAGTTTCCTGTAGGACACCTTTAGATCCCATTAGGAAACCACCAAATTCATCTGGAATCAGCCTTAGAACACCTGTTAAACCATTAGAATCGTTTACACTGATTATTAATCAATCAAGAAAACACACAATGCCATTTGGGACTACTGGACACTGAACCAACAGAAACTCTTAATGGGCTCAGGTTTGTAACTTCTGTGAAAAAAGCACAAAGTAAAGGTGCCAACTTGGCCGATCGATGATGTTTGGGGGGAACTTGTGTACTCTAATTTAAAAATTGTTAGAATTATATCCACCTTGAAATGAAATAAGGCACACTTAGTATAACTGTTCTCACGTCGGCCAGCTACATTACATTTTTTCTCTTCACTATTTGCTGTGGCCTTTTTCCTGAGAGAAATCAAATCATGACAAACAATAAGCCATTTCCCCCGCAAATATGTCTCCTTTAGCAGAACACATCGCCTTGTGGTAGCTTGCAGGGGAACAGTGTGTTCTAAATTGTTGGACTCAGCTGCTGTCAGTGTAGATATCTCAGGAGCACAAAAGGATTACACACATGACCATCCCCAGGGTCTGGAGGTTGTGATCTGCCACCAGACTGATCAATATCAGTGTTAGACCTTTGATAAGTTTTTCCTTCGTGTTGCCCCACAGCACAGACAGATTACTTCTACAACCCCATTTCCAAAAAAGTTGGGAGACTGTGCAGACTGTTAATACAAATAGGATGCAATAATATGTAAATCATGTAAACCATATTTTTAAAGGAAAGTACTACAAAGACAACATATCAAATGTTGAAACTGAGAAATTTTTCTTTTTTGAAAAATATATGCCAATTTTGAATTTGATGCCAACAACACATTCCAAAAAAGTTGGGATGGGGACATGTTTACCACTGTGTTTCATCACCTCTTCTTTTAACAACACTCTGTAAGCGTTTTGGACCTGAGGAGACACTGCTGTAGTTTTGAAAGTGAAATGTTTTCCCTTTCTTGTTTGATATAGGATTTCAGTTGATCAACAGTTTGGGGTCTCTTTTGTCATATTTTTCATTTCCTAATGCGCCAAATGTTATCAGTGGTGACAAGTCTGGACTGCAGGCAGGCCAGTTTAGCACCCGGACTCTTTTACTACGGGGCCATGCTGTTGTAATACATGCAGAATGTGGTTTGACATTGTCTTGCTGAAATAAGCAAGGCCTTGACCAGAGGAGGATGGGTTCCCCTTCTGAGTCTTGGTTCCTCTCAAGGTTTTTTCCTGTTTCTTAGGGAGTTTTTCCTTGCCACTGTTGCCACTGGCTTGCTCATGGGGGCATGGACCCGGATTTCTTTCTGTAATGCTGATATATATATATATTTTTTTTGTAAAGCTGCTTTGTGACAACACCTGTTGTAAATAAACTTTGCTTGCTTGCTTGCTTGCCTTCCCTGAAAAAGACGTCATCTGGATGGCAGCATATGTTGCCAAAACATATATATATCGTTAAGCATTAATGGCGTCTTCACAGATGTGCATGTCACCCATGCCATGAGTGGTTTCTTAATTTCTTTATCTAAAAATAATTTCAATTGTTGATTTCGTCGGACCACAGGGACACTTTTCCACTTCACCTTCATTTTAATGAGCTCGGGCCCAGAGAAGGTGGCGGCGTCTCAGGATCCTGTTTATGTACAGTTTCTTCTTTGCGTTTTACAGTTTTAACTTACATTTGTGGATGCAGCAATGAACTGTTTTCATTGACAGTGTTTTTCATAAGTGTTTCTGAGCCCATGCAGTGATTTCCACTACAGAATCATGTCTGTTTTTAATGTAGTGCTGGCCAAGGGCCCAAAGATCATGGCAAGAAAATACTGGTTTTTGGGCTTGTCTCTCGCACACAGAGATTTCTCCAGATTCTCTGAATCTTTTAATGATATTATATACTGTAGATGATGAAAAGCAAAAGTTCTTTACTATTTTACATTGAGAAACATTATTCTTGACTTGTTGCACTATTTGCTCGCGTAGTCTTTCACAGAGTGATGAACCCCTCCTCATCTTTACTTCTGAAAGACTCAGCCTCTCTGGGATGCTCTTTTTTATACCATTCCCTAACTGTTTTGGGGAAATGGGGTTGTATTTAAGGTCATTCAAACAGGAGTGGGCAGAGTAAACGTAATGGTATCATAATCTGGAACCACATAATATGGTTACTTGAATTAAAAAATAATTTAAGCTGAAGTTAAAGTGGCTACCAAAAACCAACTTGAGAAAGAGTGAGAAGGTATCCAGTTTAAAAAGTACAAGTACTCCCTATTAAACTGCAGTGGACTGTCTTAGTAGCCTACATCCATCATTAACACAGCTTTTCTTCTCCTTTTGGGATCCTCTTGGTCTAAAACCAAATGATAAAGCTCCAGAGTAAGAGGTACAAGTGAGAAGGTGCCAGAATGTAATGGACTTAAAAGGAACGTAAAAGATTCTTTCTCTTGAGTAAATAGAGGCAGCATTTGAAAAGTATAAATCTATTAACTTAAGTAAATAACTCAGTAAATGTAGTAGTTTTGGGGGGCCCTCACCCACCTCAGATTAAAGTTCCCCCGAAAGTCATAATTTAAATCTTAAGAAAGTAATCAATGTTGAATAAACTTATTAAGAATGCAAAGTCTTGTATTCTTATTTGTAAACACCCCACATTTTACACTGACTACTCTGCACTCTATGCTTTAAGACACATATGTCAGGCTCCAGTCCTCGTGGGCCAAAACACTGCAGAACTCAGCACACTGCGTCATTAAACACACCTGATTCAGCTCATCAGCTAATTAGCAAGGCCTTTACTGAACTGAATTCAGACCATTAGATGAGGGTAAACGCTAATCTCCACAGCACTTTGGCCCAGAATTTCCCTGAGTTTGACATGCCTGTTTTAAGAAGACTTTGTTGTCATTTGTGCACCATGCGTCACATTCTGCAGTCGCTGTCAAGCCCATATTAGGTGTTTCAGATCTAAGATAGTTTTCTCTATGATAAAAATGAATGCTGTTTTCGAAAAAACAACTGCTGTTGCGTCCTGTGGTAAACAAAAAGTGTCCAAAGCTGATTTGTTTTGTCTTGTGCACCCTGATTTTCCCCTGAGTGTCACTGGATAATCTGCAATATGAGGTCATTGAGTCCAAATACGAATAAACACCAACTATTTAAACCGCAGGATTACAAATCTCTAATTTACAACATTTGGCAAAGCATTCTGACTTGTTTGGGGTATTTTGGTGAGGTTACCAGTCTTATGATCGTTTCAGTGGTCGCTTGATTTCAGCTCCTTAATAGGCTCATAATTCAGAGGATCTGGTGACATTCAGAGAAATAACATTCATACTGCAAATGTCCCGGCTTTGGAATGTTTTAGCTTACCTCAAGGGATGACAGTGGCACTATTTGAAAATCCCATTCATTTTTCTTATAGAGAAACACCAACTTAGACCCAAAGTTCCTAAAATGGGCATGCTGGCATCTACAGAATGACAACACAACTTCAGAGGTTACAGGGATTGAGCAGATTAGAAACTAAAATAAGATCCTGCTGTAATTTTAATAATCAGAAATAAACTTGCAAGCTTTTTTCCAAAGCTGATATGTTTTGTCTTATGTACCCTGATGTTCCCTGAGTATCACTGGATCCTCTGCGATATGAGGTCATTTAGAAGTCCAAATACGAATAAACACCATCTATTTAAACCGCAGCATTACAAATCTCTAAACTACAACGTTTGACAACATTGCTGAAGAGCGCACAGTGGAGCTGATTATGCTAATGCTAGCTTAACAGACTAAAACACACACAACAGAATGGGTTATAATCTGTCTTTCTGTCACTCAAACACCAGTCGTTCTACTTCACTCACTCAGTTGTGAGTCTTTATCCTTTAAACTTGTGTCAACTTGTGATGTGCGAAAGTGTTTTAGCCTGCTAGCTAAGTTAATGCTAGCTTCTAGTGCTTATGAGGACAGTATAGTCAAAGTCTTTACAGAAAAGTCTTGTCTGCAATGCTACTGGGCAGTTATTTCCAGCCTTTGAATGGGGAGAGACCAATATACTCAAACCTGAACTCAATTACTGTTTAAAAACTTAGGCCATTTGAAATTACTGGTAAAATCTGACAAAAATGTCATAAATAGTTTGTAGTGTTTGGCTCAACAATGCGCAAAAAACATGTTTTTTCAGGTTGTTCTGGCTGCTGTGCTTGTGGAGATCTCCACAGATCTCTTGACGAGCGGGACGTTTGTTGCCTTCACATGCTATCGGAATTATGGTACATACGAGTTCCCGACTTGGAAGTGGCACACTTCCAGTGATAATTTCTAATAGGAAGACTAGGAAGACGAGGAAGGAGATAACTTTGATACCCGAGTTCCTTAGTTGAGTTGACCTGCGACCTTTCAACGTGGCGGACAAGAGGACAGGTTCACTATTGGATGTTATGTAATTCTTTATTTTTAACAGTGCGACCATTATGAATGTTTTTTTTGTGCACATTATTTCAATCTGTAATCTATGTGCATTTAACTTGCTGCATCCTCCTTCTTTTCTTTTTCCATGCGCATCATAGAATCAAAATAGGATTTCCCCAAAAAGCAGGTGAGAATGAACCTCACCTTTTTCATTTCACTCCGATAACAAAGCACTTGACTATTTTGTTTAATTTTTTTGTTTATTTTTAGGATCCCCATTAGCTGCTATTGTGATAGCTGCTATTCTTCCTGGGGTCCAGTAGACATGACATACTCTCAATTCTGACTTCACAAGTGGGAAGTAGAATCTTCTGACTAGCACATGAAGGCAGCATGTCTTTGCAAACAGACAGCATGTTAAGCGTTATGGGCTTCTTCATTCACATTTCAACCAGTGAGGGGTTTCCTCCTCTATAACGTCTCTGGTGTAGTGAAGCAAGAGTAGCTAAGCTAGCGGCTCTGCACGCAACAGAATAGATTTGCGCCCTCAGATTTGAGTCCTTTATCCTCCAAACTCATATTCATGAAACAGTGTGGTGTTTGAAGCTGTAGCATACTAAGTTACAGATGCTACTAAGACAGATCTACATCATATTTGACATTTTATTAGAGCTGTTTCAGCTAACAGCTAACTGCACGGTGCAAATATCTCAAACAAGTTAGCCAGGTCAGCGCAGGCATGATCTGTAGCTGCAAGTTTCCTTATAGTCACCACGTTGTAGTCCTCTCACTAGTATGTTTTAGTAGAGTGGACTGAGATGTTTAAGCTTATTTGGGACATACAAAAGTAAACTACCCAATGAATATCTTTTTTCCCATAAGAACTGAGAAAGCCTGTGCTAGGGTAACACATCTGAAACAAATACTGAGCCATCCAAAACAAGTAAAACATTTAAAAACACTTTTTTTCAAATAAAATGAGATAAATCATATATATGTTTTCTTGACTTCTTGGGAGCAAAGTTAATGTCTTCATGAGGACATTTTCTGCCCATATCATGTAGAAAGCATAAATGATATTATGCTTGGGGGTTCTAAGTGACAGCTTATACAGCTTATAGTAATCAACCCTGACCGTGGCCTAGTATCTCATAATTAATCACAAAGATAAATTGACCTCAAATGATAGCTAAAGTAGACAGAGGCCAAGTGGAGGGAGCAAATATGGAAAGATTGTGAGAGCTATTTTTATTAGCTTTATTCTGGATTGAAAAAAGGAGGCCTTATCTCCCTCTGGCTCTTTTATAAATCCTAAGTGGCCAGCATTCCTCTCATTATTCCTATTTTTTTTAAATATGTAAGCTATTCATCTGCTCAGTTTAGCACTTCATGAATTTGCATGTGTGCATGTGAAATGCCACATTTTAAAGATGAAGATATGTTCGCATTGTAACTCAAACAGCTTTATATAGGACTTATAGTTTTTTCCCTGTAGGTTGTACTTGGTGAAATCTGTTCTGCCAGCAGAAAAAACATCTGAGAATCTTTTAGGATGTGTCTCAAATCAATTTGCCATATCTTTATTTAGTGATATTTGACTCTGCGAAACTGATCAGGTTCCATGCATATTGTTGATGAACATCAGACTCTAGGTTACACTTTAAAATTCCACCGTGGTTTACGTCTGGTTTTAACTAGGTCACTGCAGGTTGTTTACCTTCTCTTCCCATATATGTGCATGTTCCCTCTGTGTTCATGTACCTTTGCTTATGGGCCTTTGTTATGCTGAAAATCAAATCCTTCTCTCCAGCATGTTGGAAGCCAAGCTACAGGTTTTCATTAAAGGCTTCTTCTTTTTCCATACATATATAGGCTGTGCATATATACGTTACTGTATATTTTATCCTTTATGCTAGAAAGAGGTTCAGTCTCTGACAGTAGCATAATGCTACTACCACCTTGTTCCATGTTGGAGATGGTTTCTTGGGTGATGTTGATGTGCCAAATCAAGGCAGTTGGCTTTGTCGCAGCCTCCTGGATTAGTGTCCATCTTGTTTGCTGATCCAGTTTAGAGGAACAAGCTGTTCTAGGCTGGGTGATGGCATATACCTTTCACATCTTAATAATTGTTTTAACAAGTGTTCTAAGGGATTTCAGAACGTTTTCAAATCCGCCTCTTATTCCAGGTGCTTTCACAGAAACCTTTGGACTGCTCTTTGTGTTGAAAAGGTCAACCAACAGAGGACACTGATGTATTTTTCCTTATAAATAATTCAATATGCATATACATTTTCTCCTAGAGGTTACCGTTGTGTGTGTGTGTGTGTGTGTGTGTGTGTGTGTGTGTGTAAGTTAATGCATCCACTACAGAGAAATACTTTTAGTGTACAAGTTGTGTATTTTATGTATATATATATATATATACACACATAAAAAATACACCCACTAAGCACTGTAATAGGAACACAGCTCCACTTACCATATAGCAGCACTTTGTAGTTCTACAATTACAGACTGTAGTTCAACATCATTCTCTATACTTTGTTGGCCCCCTTTCATCCTGTTCTTCAGTGGTCAGGACCACCACTTGTATTATCTGGGTGGTGGATCATTCTCAGCACTGTGATGACACTGACGTGGTGGTGGAGTTTTTAAACACCTCATTGTCACTTTTCGACTGAGAATAGTCCACCAACCAAAAATATCCAGCCAACAGCGTCCTGTGGGCAGCGTCCTGTGACCACTGATTTAGGACTAGAGAATGACTAACTAACTGTGCAGCAGCAGATGAGCTACTGTCTCTGACTTTACATCTACAAGGTGGACCAACAAGGAGTGCCTAATAGAGTGGACAGTGAGTGGACACAGTGTTTAAAAACTCCAGCAGCACTGCTGTGTCTGGTCCATTCGTACCAGCACAACAATGTCAGTGTCACTGTAGTGCTGAGAATGATCCACCACCCAAATAATACTTGCTCTGTGGTGGTCCTGTGGGGGTCCTGACCACTGAAGAACAGGGTAAAAGGGCTAACAAAGTATGCAGAGAAACAGATGGACTACAGTCTGCAATTGTAGAACTACAAAGCGCACCTATATAGTAAGTGGAGCTGATAAAATGGACAATGAGTGTAGAGAGAAGAATTTGTTACTAATAAAGTGTTCAGTGAGTGTATGTACAGTGCTGTGAAAAAGTAATTGCCCTCTTCCCAATTTCTTTTATTTTTGCACATTTGTCACATTTGAATGTTTGAAACATGTGTGAAAAAGTAATTGCCCCCTTAGCTACTAAATCAACTAGTTAACTAATTTCAATTGACTATTAGGTTCAGTTTCACCATCCACACCCAGGCATGATTACTGCCAGACCTGTTGAATCTAAACATCACTTAAATAGAACCTCTCTGGCAATGTGAAGCAGGCTAGAAAGTCTCAAAAAGCAGCACATAATGCCATGTTCTGAAGAGATTCAAATAAAGATGCAAAACAAAGTCACTAAAATCTACCAGTCTGGAAAGGGTTACAAAGCCATTGCTAAGACTCTGGGACTCCAGTGAACCACAGTGAGAGCCTTTATCCACAAATGGAGGAAACTTGGAAAAGTGGTGAACCTTCCCAGGAGTGGAAGTACCAAAATTTCACCAAAAGCACATTGGCGACTCATCCAGGCCGTTACAAAAGAACCCGGACAAACATCTAAAGAATTGCAGGCCTCACTTGCCTCAGTTAAGGTCAATTTCACAATAAGAAAGACACTGGGCAAAAATGGCATCGATGGGAAAGAACGCAAAAGAACATAAAGGCTCATTTTGCATTTGCCAAAAAAAAATCTTTTAGGACAAAATTCTGTGGATTGATGTGTCAAAGGTGAAAATTTTTGGAAGACATAGGTCCCGTTACATCTGACGTAAAGCCAACACTGCATTCCATCATAAGAACATCATACCAACAGTCAAACATGGTGGTGGTAGTGTGATGGTCTGGTGCTGCTTTGCTTCTGCAGGACCTGGACGACTTGTCATAATTGATGGACCCATAAATTCTACTGTCTATCAGAAAATCCTGAAGGAGAATGTCTGCCTGTCAGTTTGTGATGTAAAGCTCAAGTGCAGTTGGTTATGCAGCAGGACAATGATCTAAAGCACACAAGCAAGCCCACCTCTGAATGGCTCAAAAGAAACAAAATTAAGGTTTTGGAGTGGCCATCTTAAGCGCTTAAATGGTCAGTTCATGCTTGAAAACCCTCCAATTTAGTCAAAGTTAAACAATTCTGCAAAGAAGCGTGGGCCAAAATTCCTCCACAATGATGTAAAATACTCATCACAAGTTATTGCAGTCATTTAAATTGCAATAGTTACTGCTAAAGGTGTCATAACCAGTTATGAGGTTTAGAGGACAATTACTTTTTCACATGGGTGATAAAAGTTTAGAAAAAATCTTTATCTTTAGTAAGTGGAATTTATTTTCACTTAGATAAGGAACAATTATAATTATAAGTAGTAAGTTATTCATTATTCAAGAGATATTTCTGCAGAGGTTAGACATAAAATAGTCCGCTTGCTTAAGAAAGGGGAAAGTCAAAGGACAATAAATGCAAACACAGAAGTTTCAAAACCTGGAGATTAAAAACTTATTAAAAGATCAAAAGATAAAGAGAAATACATGCGCTGAAAGACCTGGTAGTCCACTAAAACTGTCCCCATCAGATAAACAGCACTTAAAGCTTTCATCTTCGAGAGAAAGGACAAAATCAAGCTCTTTTGCTTCAAATCTGAAAAAATCCACCTTCAGCCCTTAACTGTAAGGCTAGCTGCTTGGCTAAGTGCTGATTTACTCTGCCAGAGACTTCTTTAGCTAAAACTCCGCTTCAAGATTCACGGTCTAAATATGTCAATAATATAAACTCGTTATTTTTTCAATGACAGTCCTACAACGAGTAAAAATGATTTAGCATAATTTAAAAAGCGGAGGGGACAAATCCACTACCACTAACCCCCACCCCACCCCTCGGGAGCTTGTGTCAGTGTATGTTACTTTTATGTGTGTACCTTCAAATTACACATCCTCTACAGAGAACACACTTCTGCATATTTTAACTTTCATTTATTTGCTAGATTTAACACAATGGAAGAAAAACAGAATATGAAATGTGGCCTGTGCAAAAGTTATGGCCCATTAAGATTAGCTGACAAATGCCATATTTAAGTTCCCTGTAGAGCATGTGTTCACTTATTTTGGCTTAGAACATCAACAAAACATGTAATGAACATTCAAACTTCTGCATACACTTTAAAAAAGATGGTTCTTCAAGGGTTCATTAGTAAAGACAATGGTTCTATAAAGAACAATGAACACTCAGAGAACTATTTGAGCATGCAGATGGTTCTCTGAGTGTTCTTTGCATGCAAACTTGACATTGTAACAATGGCAGAACCTTTTTGGCACTATATACAACCATATACAACACGTTCTCCATCAGTCTGAAGAACAATTTCACCATGCAAAGAACTCTTTAAGCATGCAAATGGTTTGTCAAGTGTTCATGGTGCTATACAGAACCACTGTCTTTACTAAAGAACCCTTGAAGAACCATCTTATTGAAATATTGAACAGACTGCTAATTGCACAACACAGATGTTCATTCAAATATGTGAAGCTGGGCCTGTTTCTTTTTCTTTAACATTCCAGGCCTTGCTTTTGGCAGTTGTGGGATATAATGTGTAGAAAAACATGCACGCTAATGTTATACAGAGGTGTACGCTCCAGGCTGAGGTAACAAAAGGCAGAAATGTTGGAAGTGAGAGTGCACTGACGGTCCAGTATTGCTGAAGGCTATAAAAGCTTTTAGTTCTGAAAGGTCAGAGATCAGTCTTGAATATGCAGAGACTGAGGAGAAGCTTGATTGCTTTAACGTTTGAGGAAGAGTGACGTGAGGACAGCGAGCTTTATTTTGCTTAATAGGCCTTTACACTGAGCTTCAGACTGTCGCTCAGTGTCTATGCAACTTAATCGCCTGGCCACGTGACGCTAGGCCGCACGTCTTGATTTGCAGTTGAGCCGCTATTGGAACTAAGATGTGTTTAGGTCCCAAATTGAATTCTTAACCTCAAGGTGGCCTCTCAGGCGCAGACGGCTTTCAGGTCGGCTCAGCGACTGTTGCAGGGTGGCATTCTTGTGAGCATTGTTTCGGAGGGTGAGTCCAACTGTCTACAATGTTGCTTTCTAGATAGCCGACCCATCCAGCCAGCTCTATGGCTTTTTATCTTCAGGTTTAAAAGAATTCCCCCCTCCACGCACATCTTGAATGAGTTCCAGGAGGGTACACACACGACTCACGCTATCCTCGCTATCGCCTGCCACTGCTTATCTGTTATTCAACACCCTGCCCACAGCAACAGTTTATTTGAGAAGGACAGAAACTCAAAAACATTCGCTTTGGTCAGAGGAGGACACATGGAGAAAAATGTTTCCCCCGAAGTGCTCCGAAGATTGAATTGGCACAGTTGCTCGTGCTGTTTACCAAGACAATGCAGTATTTCAAATCAAACTAGCTTGATTGTAACCATGCAATCAATGTTTTTCCCCCTCTGAATAATTCTCTTTTACTGTATAAGTAATTCCACTGATCCTTTTTTGCTCTGCTTTCCACATCCTGATTAATTTTTTATCCCAGGCTAAACTGCATTGTAAACAGACACTTGCCATTTAAAGGCCTTTTTGAGCACAGGATTAGGATAGGTCTATGTTTGCGGAGGAGAACGATCTTAAAAGTATCAGATCTGGTTTGAGGTAGATCATAACAGATGATTGGTTTAAAATTTTGGGCTTTGTTTTTCAGAGCCGCTTCTTTCTTGACACACGCTGATATTCTTTCCTAGTCGACCGTATATTTGCTTTGGAGGATCAGGACGTCATCTGCTGTTACACAGTGCTCGGCCATAATCTGATACACTATTCTAGGAAACCTCTCCTTCAGCTTTGATGCCGTTTTATTGTTGTGGCTTGGAAATGTGGAAGTTGGGGAGATTGGCATCTCCAGCCTTGAGCATCTGTCTAAGGGCAGATAGAGCTGAGCAGAAGTTAAATTTAGTGGTAATGTTGATGTGGAGGCCACAGCAAACGGGTTTTGGGCAACAGGACGCTAGCATTACTGCTACTGAGTGCTGACTGGTTGGCGAGCGGGGCAGTTCATTGGATGTTCACGCTTCCAGACATCATGAGGCACCATTTTAAACTCCTTTAACTTGAGTTCAAAAGCGCACAAATATAACAAGTGTTAAAATGTTTTGTGCTGTTCTGTGTTCAGGAAATTAATGAGTTTATCTATATGAAATTGTTTAAGCATTTACAAACTGCTCAAATGCTTCATGTTGGCCCATTCATTCATTCACTCGCTCAGGAGCGCCCTCTAGTGTTTAACAAACCCAGAAATCATTACAGAGTGGTAGTTCTCCTCTCTACAGATTCCCTGGCAATACTAATGGTCCCTTCCCTTTAAACCAAGAAGTCAGAATTTCAGAGATCAGTTTCAGAGAAAGTTTCAACTGGAATGCTGCCACAACTCGGGTGAGCCTCACCAACCATTACCTCAAAATCCAAGATGGCCGACCTTGCATCAACAGTAAGTAAAAGCTGTAGTTTTATACCGTTTATTAGCACTTATGTCTAATAAAATCAGTCACATACACAGTACTGTCCAACTTCTATCTGTGGAGATGTTGCTAAAGTGTTTGAGTTCTCAAAATAAATGGAAGCGTCCATTATGGTTTTCTGTATGTTTCACTGGAACTGAAGTCAACTCTGTTTGACGTCATTCCCAGCTCTGAGTCGGTTTATGAGGAGCCTGGCCTCTTCCTATTTCCCCCGTTATATCATAAACAGGACTGCAAAACACCAGAGGGCGCCCACAAGCAACTCCTCAGTGAATTGAGGTTTGCGCTCATTGACGTCATGAACGTACACAGAGAGCTGTTTTAAACTCCTAGAACTTGAGTTCAAAACCTCTTAAAATAGTGGTGTTAAAATGTTTTATGCTGTTCTGTTTTCAGGAAATGATTATATTCTTTTATATTAAAAAATGTTTAAGCATTTATAAACTATGATTTTGCTCAAATGTTCCATATCAACCCATTCATTTTGGACTTGATTGGCAGCGCCCTCTAGTGTTTGAGAAACCCAGAAGACATTACAGAGTGGTAATTCTCCTCTCTACAAGTTCTCTGATCTGACTTCCAAGCTAACCATGAGCTACCAAGCTAGCTAAGATTATACATGTAGTAAACTAGCTAGCACAGTAGCATGCTAGCGTTTAATAACTTTGAACTTTTTTTTTCAGTTTGCCCTGGTTTGTGTTTAGTCTGGCTGCTCTTGTAGTTTCTTAGCACTTTTTTTTGTTGTTTACCTTTGGTTGTGTAACACAGGCTAATGAGAGCTTTGAAACTAAAGCTGCGTTCCCCTTAGCTCATAAGTAGGAATTTGGAGCTTTCTCAAGACAGTGAACTTTATGGTCACAATCCCAACATTCAGAGTAGGAATTCCAGCCGAGGGAGCATTTTCTTATATTTTTCCTAGTTGGAGGTGAAAAAGTTCAAGTTACAAGCTTTAGTCGAATGCAGCGTTAATAAACTTTTGGTTCTTGGAGGAACCAGTTTGGGATCCATAAAGGATGTTTTAGCCAAAGATTTTTTGTGGAGCCAAACATGGTTCTTTGAGACACCAACTAAAAATGTTTTTTTTTAAAGAACCTTTGGATTTCCTAAAGCCTCCATTTTCATTTAACTCTTAGCAAAAAGGGTTTAATATAGTACCAAATTCAAGTTCTTATAAGAAAAGCACAACCCTATTTGGTGCTAATTAGAACCATTTTTAAAAAGGTTCTTTAAAGAACCCTAGAGGTTTCCCATCATTTAAACATTTATGCGTTCAAATGTTTTTTTTTTTTAGTGTTCTCAGTTCTATTTATAACCATTGCCTTTACTTCTGAAGAACCTTCAACTCACTTTAACCCTAATCTTAACCTTGGCCCTAACCCTAATCCTAACCCTGGACCCAATCCTAACCCTAACCCTAATGCTGTTCTGCGATTCACCAGATAGTTTGATAATAGTTCAGAGTTATTTGTAGATCAGCTATATGGGGTGTCAAAAAGTGTGACCCTGGGTATTTTGGTCTTCTCGGCCCTGTTGGAGCTTTAAGATGGTTTCTCCAGCTTTGTTTGGTGTTGTTTGTTGAGAAGCAGAATCAAGCCTAAGCTGATAGGAATCAAGCTAAACTCCCCCCACGGGGGTTTTGGTTAATTGTTTCCATCCAGCGGGGTGGGAGGAGATAAGAGTGTTGTTGTAGCATGGGCAGTTCCAGTGCCACACTCATGCACACTGGCCTGGTGTGCTGAGGCCTGCAGTGAAGCCCTGCACAGCCACGTGGCATTTTAACACAAGGCAGTGGTCACAGCTAAAAAACAAACATTCGCTTTCTCTCACTCGGACAGGCCGACGGCCAATCAGATTTTAAAGAAGGCCAGTCTGAGCGCTTCTTTTTTTTTACGTGTCCATTTCTGACCTCACCTGTTCTTATGTAACCAGCAAAATAAATCTTTTTGTTTCAGTTTGGACTTTGTCAACAAGCAGTTCTTCACTGATCTGATCAGTGAAGAAAAAGTCAATCAGATTTGGGTATTACAGCCCACTGTTTCTGTAAAGCCTCAGGCGTATTAATACGAAATATTTCTTTTCCTTTCTTTTTCTTTCTAAGATATGTTCTGAGGGCTAGTCCTCAGATCCATTTTCCAAATGTAAATGATTTTGCACTCTGTCTTTGTATTTTCATATGATAATAATACTGAAGTATATTTGTGAGGAAAACAATCTGCTGATTCAGTTCTATTTTAGTCCTTCGTGTTCTCTTTTCATGTTTGAGTTCACTTTATTCTGTTGGTTCAACAACTGTTATATTTCAGATTTTTAGACCAAAAGGACACAAAAAGAGCTGAATAGAGAACAAACTTCACTTCCTTCTGATGCTGACAGATGCTGCACTCTTAAAAATATAGGTAGCAGAAACGATTCTGATTTCCTAAAAACTTTTCAATGGATGGTTCTTTAGAGAACCATTTTTGTTTTCATGTTTTAAAGAACTCTCACATTATGTAAATGTTACAGGAAGAATGCTTGAATTGGTATAGAACCTTTGCTTTATGTCTTTAAAAAGTTCTTCACACTCACAAATCTCTTTTTCAGACATTAGGGAAACCAAGAGGAACCAAATGTAGTTCTTCTATGGTGTCTTTAGGTAACCTGCTTGGTTCTTCTATGACATCTTTAGGGAACCAAGCATGGTTGTTCTTTGGCATCTTTAGGGAACCAAGCATTGTTCTTCTATGGCATCTTTAGGAAGCTAAATGTGGTTCTTTTATAGCATCTTTAGGGAAACTGCATGGTTCCTCTATGGCATCTTTAGGGAACCAAGCATGTTTTTTACAACATCTTTAGGGAACCAAGCATCATTCTTTTATGACATCTTTAGGGAACCAAGCACGGTTGTTCTGTGGCATCTTTAGGGAACCAAGCATATTTTTTTATAGCATCTTTAGGGAACCAAGCATGGTTCTTCTGTGGCATCCTTTGGAGAACTAAGTGTGGTTCTTTTATAGCATCTTTAGAGAAACTGCATGGTTCTTCAAGTGTGTTTCTTCTACAGCATCTTTAGGGAACCAAGCATGCTTGTTCAATGGCATCTTTAGGGAACTAAACATAGTTCTTTTATGGCATCTTTAGGGGACCAGGTGTGGTTCTTCTATGGCATCTTTAGGGAACCAAGCATGCTTGTTCAATGGCATCTTTTGGGAAATAAACATAGTTCTTTTATGGCATCTTTAGGGAACCAAGCGTGTTCCTTTTGTGGCAACTTTAGGGTACATGTGTAGTTTTTCTATGGCATCTTTATGGAAACAAACGTAGTTCTTCAAAGACATCTTTAGGGAACCAAGCGTGGTCTTTCTGTGGAATCTTTAGGAAACCAAGCGTAGTTCTTTTATGGCATCTTTAGGGAACCAAGGGTGGTTCTTCTGTGACAACTTTAGGGAACCAAACATGGTTGTTCTATGGCATCTTTAGGAAACCAAGCGTGGTTCTTTTATGTCATCTTTAGGAAAACTGCGTGCTTCTTTTATGGCATCTTTAGGGAACCAAGCATGGCTCCCCTACAGCACTGTTCAAAGAACCTTTTGTTAGACCTTTATTTAAGAGCGTGGAAGAACTGAAATGGTGCACTGCAGTTCTTAAGTACTTAAAGAAACTTATGATCTAATACCTTTTACTACCTTTAGTTACTGAAGTGTCGAAGGTTAAAACATTTGGAGTCATATAAATTATTGCTGTTTTTCAATTTAAAATTTAAATTTTAAGAAGTTTTACTGCATATTTCATGTCTTAGGCATCACCTAGAATGTATTAAATGATTTTATATTTTATGTTCTATTTTTTATGTTCTAATAGTGCATTAAAACTGTGCATAAAATATAATATCTAAGTTTGTTTCCTGTGGAGAATGTGTTATTTTCATGTAGAGAGTCAACAAAAAAGAGTGTTGAATCTTTTGCATATAACTGTATATTCAGGGATGAAAATGGTCAGATTGTGAAAATCTCGGTAACTATTTTCACAAGGAAAACGCATATATTTGTTTTACTCTAGTCTGAAAGTGTGTGCCTGAAAAGACGTGCCTAAGCCAGAGACATTATACAGGACAGGTCACTCATAAAACCTGCTTGTATTGCTTAACATGGTGTCTGTTTACAAGGAAAGTCCTGTCCTTCACTAAATAGAGCCAGTTGGCTTGCTGGTAAAGTGGGAAAAACTCCCCGTCAGTTGTAGACACCAGCGCAAGCGCAGTAGCCAGAAAGAAGCATGTTTTTTTGTGAATATTTGAGCCAAACGCTACAATAATATATGATTTCACACATTTTTGGAAACTGTTATTTGGCCTTCAGTTTCAAGTTTTTAGGTCTCTCCCTATTTAAACAGATAGGAGCCTCATCTCTTATGACTGGAAATAACTGCCCCGCAGTTCACCCTACAGCTCATTCTGTGTATATTAACAAAATCCTCAGTTTAGGCTCCTTCCATTCCGTATTGGCCAAACAAGTCACAGTGAAACACCATCCGTTCAGTAGGCGCCTGCTCCCTCGTAATAGAGCTGTTTTGCTTCCAAAGCAGCAACTGTTCATCAAATTAGAGCTCGAACAAATCGCAGGACTTTTCACGGCATGCTGTGGGACTGTGCTGGCTTATCTCAGAACACACACCAAGACCAATCACAGGTGTTCAAATAGCCCGTCAAATCATCAGCGGTTATGCACGCTGTGTTGTGAGTAGCGTGTGTGTTGTAGGGCCTGTTGTTCTGGGCACATGTTAAGCGGAGTTTTTGGATTAAAACGATCAGTAGGGACTTTTTCCCTGAAAACAGGTCAAGCCTCATCAAATCTCCTTTAAAGGAATAGTTCTGTGAAAAATCAATTTAACACAATTTCCCTCTTAAGCCGGCAGTAAACTTCAAACAAAAATGACGCTTCGAAGCAAAACGACGGCTTTTTGGCCAAAATAACATGGTGGTTTGAGTTCATGTGGTGCAGTGTGTACTGCTGGCAGGAGAGAGAGAGCTAAGACCTCCCCCTGACTGTGATTGGTCCTATTAACCCTGTCATTTCTTTTAAGACCTCCCCCTGACTGTGATTGGTCCTATTAACCCTGTCATTTATTTTAAGAACTCCCCCTGACTGTGATTGGTCCTATTAACCCTGTCATTTCTTTTAGGAACTCCCCCTGACTGTGATTGGTCGTATTAACCCTGTCATTTATTTTAAGAACTCCCCCTTACTGTGATTGGTCCTAAACACTGCATAATTTGTTCTGAGATCTCCCCCTGGCTGTGATTTGTTCTAAACATCATCAATTGTTCTGGGACCTCCCTCTGACTGTGATTGGTCCTCATCGCTCTGTCATTTATTCTGAGACCTCCCCCTGACTATGATTGGTCCTTAACACAGTGCCATCTGTTCTGAGACCTCCCCAGACTGTGATTGGTCCTTATCACAGTGCCATTTGTTCTGAGACGTCCCCAGACTGTGATTGGTCCTCTTCACTAAGTCATTTGTTCTGAGACCTCCCCCTGACTGTGATTGGTCCTTATCACTGCTATGTCATTTGTTCTGAGACCTCCCCCTGCCTGTAATTGGTCCTAATCATTGCTACGTCATTTGTTCTGAGACCTCCCCCTGCCTGTGATTGGTTCCTTATCACTGTGTCATTTGTTCTGAGACCTCCCTCTGAGTGTAATTGGTCTGAGATTGGTCCACTGCGTTAAATGTGCTTCTAGAGGTGCCAAGATGTACACCAAGATCTTTTTAAGATGTAATCAATCAGACAAGACACGGTTGGTGTCCAAAGTGTGCTTCATCAGTTTTACTCTGGAACTAGCATCAATTAGCGTAGCTAAAAATTCCTTAATATGTATTCATTCTACTACTGTTTTTATTTGTGCAGTATACTTTTGTCCATTTTTGTAGGTAACAGTGTGTCATAAATTAAACAAGTCTATTTGAGATACACAATGCTAATTGCTGGCTGTAAGGGGCCATTACTTGTTAGCTACACTAGCCTCATCGAGGAAAAACTAAAGAAGCAAATTTAAGACACCAGTCATGTTTTTGCTGATTGACTACATTTGGGTAAGAATTGCACACGCACACCAGTTATTTCCAATAACTTCAATTTCGACATCATCTTTTTAAAAATAATCCTGCAGCTGTGTAAAACATTTATTGTTTCTGAGCATTCAGTTATTTTTTTTCTGCTCCACTTATATTACAAGAAAATCACATTGAACAAGGAATTATGTACATAGCTCAAAAAAAGCAGTAGGGACGTCTTTGATTACTCTGGAAAAAGAGCAATCATTCATTCATTATCTGGTATCAGAGGGCAAAACAAATATCCTGAGATGTCCACAGAAAACGTTTCCGCCGTTATTTACTATTATTATTCTTATTATTTAGCAATTTTGCCCATTTTTCTCCTCTCTTCGCCAAACAGCGAAAAGCCTCTGCAATTGCACCTGATAATGAAACACACATTGGTTACATGTGGAAAGGTCACTGCGTTCACTTGCTTTTCTTCTTGACCCATTATTCTCACAATACATTCTACCCTGTGAACTTTATTCAAAGAGGAACAAAAGAAAGCGTAATACAGAACAACATTGTGCGTTGTGCCCTATACACTGGAAGTGTTGCAGAAGATTAGTGCTCATCAATCTTTCTTGCCTCCATAGAAGTAATAATAATAATAAAAATAAAAAAAATAATAAAAGTTAGCAGCATTGAAGATAAAGAAATGGAACAGAAGAATGAGGTGTTGTTTTTTTAAGTCTCAGGTTGAATAAAATACGGCCAGCTCTGGATATGGTAGTGTAACGTGGTTGGAGTCTTGAGCACAGAAGACAAACGATAGGCTTTGCAGTTCATAATGGACGTAGTAAAGGAAACACATCAGCTACCATAATATACACACCACCGGACAGAGGTTGAACCTGTACGACTTGGATACCTGTATTGTTCTCGTAAGCATTTCTTGTTTTTCTTTGCACATTCACAGATAAAAAGTGGGGCGGAATTAAAAAATAAATAGAAAATAATTTAACATAAGTAAAAAATTTGGTTTCGACTGCCACTTTTCTCAGATTCAAAACCAGAGGCTACATCCATTGTGCTTAGAAGAAGTCTGTTTTGCAGGTGTGCGCAGCAGATGTTCTTTAAAGTCCGAGCTCGTGAAAGAAAACATCCAGATATACACAGTCTGGTTAACGCAGAGTGCCGTCGGGGTCGGCCTTTGAGGAATCTCCTTGAAACTCGGGGTCTCTTTGGGACTGGAGATCAGACCGGGCCTCTACGTCCTTGTCCGTCAAACTCTGACCGTGCCAAAATGGTCTGAAGTGGACCGATCCGTTCCGTGCTGCCCCTCCGTTCGGTCTCATGTGTTTATCAGTCCGCTCTGTGCGTGCCACAGCATTTTCCATTTGGCTCATCTTGTTTGTCTTGTCGGTTTCATCACAGTCATTTGCTGAGCCTCCCGTTGCGACTCTGTATATATTGTGATGATCCTTGAACTGCTGGTCAGGAAGTTTAGCCATTCTCGGGCGCAATTAGTCGTGCTCTCTCGCTCTTCCTCGTTTCCCCCTTCTCTTTGACTGTCGCTCGGCCAAGCTGCGCATTCTCAGTCGTCCTGCTCCTGTAAGGTGGAACTGGAGAAGAAGAGAAAAAGAAAGACATTCTGTTAGAAGCGCGGCCAAAACCTCCTACAGTTATTTGATCACTGCAAATGCATATCTTTGTCTTGGAAGTATTTTCAGTGCTTTCCTCATTTTTGGACTTTCCAAGAAAGTTTCAAGGAAGCGCACAAGGCCGTGTGTTAGTGCTGCTTTGTTAAATCATCCGTTACTCTTATCTTGAAATATCCCCAAAAAAGAAGATTCACAGTGTAAATAATTTGCAACATGATACCAAATACAATTTGAAATGAGCTATAAATGTTTCTAATTGAATCTAATTACGTCAGCAATATGAGTCAGGGATGCATGATAATATCAGAATCAACATCGGACAGATTTCCATGACGTATTTGTGGGTGTATGTAGTTCTAATTTCTAGTTCTAATTTCTTTGAGCCAAAAATTATAAACAATATACAAAGGCAGGAAGATGGGTTTCAAGTCACTTTTTTAAAAATTGTGTATAACTCACAACATTTGTTACAAAAAGTTCTGTTTCTTTTAGAATCGACTATAAAATTTTACTTCTACTTTTTGAATCTCTTAATGGTTTAGCACTTTCATACATTCCTGAGTGCCTGATAGATGTTCTAAATCGAGCTTTAAGATCATCTAGTGCTGCCTGCTCCATATTCCACATGTGAAACTTAAAAAGAGGCAGTGTTTTGTTTTTATGCACCAAAGATCTGGAACACGTTACTAATAAACATCTGACAGGCTCCTTCTGTCAATGTTGTTGAAAAACAGTTAAAAACTTATTTCTGTACTCTATTTCTTTAGCGTTGAACTAGCTTTTTTATTGTTTCCTTTTTGTTTACTGGAAAATTACTGTTACTTTTATTTTCTTGTTAGTTGCATTTTTATTTTCTTGTTTCTTTTTTGTATACTTTTATCGTGTGCTTTTTAGTTGTAATTATTAATATATCCCTTTTCTGCTATCTATTATTTATTATATTTTGTTTTATTTTTGATTAGATTTTTTTCTTCATCCTCTGTTGTTTTTACTTTGTTTTGTGAAGCACTTTGAGCTGCATTTTTAATGTATGAAAGGGGCTATATAAATTAACATAATTATTATTATAAAATACTTCAAAATACAATTTTAAATAAAAAAATTAGGAATAGTAAATGTAATAGAACTTAACAAGTTATATATCGCATAAAAGGTTTGTATTTTTAGGTGATGTTTTGGGGTTCTGGTAACTTTCCAGTGGGCCAAATCAATCCATCTGTCAAACCAGTTGCGGCTTTTTTATCAGCCCTGTTATGAATGTTCATGCATCATCAGTGGCAGATATGTACATGAAAGATATCGATATCAGCCCTCACTTCCTGTATTGGTGCGTCCCTAATATGAGCTCATTTTGTATGGTAAGAAACAGTGCAAGTGCATTAGTTCAGTGTGTCAGTGTGTGACTGATGTGTCGTTATGTACAACAGTAATAATGCAACTATAAACTGTGAGGAGAAAACAGTGGTTAGCCTGAATCTGATTGTACAAAATATACGGTGTTGAAGATTGAGTTTTCAGAACTTTATGGATTAGTTTAGGGGTCAGCAACCCAAATGTGAAGAAGAGCCATTTTGTCCTTTCAACCAAAATCAATCACCTTGGGAGCCACGATATTTTATGTCCATTTCATTGAAGTAATATTTCACCATCTTTGCTGTAAATATGTCTCAGTATGTGCTAATGTACTAGTATAGACTAGAAAAATACAATCTAAATGAAAACGCAGACTTACTTTGCTCTGCTTTAAGCTTTAGCTCAGATATAGTCACTTTCCTCGCATCTCCGGCAGGAAACTTTTTCTAAAAGTAGAACAATGTTCTCTCAATGTTCGGCATTTTACAAGGCTGAAGTCAAGTTTTTACAAGTTTCTCATTCGCCAGCTTCTTGTTCGAATTTACCCGTTCCACCTTAAATACTGTCTGAGGCGCCAGAACGTAACTGCTGCACCGTTTAAGGTGGAAAGGGAAAATTCAAACAAGAAGCTGGCAAACAAAGCTGACTTCAGCTTTGCGACTTTTTAGTGTTTAACAGTCTTTCGTTGCAGATTAAACGTTTCAGAAAACCAGCTGGAGTGATTATAAATGCAAATAAGTCAATTTGTCTCTTCAGCATTTAAGACCATTTATTGTTAAACTGTGTTGAACGATCAGCAGAACTATTTTACTGTAAAGGTGGATCATTTTATTTTTACCTAAAGATCTAATTCTGCTGTGGAGCCGCAACAGAGCAGTAAAAGAGCCACATGCAGCTTGATGCCGACCCCTGGTTTAGTTGGGGCACAGTGTTGTCAAAGAGAGCTAAATTCTTCACTCAGTTAAACCCACTCGGCCTAAGCTGATATGACTGCATGATGCAGTATTGCCAAAGAGAGAAATTCTCTCTCTCTCTCTTTCTCTCTCTCTCTCTCTCTCTCTCTCTCTCTCTCATGTCAAAATATCTAAAACCCATGGTCTCATAGCTTAAGCATCCATACGTTTAAGGCCAATTTTCTCATCAAGAGGTTGGCTGGCGTGTTGAACTTGGCAAGGCCGTGTAGTGAGAGATGACTTGGATGTGGCAGAACAAGCCGAAAAGCACACGTGGCACTTTTCAAAGAGCCTCCGCGGCCAATGGCAAATCCGTCAATGCGTTAGACGTTGTTTTATTATTACTGCCATCGCATTTGTAGCTGTCACAGTGTGTGAGAGATTGCTTTCATTGGTATTTCTAAATGAAAATTATTTCATTTTGTGGTTCAGAAATAGCTGTGCTCTTTGCAAACACTTGAATCTTGTGTTTGCTTCTCCAGTGGAAGCTGATGACATAAATATAGGTCCAAAAATCAATTTTACAATATTTGTCCTTTACCCTACTGAAAGCTCTGATGTTATTGGTACTGGAAAAATAACATTATGTTTGCAGAACAAGTTTGTCTGATTGAAAACTCAAGTGAATTTATTTTTGTGAGAATGATAAGCTCTGAGTAGCACAGAATTCCTAGCGAGGTAGTTGATTTCTGTTTATTAGCTCTTTTTTTTCCTTCAGAAGTTGTTTTCAAGCAAACAACACGTCCACATGTTACATATACACTGTTAGAAATAAAGGTTCGGTGCAGGTACGTTTTTTGTTGATCAAGGTACAAAAAATGTAAATGTGCCTTTAAAGGGACAACAATGGTTTAAACGTCCAATTGTGAACCTTAAATAGGTTTTTCCAGGTGAAAAGTATGCATTTGTACCTTTTCATAACCGAATGTTTTAAAACAGAACAATAAAATAAAAAGTCTGGAGACGAGACGGGGTGTGTGGAGTCAGTACAGCTTAGAAAATATAATTTCAATGGATTATGGTACAGTTATGTTCCCTGACTAAAGGTACTGAGATGCACCCCTGAGGGTCCCACCCCAGTGACAAGAGGTTTATCGCCCCAGTGACAGTTTCATACCTTTATTTCTGAGAATGTAGGATAAATATAAGTTTGGATGCACTCTGCATGTTTTAGTTAGTGAGTGGTCAGTCTGGTTGTAACACGACAACTTTAATCGCTGCTAAGTCAGTAGTTTGGCATAAGAGTATGTAACTTTGTGATCAATATAATTATTACCAGTGATGTGAAAAATAACAAAGTCAGTAATGTAGTAGTTACTTTAGCTCAGCTTAAGTTTCTGCAGCAGTATAGTTTGTGTCATGCATGCTTACACTTTGCTAAACTTAAAAGTGCGAGTGTATTTGAAACTAATGAAAAGTTTCAAAACTTAAAAAATTATTTGAGGCAGCTAATTACCTCTAAACGTTTGAGTAAACTGAATTCGTCAGGGTTTAGTTTATCAGCAAAGACAAGCTTGCTGAGTGAAGTTCACTTGTTTAGTTTGTAGATGTAGCTACAAGGCTAATGTAGGTAGCTAACAAGTAGTGTAAGCTTCTACCTCACCAATTAGCACCACCAAAACTGCACGCCTAATCATTATAGACTTGCCTCAAACCAAGAGCCGTTAAGTAATCTGACACTTTGTGACATAATGTTATATATAACTATGGACAAAATGATGTTGTAAACCTAAGAACTCTGTATGTGCTGTATGTTTGTACCAGTTCACTGTGCAGGAAGCCACGTAAACAAGTCTATTTGAGTTTACCTATCAACTCAACATGGCTTGAGGAGGTTTGAGGCAAGTGTTTGATGCTACTTAAGGCAGTTTGCATTACACCTATTGTGGGGTTGAAAGCTTTCACTACTTGTTAGCTTTAGACACCAAACATGTCTTGGCTGATCACTACATTTGGTGTTCATTGTGTACGTTTTCATCAAAGTATTCCTCGAACCCTGTAAAACGCCCCGTCAATCTGCAGCCGCAAACCCGGCTGTGTGAGCCGTCAGCACCCTCGCCCACAGAAAACGTCCAATCCCTCATCCTTTTCTCATGATGTTTCATCGCTCATCTTTTTCTCCATCTTGCCATACCCCCTCCACCTCCGCTCTCCTTCATTTCTTCCCCGTCGCTCCGAAGGCCCGAGATTCCGATCCTATCTCGGCTACTGTACATGTCTCCACAGGAACGTGTAAACAATGCCCAGTGTTTATGACCGATCCGAGGGGAAAAGCGGGGGGGGGACAAAATGAGAAATGCTCAGAGAGGGCCCGGCCCATGGCTCAACCCTCAGGAGCATAGGAGCCCCAATCAGATCGCCAGTGGCGTAATTTAAAGCCTCGTGTTTTTTTTGTTTTTTTTTGTTGTTTTTTTTGTACCTATCAGTTCAGATGAATGCAGTACACTTGCACGCAGAGGCAATCTTGAAACCCTACACCTTGCAGTAGGGCTACACGATATGGACAGAAGACCACATTACATTGTCACCTATTTTGATTTCCATACACCTTGGAATATCTTAATAACAAGGCTAATGACGTTAGAGATGAAAAATAAAGTATTTAGTGTACTGTTATGGGGTAAAGCTAATCTACTGATTTATCAAGACAACGACAGCGAGACTCATCCGGAACAGGTTATTCAGGATGCTCACGGCACACAATAAAAATGTTTGTGATTCATTAAAGGCTTGTTTGTTTATAGCAGCCTTCTGTCTTATCAGTATTGCAAAGGCCAACCTTGCCATAACATTTAAAGGAACACGCTGTTCTAAAGCTTGCCTTTAATATGGGGGGGGAGGGGAGGGGGGTTCAAAAATGTACTTTATGACTTTGCACCATAGTTTGTTACTGGAATGCTTGAAATACAAAGAATTTATTTATTTACAATTAGAATTTATATATTATATATTAGTACAAAAACATGTCTAATCAGGAGGTAGGAGGGAGCTGCAGGCCGAATTAAACGCCCCCACGGGACACACTTTGGGCAGCTCTGCTCTAAAGATTATGATGGCACCACTATAGGGGCGCAAATACAGTGCAGTGGTTACATTGTTTTATTTTGGCCAAACAACATATTGTGCAGCACTGTCAGTACTGCGCTAATGGGCACAGTAACACACTGCTAAAGCGTACACTATTAATGTGTGTTAGCAACCACAGTGCTAGTCCTCAGTATTGTTTTAGCTATAATAATGTCTTTTTCCCCCCTGGGCCATTTTCCACAAAGCTCTGAGGACTTTATCATGTTGAAATGCATTCGGAATGAGCTTTCTGTGACTTGGCAATGATCTGCAAAGGCACAAACTCAGCCTTGTTCATAAGCTAACACAGTAGTTGGAAGCTTATGTACACTAATAAGCATTGTGCAAACTACATGCCTAAAATTAGAGCTGTGTGATATGAACATAAAATGTGATGTTTGTCGAAGCTGTTGGATATCACGGTGACAATATGAAGCAATAAGTTATGATTAAATTAGTGTGCCTTTGACTGGATGGAAAAAAAAAGTAACAACTTATTTTTGTGGGATGTGTAAACAGAAATCTAACCTCTCCTTTAAGCAAATAGCAAAAATGACAAACGCACCACTCACTGTTGTGTAAAGTGCAATCACATGCATTACACATTTACTACTTACATCAGAACAGAACTGCAAGCACATTTTTTGTGCACAAATGTATCCACATATATAATCCAACAAATATGTATAAGGGGTCACTGATATGGTGTGCATTTTTGTGTCCAAGTCCATTATTTCCCCCCACAAAAAAATAATTGAATAAATAAATGGCATAAATTAAATTATTCAAAAATACCTCTTTTATGGAAAACCATTATCAGTGCATCCATATTAAATTCATTTACGTTTATTTTGCCTCAAAAAGTCTAAAAATGTTAAATGGTGTAACCATCCAACCATGTGTGTTAATTACTTAAGCTATCAAAAAAGGTAATATAGTTATATAAATTCTAAATAAAATAGTTTGGCATGATTTTATGTCTGAAACTCAGCACAATCAAAAAGAAAGGCCTTTTAGTTTTACATGCTTTTACAAAAAAAGAGGCCAGGGTATTGCATCATAAAGAAGAGCCCAAGTGACCTTCATGGATGGTTTAGCTTGCCATGTCAGGTGGTGTGACCTCAGGAAATCCATGGAAATGTGCTATTATTCTGCTAATGTTTGTCTATTTGAAAAAAATCTAAATATAAACTCAAGTTCAAGGATAAAAGTTTCTATGGGTGTCTAAGTAGATGCATGTTTAATTTGAAATTAGTCTGAATAGTCAGGTGGCAACTGGTAAGCCAAATGGTAACACTAACTATTGACAACATAAAATGCACATAGATATAAAGGCAAATATATATGCAGATATAAAAATGCACACCATGTCTTTTTAATAAGATTTTTGAAATTGCCAATATGTCATTGTCTCATATATTTCATTAACCTCCCACCCCCTTTATGGTGATATAGGCTTGTTGAAACAGTAGCCATTACTGTTTCACACATTTTACACACTGGTATTGAGATATACATATATAATATAATTATAGAGATATACGTATGTGATATAATTATTATCAGGCATTTTTACAGGCTAGTAGATAAATTACTTTTTGAGCAGTGATTTAGTGGATTTTGCAATTTGCTGTATGAATAGTTTAATGGTTGTCATTTGCTCTCTCTGCAAAAGAGTACATTTCAGCTCAGGAAAGCACTTACTGGACTTCTAATGCTACAGTCCCATCTAACTGCCTGACTCTGGCGCTGCGCATGTGAGGCATTATGATCCATTTGTTCATTGCAGCCCTTAACAATGTATTTATAGTGGAAATCTATATTGTGGTCATGCTAAAAATACTGTTAAACATGCAACCTTAGCCTAAAACATCACACAGTGCAGCTCAAACCAAGCTAAGTTGTTATGTAATTTCAAATAGGCTTGGAAATGTGCTTCAGACCAAGGAAACAGAAACAAGAACTACTTAAGAAATGCAAGATAAAGCTTTTGGACTGGCCTTCACAGCACCCTGACTTGATCATCATTGAAAATCTTTAAGTAGATCTTAAACACACCATGCATGCAACACAGCCCAAAAATATTGCAGAACTAGAAGCAAGGAAGAATGAGTAAAAAAAACCTTAAACAAGAAAAGAAAGACTCCAAGCTGGCTACAAAAAGTGTTTGCAAGCTTAGATATCTGTTGTTATCTGTTAAAGTGCACACTATTTATCCTCTGTTGTCACTTCAGGATTTATAACCAGCGTCCTGCCATTTAAAATAAATAGCCAAATACTGATGCAAAATCCTGCTCTAATAAGTGGCATAAATTTTAGAATATTAGAAAATTTGACCACTGTCAACAGCTAATTTTGTAACCTCCAGACAGCATATATATATAGCCAAGGCTAGCATAGTTTCCTTGTTAGATTATATAATCTTTCTATAAATTGTGATATGTTACAATTTGCATACAATACATTGCCCAGGCCTTGGGCATAGTAACCTCACTAGCCGGATGTCCACTTCCACTACCCAAGCAGCTGAAGTCAATGCAAGTCCACTGGGTCCTTGCTACCGTTTCAGATTTTGAGTAATACCCTCAGATTAGCCTGCGCTAGCGTACCCGACTGCAAAAAAAAACACACAGATTAATTCATCATTTTGAGGGCTGTGTATTTAGTTAAAAACTGCTTGTTCCTGGTGAAGGTAAATGGTTTGGTCAGCAATTTATTTTTTTTCAGAGTGCTCCACAAGTGCCGGCTCATGGGCCGCCGTTGTATTTGGTAAAGCGGTCCAGCGAGATGTCAGACCTAGAAATATTGTTGATTTCAATGATTGATGGTCCGAAAATATTTTAATCAAGTCTCGCTTTGCTGCCGTGCCCAAAAAGGCCACCTGGAACGCGTATAATGTTTCTTCATATTACCATCCCGCTAACTCAACTTGAGCTTTTCCCTGTTTTTCTCCAATCGTAGGTCTGCTGCTGACTGTTTTTCTTACAAGGCTATTCATTAAGGAAGAAAGGCCTGAGGGATACCTGACACCACCATGCTCAATGGCCCAGTTATGAATTCCGAAAATGTGAAAATGATGTTCAAATGTCATAACTAAGGACATTTTGCACCCATTTATAGGCAAATGCACTCACTTGGACACATCTATGACTTTGTGGTCACGCCATTCTTGGTGTGTATGTGTTTGTATCTTTCATCTGCCACCAAAAAGTGTTGTTCACTTGCACTTGTCGTTGTAACTGTGCAAGGTGTCTACGTGGAGTTCCAGTTTATGTGCTTTAATCTGCTTTGGCCGATTCCATAAAAGCTCTGCAATCAATGTTTTATTCAGGTGTGTTTACTTGTATCCTAACACATTGAAACATGAAAGAGAAGATATTTTTAATGGGTTCATATCATAGAAAAAAAGGCTGTTGTTCTATGTAAACATTGCTCTTGTAGGGAAAACAGGCTGCAAAACCAGCCCATTTTGAATTGTGAAAACCAACACTCCCACTTATTCACTTTAGCCCCATCCACTCATGTTGAAGTTATAAAGATTGTTGAAAAAAATAAGAACAATGGACATTTTAGAGCAAGATCTAGCAGTCCAAGAAAACAAAACAAGATCTGCATGGAAGAGTCTTCAGAAGTTAACCTTACTTGCAATCTCATCACAAAGGTCAACATCTGAAGTACACAAAACAACATCTAGATAAATCAAAGGCATTTTGGAAACAAGTACTGAGAACTATAGATGAATGGAGCTCTGTGGCCACAATCACCAAAGGTATGGGATTTATTGTTCTTTTTTCTAGAAAAACAGAAGCAGCACTTGATGATAGGAACGCCTGGCCAGCTGTTCAGCATTGCACAGATATATGGAAGAATATCAGCAAATTCTGGAAGCAATGAGTCAGTCAGGAAACTGAAGCTAAAAACAGAGGCTGGCTTCTACAACAAGACAACAATTCAAAACATACCCCAATGCAAGCTGAAACTTTTGGACAGGCCCCTTACAGTCCTCTGATTTAAATTTAACATCACTGAAAATCAGTGAGTAGATTTTAAACATGCTATGCATGCAAATAGCTCATGCATATCACAGAACTAGAGGCGATCGGCGAGGAGGAGTGGGTGAAAGTTCCTAAAATGAGTATGAAAAGACGCCTAGCTGGCTGCAAAAAGTGTTTGCAAGCTGTGTTATCTGCCAAAGAGGGTGTTACAATGTGCTGACTCATTGGGTGTTCAAACTTTTGCACATGCCTAATTACTATTTTTGGTCAAGTAACCGTGCATTCAAATTTGCATTAAAATGTTATTATTTAAACCTTTGAACATAACGGTATATCAGTTTTAAAGGCACAGTAACAAAAACAGGCTGTTCTTGATACGTAAAACCACATGGCCCCCCCTCCTCTCCTCTCCTCTCCTCTCCTGCCTGATCCCTTGAGCAGCTATATCACCCAGCTACTGTCGGCCAGCTACCGGCCAGACGCATCCGAAGGCAAGAAGAAAAGAGAAATAACCATGCAGAGCAGCGTTCACAGATAGAGTTTCACTCTCCTCCTCACATTTGATTAAAAACTAATCCTTTTCCAACCAAACACCTCCATCATTGATTGAACCACATCACCGTGAATTTTCCACTACTTAGCATTCTTCTCTTTGATCGTACGTTTCTGAATGTCTGGACTTACTGATGTAAGCCTTAAGTTTATTAGCTGGAGAAAGGTCCTTTTTCTCCTGATCACATGTTGGAAATCACCTCAGTGAGGACTGTTCCTGGCCCTCAGCAGCAGGATTATATCGTAGTCCTCAGATTTAGCAGATTTGGAGTTAAAATTTGCGGCCTGACCTTGAATATCCGGCTCCCTTTTGAAAGCACATGTCGAAAGCTTTTGCTAAGGTCATTAGGACGGCCTCCTGAGCTTGTTTCTCTGTTTTTTTTTTTTCTCGCTTCAGGTTCAAATAAGCCAAGGGAAGAGGCAGATTGGTTGCAGATTTCGGTGTGAATGGACCTCCACGTCTGAGCCATTTCGGAACACGAGGTGAAGGTTATGTTTAACCCCTTAAAATCCCGATGGTGTGTATATTCACCACTTTCATTTAAAATATTACATCAACAGTATTGCATGCTTAGAGGGTTATTTGCAGGGTGAAATGGTCCTTCAGCTTGATGGAGAAGGTGTTGCGTAGAACATTTCTGAAAATGGTTCTATATTAGACCAAAAAGCGTTCTTCTATTGCTGCAAGCTGGACGTCGTAACAATAGCAGAACCCTTTTTTGGTGCTGTATAGTACCATATACAACACATCCACCATCAATCTGAAGAACAATTACACCATGGAAAGAACCGTTTGAGCATGCAAATGGTTCTTTGAGTGCACGTGGTTCTATATTACTAATGAATCCTTGAAGAACCATCTTGTTTAAGAGTGTATCGACCAGGTAAGTGTGAGGTACAAACTCCAAAGTACTAGATAATTACTTTGGTAAGTTCCAAGACAGTTTAAGTAAATAAAACTGAAATGCCAAACAGGTTCTAGATATTGGCTGATAAAATGTTGGGCACAGTCTCCAAAGTGCTGTGTAATTATTTTGGGGAAAATGAAGTGTCTAACTAAATTACACTGTAATGACTACTACCTATTAACCCCTTAAAATCCCAGGCTTAGTACACTCTAAGGGTTCAGTAACTACAGGGACTTCAGTGCAAACTAGTGGAGTCATTCTTAGGTTATAGAAGTGTGTAATAAAACTTTGGGCCCCGACCATGTAAGGGGTTAAACTGATAAAGGACATAGTAAAATACCTCATAAATCTTTGCAATAACAAGGTAGTATGTACAAACATACTCACTTAATTTCACAGTATCGTCACACTTTCAAGCAGGAAAGTCAGTTTAGAAATGCCTCAAAGTACTTTGAGTAAAAATGAATAAAATGACAACACAAACTACAACAATAGTTTTCTGAAGCCCAGATTCAGTTTTGGTTCTATGTAATAGATACATATGAAATAAGACTCTCTGTACTGTTTGTGCACAATGTTTTTACATCATATAACTACCCCAAATAGTGTTTTTACCACTTAGTTATTCAGTTAATACATGGAAACTAATTTATTTATTCTGCCTTACAACTTACCATTATTTTGACTAGTGCTTTGGAGTTTGTATCTCATACTTGCCTAGTTAATACCCAAAGCATTACCCTCAACACTATGGGTCTGCAAGGATATGTAGCTGTCAAAAAAACTTTACTGATGAAATAACAGTGGACAGGCCACCCCTGAGCCCAGACCTCTGCATCACTGAATGCATGTGGAATTACAAATTATAAATCCACAGGTGTTTCTGTCCATCCTTCCACTGTGAGAAGACAACTCAACGCTATGACTCTGAAAGGATGTGTAGCTGTCAAGAAGCTGGTGTTTTCAGAACAATGGACTGACCACCGCAGCGTCCAGACCTGAACGTCATTGAATGTGGGATTACTTGGATGGTGAGAAGCAGAAAATGCAACCAACTTCTATGATTAAACTTTGGAGGTGTGGAAAAATATCCCTGCACATTTTTTTTTCTCAAGTGTCTTGAAAAGAATAGAAGCTTAAATAAAGGAGAACGGACACACTAAATACTGAAAAAAATGAATGTTAAATTTAGTTGTTGAGGCTTCAGCATAATTTCTTAAAATACATGCTGATTTTCCTGATGCTGAAATTAACAGCTTGTACACAATGGCCATTCTGGCTGGAAATTAAATGACTGATGGGCACTCAAATAAATCAAATGCGTCATTTTTTTCGGTATATGTGAGCCCACAATTCAATTCCTCACTTCCAACGTCTACATTATTTACATATCGGTTTCCTAATTACAGGATAATCCATAGTAGTTACAAAATTAAAAAGATAACAACTAATTATTAAGTCTTCGGTTCAACGAGTGAAGCCATTTCTATTTCTCTCCATATCTATCACTCTCTGTTTGCTTCTATTTTTCACTCACTCACACACACACCCTCCCTGTTTACATAATCCGAGGGCTCAATATTAACTCTGAGCCGGACATCATGCGGCGAAAAACATCCCCACCACACCTAAAGCGCCGTGAGTGGAAACAGTCACTCGCGGTCACTTCCGTATGGGAGCTCCCATGTGGCTCGGTAGAGTTTGGGTGATTTATTGTGCTCCTTGTTTGAGCTCTGTTCACTCACTACCATATATTTCCAGCACAATAGCTGTCGCGCACTGCAGCAGAGGGGGAAGTGCCCTCGTCATTGTGTCCGAATGTGGGCCAGCAGGAGGCCTGCATGATTTGTGACATGTTAAATAGGTTCTACATGTACCTGGGCATGTTTTGAACTTTTTTTTGTTGTTGTTGCACCAAGCAGTGATAAGAGTTTGTCTGTTTTGGCTGTTCTTCATATCTCTTAATCTCACACTATGTACATTTCATACGTAGTGTACACCAGCCTGCAGCTCAGAGTTGACAATCGGGTTTTAATATAAGAGCTATTTGTTGCATATCGTTGCTGTGATGCTATCAAAAGCATGTATATGTTTTTTTTTCTATGTGAATGTTTGATGATCAATGGCTCAATAGAAATGCCTTAAAAAGCTCAATATATTGACTTACAACTGAACATTAATAGTCAAATAGTTTGGAGTCTTTTGGACAGTAATAAGATACATGTATAAAATTATTTTGATTTGGTGCCACACTCTAAACCCACATATTATCATATGCAAAAGTTTGGGCACCCCTGATCAAATGACATTTTTTGAATAAAATAAAAATGTGACCTGTGCAAAATTATGGCATATTTAATATGTTACATTTTACTGTTTTACAACATGCTAAATTCAGCAAATAAATACTAATTGTGCACTAATTTCTTGCAGAAATTAGAAAATGCCCTGTTTCAGTGTGTAGAGGATGTGTTAACTTATTTTTACTTAGAAAATCAACAAAATGTAATTTGACCAGGGGTGTTGAAATGTTCGCATATGACTATGAGTTAGTAAAACTCAAAATAATTAAGGCAATCAGTAACCTTATTATTATTATTATAACTCATAAAATCAGTCAGAAGCTTGTAGAACTTACAGGTTTAGTGTTAGTTACACATGCAGTACTGTGCAAAAGCAGGCAAGTACATTATTTAAAACCATTTATCTTGGCAACCAGTGTGTTTGTGCTTGTGAATTACCCCATATCATTAGAATAAATGCATATAACCTTCAACACAGTAGACAGCAGCCAGCCTTTTCAACAAAAAAATAAAAAGCCTTCTTATTGGTGGTCAAATCTTGCGGCAGATAACTTTACAAGACATTACTGTACACAGTAGTGTGCAACATACAGCTTTCCCCAGTGAACGGTTTGTACTGGGCTCATCCGTCGTAAACTGCATTTAGTTTTGTTACAGACTGGAAACTTTCTGATTCCTTTCTCATGAGAAAATTGCCCACACGTCGAGGGGAAATCAGCTGCATGTACGATGCCAGCCGCTGCCAAGTATCTGTTAGTGGGAGCACTGAAAACGAAGAGGGCGTTGGTGGGGTCAGCAGTGCAGCAGTGCGTTTTATTTAGCTCATATGTGAGGTAATGACCTCAGCGGCCCCTTTTACATTCGGTCCTCCAGTACACAGCGGCCTCTGCAATTACTGGCACCTTTGCAGAAGATGAGCAAAAAAGACAAAGAAAAAAAGTCTCTGTTGTTTATCAGCTTTATCTCATACGAGAAGTCAAGAGAAAAAAATGAGATAAATGAGATACAGAAAATGAGATAAATACACACTATTGCTCAAACGTAATCAGTGTTTTCAGTAATAGCGATTTGCACTTTGGCTGCAGATGAGTGTGTAAAATGATTCTAGTGTGTGCCACTTCACTGCTTTCAGATGTTTAGTAGGACAATAGGAAGCAGTAAAATAAAAATGGTCAGATGTGTCCAGAATGATAAACAGAGTAAAATGATGAAGGAAGCTGTATGTTATAATGAAATTAATATTAAGAATCTGTCATATTTTAAAAGTGGTCAAATCTCAAAGATCAATACTGAAATACTGAATGAAACATCTAAAAAACACCTTTTGGCACATAGGTTTTAATAGGCTGCAATAAGTTATTATTTTATATAAAAATAGCATTTTTCTCAGTATGGCAAGTTATTGGAAACTTTTGAAACCTAGAAAATACAAAAATAAAAAAAATCATGCATATTTTTATAATATTAAATATATTAATTGTATATGTAATATTAAGTATATTAATTGTATGTATTTCCAAAAATATATGTGCATTTAATATAATTTAATAAAAATAATTAAACAATTTAAATGTATTTTTCAATATGTACATGTATTAATTATTTAAATTCTTTTAAAGTTAAATATGAAAAAGGTTCAAAACTTTGCAATTATATATATACTGATAATAGATTTAGATATAGATGATTCCTGATTATTGATTTTTTAAATGTTTTAATATAATATATAATGTTATAATTATATTTCTATATACAATTTTTAAAATAATTGTAAAAATATAATATATGTCAAATAGTTATTTTAGAATTATATACACACACATATATATATATATATATATATATATATATATATATATATATATATATATATATGAATAAAAAAGTTTCAAATCTTTGCAATAATATATGAAATATTTTAAAACTGACTCTTCTGATCAATTTGCGCTGGACTGGCGACCTGTCCAGGGTGTATCCTGCCTTCTGCCCAATGACAGCTGAGATAGGCTCCAGCAAACCCCACGACCCAGAAGGATAATCAGCTTAGAAAAGGTGCGTGTGTGTGTGTCTGTGTGTGTGTGTTCTGATCAAAAACATGCCACAAAATAAAATATGAAATACATTTCCAATCATATTTCATATGTTTTAAGCTTTTAATCACAAAACACAAAGATATTTAAATAGTCGCTGGAATATTCATACAATGAAATATGTTTATGTATAGAATACAGAACTGCCCTATTGAGAATTTAGAAGGTAATACCTGTCACAGCTGTTTCTGTATTCCTCTCCTGAAAAGCCGAACATGCACACTGACCTCAGATGTTTTACTATTTGACCGGTGGTTTCTGTTTGGCTCACACTCACATTTTTCATCTGGACTGGACCAGCGGAGGTTAAGGGCAGCAATCTAAACTAATCTCTGAAATTCCCAGTGAGGCAACAAATGCATTGTCATGTAATGCAGATGAAAGCTCCTTAGAGCCAGCTGACCACTTAACATCACAGCGAAACTCATCGTTTCAGGGCTGGACTTTGTGTTTCTCTGCTTTGCCTTATAACGCTTTTCCCAGAACGGGTCTGTGTGCTTCTCTGAAATGTCTCTCTTCAGTCTCATGCTTTCTCTTTTTAGCCTGTTTGCTGGCCATTGGAGCCACATCCATCTCTTTTCATCTCTTTTCCAGAAACGGTCAGCAGTGTGCAAAGTGCAGATGAGTGTTTGCTCAGTCATTTTGGTTAAAAGGCCCTTTTGCAGTTGGCTAACTTGAGGACGAGTGCACTCCAGTCACCTCTCCCTCCACAGTGTCTCTCTTCTGAGGGTCATTTCTCGTTCTGGCCAGTTGATCAAAAGTCAACACTGCTTACGCAATGTCCCATGGCTGAAATGACAGCACAATGTGTTTCTCGATTTATTTTCTCTCGTCTCTTCTATTTTGTGCAACCCGCTCTCAAAATAACTATTGAGAATTTGGTTCGGAATTCGGATCGACGAGCTCTCGCTCCACCCAGTCCGGCCACAACACTGACGAGCCTGAGGAAACAGTGTTAGCAGCAGCGACATGTTTTATACGCTGTTGCACTAAATCCATTAAAGGCCTGAATGGGACCAGTTATGACTTGAGCAAATGTCAGGAGCAAAGTGGACTTCATGTGATTTTTATCTTAATGAAACCATCCGTTTCGGGGGGGGGAGCACGCAATGGGAGCAATGTGACTAATGTGACTTCAGTGCCAAACAAGTCTTTCTGAAGGGACTTTTTGTGCTAGCTGAATCCACCCTAGTTGTGTCTTTCGAGACATAAGGCAGAAGTGGCAGGAAGGGATTTCAACATCGGCAATGGCATCTGACAGCAGAAGGCCTGCGCTGTCCAGCAGGGTTTGGGCAAATATTTCCACCGGTCACTTTGTGCTAGGCCAGCCCCGAGGGTTTCTGATTGCTCCATTTGGGCCTCGCTGCATAGCGAAAGCGCACGGTTGACCTCTGACCCCCGCTGCATTCCACATTGTTCCCCAGAAAGCAATAAAGAAATGTGGATAGCCTCTCTCTTTCATTCCCTCTCTCACCCTCTCTCTCTTTCATATGTATCTACATGCTGTCTTTCATACGAATATGAATTTTCATTGTGAAGACCTCAGCCATAAGAAAACAGTGCCAAAGCACATCAGACTATACAGTCACCATCCACCATCCACTGACTCACCAACCTTATAGGCCCAATGTGCAAAAGACAGACACCACCTTTCATGTATTTCATTTCCAGCCAAAAGTACAAGCTCTTTCATTTTCAGTGCTTTTGCATGCTGGTTTTAGGCTTTATTACACTCAGTTTGTTTTGCTGTGGACTCTTATTGTGGAGGGTGGGGCTGAGTACCACCCAGGGGAAGTGTGTGAGAGTGTGCGTGAGCTGAGAGGGACAGACGAGAGACGTGAGCTGAGTCATAGAACAAACTGTTCTACGTAGGAGAAAAGCTTTGCTTACGTAGGGCGTAACTGTGGCCAACAACAGCTGGAAAATAAAGCACCATTGCTTGTGCTGAAGCTGCGCCTCTTTTAATAGTGGTGAGTGCTACAATACATTTAGCAGAAAATGACATAGAAGCCTCAACAACTAAATATGACATCAAGTTTTTTCAGTATTTAGAGTGTCCACTCTTTGCTTTTATACAGCGTCCATTCTTTATCGGAAGACATCAGCTATATTTCCACACCTCCAAAGTTCAGTCTTAGAAGTTGGTTGCATTTTCTGCCTTTCACCATCCAAATAACAGCACATATAGTCATGTTGAGGTCTGGACGCTGGGGTGGTCAGTCCATTGTCCTGAGAAGACCAGCTCCTTGACAGCTACACATCCGCTCAGACTCATAGTGTTGAGTTGTCTTGTCACAGTGGATTTCCAGATCTGAAGCAGGTTGATTTTCTCCTATTTCTCAGAGATGAAAGCTTTAAGTACTGTTTATCTGATGGGGACAGTTTTGGGGGTCTACCAGGTCTTGTACGGTTGTTAAGAGAGCCATTTTCTCTGTATATTTCATTCGTTTTTGAGCTCCAGTTTGGTAAACTGACCTTCTCTGTCCCTGTGCAAGCAGATTATCTTATATCTAATCTCCTCAGAAACATCTCCTGAAAAATTAATAACCTGCACATAATGGTTGTTTTGACTGCAAATCAAATACATGAAAGATGGTCTCTTTTATTTTGTGGGTGTAGAGTTACAGACTTCAGCCCATCTGTTGTCATGCACAGTTTGTTAACCCCCCTTCTACCTCATTCATCATTGGTCAGTTTCTGTTATTATTTGAGTGGTGACTCATTCTCAGCACTGCAGTGACACTGATAGAGTAGTATGTGTGGTGCAGGTACGAGTGCTGGTGGTGTGCTGGGGCTTTTAAACATGTCAGAGTCTCTCTTAACAGTGGTCCAAACTCAAACTCAAACTCACCCAGCCAAGAGCAGCTCTGTGGTCAGAAACTGACCATTGATAAAGTAGAGATAAATTGTGCATCAACAGATGGCCTACAGTCTCTAACTCTACACCAGCAAGGTGGAGCTACAAGGGAGGGGTATTTAATAAAGTGCCCACTGTCCATGTAGAGAAGGGGTGTCAAACTCAACCACTAAAGGGCCAATGTTTTTTCAAAACATGCAAAAACGTTAACAGTAAAATGCAGAGACTTGTAGTAGACCTTGAAATATTACACGGACACTTTAAATAAAATTGAAATGTCCCCAAGAGCTCAGTCCTTTAAACCTATTTGCTTGAACTAGACCCCTGGCATCATTTCTTTGCTGCATGTTCATTAAGACTTGGGCTCAGTTTCTGAGCTGCTGAACTAACATAAGGGGTTTATATTGGTTCAACTGCAGCTGAAATGGTGATATGACTGGTTTGGAATTGAGCAGACTTGTGTAGAGCTGAGGTGTAACCGCTGTGCCATAGACTGTTGTTGGGGTAGGAGAGTCAGAGCACATTACGTTGCAGTGCATGTTGGGGACTGTAGTGCAGCACATTGTGAAACAGGCTAATGATAACAGAAACTTAAAATACTTTTGTGGGCTGGATAGGATTGCGTGGTGGGCCTGATTTGGCCTGCGGGCCTTGTGTTTGACACATGGGATGTAGAGTATGGAAAACATGTAAACAAGGTCACTATACACTTAAAACATGTTACATTGGTGAGGAAAATCATCTAAAATATAGTTTATTTCTAAGATCTATCATGCAATTGTAAAAATATTACAAGATTATTCAGCCTATTTCTAGATGTTTTTACGTGTTTTAAGCCATTTTATTTAGAGAAGTTTTCTTACTCTATAGACAGATAAATTTGCCATTTAAGAGCATAATACAGATAGTTCTGTTTGTTTCAAAAAAATAATCCTTGAACTTTCTGCCAATAGAATTCATATCACTATAAAAATACCTTAAATAGAGTTTTAAATTGTCTATGAATGGAGAGAAGTAGAAAGTTCTATTCCAGCTGGATTAGTACAGGTGGAGGTACTGTTATCGAAGTGATTAGTAACAATTTAATGTTTATAGTTTTTGCAACTCTAAGCTGGCAAGCATTGTAACTTACCAGGTTAACAGTAAATATGTCAGTGACACTTTTTTATCATAATGATTGTAACGGTAAGTCTGAGTTTCACTGCTGACACAAACCTCTCAATATAATAGACAGAGTTATTAGACATATAAAAAAATAAAAAAAAATCTTGGGGAAGGATTTATTACCAAAATAAATAATATCCATATATTTTAAATTGTTTAAAAGTTTCTTTAACACCACTAACATTTTTTTATTTTACAAGATTTATTATCTAAATAAACTTATAATCATATTTTGAACATGAAAGTTTAAACGTTTTAAAAGTGAACTGAAAAAGTTTCTATTACTCCACTGACAAAATAAATCTTGGGGAAAGATTTATTAACAAAATAAATAATATTCATAGATGTAAAATGATTTAAACCTTTCTGTAACACCGCTGACAAAACATTGTGACAAGATTTATTATCAAAATAAAACGATATTCATATTTTAAATGCCTTAAAAGTTTCTATTACACCACTGACAAAAATTTCATGACAAGATTCAGTTATAAATAAATTATATTCACATATTGAAAATACTTTAAAAGTTTCTGTAACACCACTGACCAAAAAAGATCTTTATAAGATTTATTATCAAAATAAAATTATATTTTAAATACTTTAAAAGTTTTTTAACACCACTGACATTGTTATTTCACAGAAAAATAATACTTCAGCATCTGTGGAGTCACTAGTGTGTCATGCACAATATGACTAGAATAAAAATTCGAAAGGAAAAATGAACCACTTTTTAGTTGGTTAATTTAGGAATAGAACTAATAATACACAGACATCAACTTTCTGTGGTTTTTTCTAATTTTGAGCTCTTTTCCTGGCCGCAGTGGTACATTTTGGCTCGAGATACGTATTGTTCACATGATAAATTTACCAGTTGCGGGCGACCACCCGAACACAAACAACTGGTAGTTATGATTTGGCGATGTGACAGTTTTCCACTTTTATGAGTTTCCAGGGACTGGAAATATACAGATACAGGGAAATTACACAGATCCTTTATCTCGTATGAATCAGCCAGTCGAATCCACTACAAAAGACGTTACACGACCTGCTTTAGTAAAATGAATCCAGCTTGAATAGCATTGAAGAAAGAGACATTTATCTGGATGATAGGAAATGTGTTTTATGTGGGAACGTCCTGGGCCTGTAAACAGTCGGCAGGCCGCTGCCGGTCCCTGAGGCACTGTGGGCTGGTACACAGCCTGCTGTGTGATAACTATTACAGCATGCAGGGCGGCGCATCGCAGGCTTCGACTTCAGAAGCAGCTGTATCTCCTTTAAATCTGAAAACCGCTTTATACGAGACTCGTGCGAGAACTGTAAATGCAGACACTGACCTGATTACATGGCTCGGTTAAATTGAAAGAGAACGGGTGAGCAGCTGGTTTTGTTGACTGTGAAAACAATATCAACCTGAATTGAATCAGCAGTGAAGTAATTACTTTGTAAACTTGTTCATGATTATTCCCTTGGCAGTCCCTTAGGACTTCAGTCAATCAGAGTCCGTCGGAATAAGCTTTGGCCATAGATCGGCACCTGGGCATCTTGGTGCCCATGAAATATGTTCGTCATGGCTGTGTAATCGGGTAACAGCTAATGTACTACTGTTTTTTTGTTTTTTTTTGATTACATTACATGCATATCAAACTTAAAAATATTCTGTTAATATTGGAAATAAAACAAGTTATGGAAAGTGATAAGATGCCACTTTAAGTACAGTGTCCTTGCTTTGGCATAGCTAGAACATTGAGCCAGTTAGCATGTACGATTTTAAAGGTGTCCCCTTCCTGAAATCTGATTGGCCACCCCAAAATTTCTGCAATGTCATTGGCTTCCACCAGTGTTAGTACCTTTAAGACCCATGTGTCAAACACAAGATTTTAATTTTCTATTGAACTTAGCCTGTTTCACTGTGTGCTGCACTACAATTCCCAGCATGCACTGCAACGTAATGCGCACTCCAACGCTCCTCCCCCCAACAGCAATCTGTGGGAAAGCGGTTAGACCACAGAAAGAAAAGATGTAGTTCAAGCAAATAGGCAAATAAGATTTGGCCCTTGCAGTTTTTGCATATTTTGAATAAACAATGGCCAGTTAGGGTCATGGCAAAATGATTATTAAAAAATGAAATAAAAACGTAGGTGTTCTCTGGCCCACGGATTTTTTGAGATTTTTTAATATGGCCTTTTTAGTGGCTGAGTTTGATACTCTGCTTTAAAAGAAAAGTTGTTTTGCTGTCAGTGGAACAGCTCTCCAACCCCCCCAACCTCCCCCCGCACTCGAACATTCTCCTTGCAGCTATGTCTCTTTGGCTTTGCCTTCAATGGGAAAGTGGTTTTGCTATCACTGATTGGTGGAACAACTGTCCAAACTCTCACTCGCCCCCCTGGTTGCACTTACGTAATGGCACCCTGCCGAAACTGGCTGCCACCACTGGTAAAACTGGTTGACAGGGCTAAGTACAACCGACATGTCCCTAAGCCAGTCACAGTGGTGTTTCACTTTTTAATGTAGGCTTAAAAATATTAGCAACAAGAGCTCATAAAAGCAAATGTTCAACAAGTAGCCTCTGTCTAAAAACACTGCACCACTACACCAGTGCGTTCATAATGCAATAATGGACAAAACAAATAGATTGTAGGCTTTTAAAGATAGTAGTCGTTATTTAAGTTACAGAAAATCAAGCTGCTTCAGATCTGAAAAAAATTCACATGTGTTTCTGTCCATCCTTCCACTGTGAGAACACCGTGGGATGTGCAGCTGTGTACATTTCTATTAAATATGTTTTTTATCTGACCCTTTAAAAGTGCTGTACAGTACTGTATACAGTCATGTGCAAAAGTAAAAAATCAAATCACCCCAGTCAAATGACGTTTTGTCTATTTCCTAAGTGAAAGTAAGTTAATAAAACCTCTACAGGGAACAGACTTTGATGTGGTAGTGTACAGCAAATGTTAGAGCCCGGTTTCTATTTATTTACAGAACTTAACATGTTGTAAAACAGTAAAACATAACATATTAAATGTGCCATAACCTTTTCTCAGGCCATATTGGATATTTTTATCCTCAATATTTAAAATTCTGCAAATAAACAGTAATCAAAATGTGCACGATTGAGGATGTGCTCACTTATTTTCACTTAGAAAATTAAAATATGTCATTAGATCAGGTGCGCGCAGACTTTTACATGCAACGTTATGTATATGAGGTCCAACTGGGGTGCAGGTAAATTAGGCATTAGTGTGCGGGTGCTTCTTTCAGCTGATTCCTCAGTTACGCTTAGATCACCAGTTGTTTTGTTAATGTATGAGAGTTTTATGAATCACAGGCGACGTAGTTTGTACGTAATTCAATATCTGCAAACGTTCTGTGTGACATAGATGAATGAAGGCCAACATCAATGAATGATAAAAGCCCTTTTTCCGCCAGGCGAAGACAAGTTGTTCCCGTTATGAAAATATTGTGCCGTCCACTGCCGCAGATCTTTATTCAACGTCAAATTCGGGGTCAGATTGGCTGATAGAGCTTTCGGATTTTCACTTGTCTGTACGGTACGACTGTGGCATTTTGTTCCATTCCTGACTCCAGGATCTCTGCTGACGCAGCTTTTTTATAGAACCGCATCTTTGGCCTCTGTGTGGCGTTTGAGGTGGTGCTCCTAATTGCCTAATCATGCCCTCAGGCTACTATAGTCTGCAAAATGTATCCTATACTTAATATAGTAAGGCTAGCAGGTGGATGTACTCCATTCGCCCTTCATTTTCCCTTTAGAAATGGTCACATGGTTAACGGTAACTGTGGCCTGTGCATAAAACTCCCCCATCTTCACGTTCAGAGGAATTTCTCTACCAGGATGAGGCCCTGTGAAGTTCCAGCAAAGGAACGCACACCTTCAGTGTTTTAACACAGGTCACAACCTGCCACTGTGTCTAATCAGATCTATTGCTGCACTCCTTTTCTCCTGAACTCGATGACACCAACTGACCAAATTAAGATGAGTTCCACAGAAGTTGGTTAGATTTTGTCAGAAAAATGGCCAAAATTTGAAATGTTGGTGGAACTTTTTGTGCTAGAAATCTCCTTCAGGCCGCAACTAAAAGGTGACTGTATTTTGCGGCTGAACCATAATAAAGCCCCCAATCCTTCTGCTCTTCTCTGTACATACGTGACAGAAGCGGCAAGCCTGCCTATTTGTTGATGTGGGTATTGGGCACATTCCTAGATTTCTGCCTAGGAAAGTTAATCTCCTTTTGACATCAGGCTCACTGCTTTCGCTGCGAGAATCAGCTCTCAACCCCCTCTACTTTCTCGGGGTGAAGAGTTTGCTGGTTCAACTGGACCCTGAATGCCACATTTAAGCTCTTTCTGCAGCAGCCATTCCACTGACTTTGATATTTTTCTATTAACATAATCAAATAAAACATGTTTTCCTTGGTAGTCTGTTATCAGATTAAAGCAACACTATGTAGGATTTGGGGATTTGGAGACCTCTCTGGTAGAAACATGTAATTGCAAGCAACGTGCGGAAGAACATTATGTAATGTCAGTTGTTTTTTGGACCCCCACAAGTGGATGAATCTGACTTTTGAAAGAATATTCGAAGAGAATTTGATGAAGGATGTTTTTTCTGAGAATGTGAGTAAATTATCTACTGTTGTCATCATATCTTCATCAGTATAATGTTGATTTTGCATTTAAGACCTTCAGACCTTCTTTTTGAGTCTGTTCATGTGGCGTTAATACGTAAAGATGTACAATGAGGTCTGAAAAACTTCTGCCAACAAAACAAAACAAAATATTTACGTAGTGCTGCTTTGAGTAGGACACTGTTGACTCTGTGTTGACCTGGTATTTGAGCAATGAGGGGTGAAATGAGGAGTGAGATTCTCTTGCTGGCTGTGCCAAAATAAAATGTACAGCACAAGTGCAGCTTTCTTGATATCAAACAATCATGTACAAAGGCCACAATAAAAAATAGCATTTTAACACAATAAAATGCTTGACTTGCTTGCTCACATATGTGTCGATGTGGGTATCAGGCACATGCTTAGATCTCTGCCTAGGACAATTCAACTGACAAATTCAGTTTTGGTACATAAAATCACAGAAATTTCAGAAATGGAGCTCAAAATCTCAAAAAATGGACCAAAAAATCGAATAAAAATGTAAGACATGGGCCCTTTTACATCATGATAATTTAGACATGCTGTTTGGACGATGCTAACCGGTGGGGGTATAAGCTTCCATTGCTTGTTAGCTACATTAGCTTCATAGCTTCAGTGTAAAATTAAAGAAGCAAAATTGAGATACCAAACTTGTCTTGGCTGATCAGCTGTATTTGGGGTGTGGGGGGCAATTGTGTAAATTTGATTGACCCTACAATGAATTTATCAAACAAGCCAGGCCAGGAATCAGATGACCCCACTTGTGATTATATAATATGTAAACTAGCTCTGCCCACTCTGCTGCTTTGCTTTCCTTTGAAAGAGTATTATGTTCTCCCCCTTTTCCGCAGAGTCCTGAGAGTTATTACCCTCCCGCTGCTTTAACGCGCTCTCAATCACTCTGCACGAGACCGGCTCTCTTGAGTGAGGCAGGAGTTCCAAAACAAGCCAGATGACCACTTACCGACACTCCACAGAGCCGCTTTCAGTAAGCCACCCAAATCTGTATCTGTCCGGCCCCGAGGCATGCCTCGTTTTTTATACCAGCTTGGAGGTCTCCCCTCCATCCTCCTTTTATGCACGATAATCGCTCCTGCAGGCACCGGTGTGAAGTTTCAAAAAGAGCTGCCTTTTTGTTTTTGTTTTTAATGGGCTTTAATGGTTTTATAATGTGTGCGCTCTCTCTTTCTTCCTATTATGTCTCCCGGCTACTGTTTTGAGAGACAGAGTCCAACGGTGAAGTCAGACTGCTTATTGTCCAAACTGAAGTCATTCCGGAGTGGCTGCCATGCAGAGGATGTGACCGCACATCTTTTACGAGTCCCAGCTTGCATGCGCTTCGGCAGGTGAAAACAGGGCTGTATCCTTATTTCTGAGTGAGAATGACTGCTGGAGTGTTGTTTGTCCAAACAGACTGCAATCTTTACAAAGGAATTCCACCAATTTTTCAAAATTTCTGCAGAACTGAATCACTGAGATGTAAACAAAGCCAAACAGATGAAATTGGGCATGGTAGAGTATCACAGATTTCTTTACAGTGGTGGTGAAGGGAACCAGGGGTTGTGTCTACAATGCAAATATAGCCGTTTTATTTACTATCCAAAATAAACAGGTTAATATATAATGTTGACAATGGTAAAATAGTGCTAAATGTGGGGAAAAAAGTTTTCTTTGGAGACTATTTTGTCCTGTAGCTCTCCACAATGAACATATTTTAAACACTATCATAAAACAATTCCTCGGTCATCCGGCGCTGTATTCATATGCAATAACTTTCTGTGATGTAGCTTTTACAGGCATTAAACTCTTCAGACATTCTGTTCCTATCACCACCACTGTGAACAATACTCACTCAGTAAGTTTCCCTAGAACCGAGCATTTCACATCAAACCACTCAGAAAAACTTTGATTATTCTTTTTATCTATTCTATTCTATCTATTCTATCAATTCTATTCTAATTGTATTTATTTCATTTAATTATACAGATATTTGGAAAAATCACTGGAATTCCACTTTAATGCAAAAGATACCGGCCTGCTCTGTTGTGATCGATTATATGAGGACTTGTTTAAGCACACCGTGCCGTGTCTTCACTTAGATGGATTTCTTTCAGCACCATTCAATTTACACATCCAGCTGCATCACCAGATAAAAATAATTGGGTCTCATCTTGATTGAGTTAATTTGTCACATTGGTTGACAGTATGACAGGCTAGAACAAACAACCTTAATATGCACCGCCTGATTACTTTGAAATAGTCCTGGTTGAACATTTATAAGAAGCTCCATGCTCCTTTTAAAGGCCCCATAACATGGAAAAGCAAATGTTCCTCACTTTTTTGGAATTAAAGAATTTGATGTAGTATGTAAACATTAAAGTTGTACAATGTACCGTTCACTCCTCAAATCATTTCTGTGATGTCATGAAAAATTTACATATATCTTCTTGTTCCACCAACATCAGTTTAGCTCCATCTATTTGTGCTGAAGTTATAAGGAGTGTTTCAGCTCAGACTGCTGTTTGAATGAGGGCAGCCAATAAGAACCGAGCTAATTTGCATAGACTTGTCTCCAACATGCCCCTGGCCAAACATCATTCTGTTAATTTTTAAAGTGAAAATAAGTGAACACATCCTCTACAGAGACACTTCTGCACATTTTGATGCACCCTTACTGTTAATTTTCTGAATTTAACATGTTGGGGAAAAAAATAAAACATGAAATGTGGCTTGTGCACAAGTTATGGCACAGTTTTGATGCTATGTTTACATCAGAAAATCAACAAAGATCGTGCACTAAATCCTGCAGAAAAATGTTCACCTTTCTTGTTTATCCAGAATTTGCATACAACTGTCTCTCAGTCTTAAAGTCAGCCTGACTAGTTAATGAATTATTAATTAAATTAATATTTTTGGTACATAAATCCTTTAATGGACTGCACGATATGGGCCCTTTACAGGAGGTTTTGTACAATCACTGACCACTTTGCCACCTCGCTCGTCTCCAGCCACCCTGTTCACTGAACAGTTTCTGACAGATTTGCTCTTGGCTGGATATTTTTTAGGTGATGGTCCACTCTCAACCTAGCAGTGACAATGACCTGAGTATGAACCCTCGTGCTAGTGCATGGAGGTCCACTGCCCAAATAATACCTGGTCAGTAGCAGTCCTGTGGTCAGAGACTGACCAAAGATAAAAGAGATAGGGGTGGTTGACAGAATATACATCAACAGATGACCTACAGTCTGTATTTGTACATCTATATAGTGGAGCTAAAAGCACCTCAAAGTGGCCAGTGATTTGGAGTTCAAGGAAAGAGTTTCGGTAGAAATTCACCTGAGAGACATCTAAACATGAGCTTCAGTGGAAGAGATAATTCTAAAAAAAAAACAAAAACAATCTGACCTATTTGTACAAAGGCCTTAACATAGTCAATCACAAATTTGTTTAAATTTGAATAGTGACCCTAGAAATAGTACAGAATCTTGAATATTACTCCTTCGTTTTACTTGTCAGAACTTTCTTTATTTTAATTTTTTTAAAACATTTTAAAACGTTCAGGTTTTAATAAAATACATCCCAGATTTTCAGTGTGGTTCAGACTTTTGGACCCCACTGTACCTATAGGCAGTGTTGAGTGCAGTAGCCTGAACCCACAGTCAGGCAAAGGTGCTGTTACTTGTGTGAAATAATTAGTAAAATAATATATATTTCCAAGAAACGACTGCAAAAGTAGCAAAAACTACTTAAAGGAGAATTCTGTTGATTTTTCAAAATGTCTACATAATTAAATCATTAAGAAGTAAACAGAATCATTCAGAGTGGTTATGTGAAATGCACTGTTACAGAGAGAAACTTACTGAGTCAGAATTGTTCACAGTGGTGGTGAGTTTAATGCTTCTAAATGCTCCTTCACAGGAAGTTACTGCATGAAATGACTGTGAATACACTGCCTGATGTGTGTAATAATGTTGCATGTTAGCTTTAAGATAAGCTTTTGGTCTGAAGTATAATTTTTTATTAAGCTGAGAGGTATATGCAGGGTGTTGTAAGGCTAAATAGTATATATATGTATTAAGATTTATATCTTCAACATTACATACATGTTCTCTTTACAAAGAACCATTTCACATCAAACCACTCGGAATGGCTTTGTTTACATCCCAACAATTAAATTATACAAGCATTTTGAGATATCAATAGACTTCCCCTTTAAGTATTAAGTAACTAATAGAACTGCAGAGCCTCTTGGTGCATCCAGCCTATGTCAGTGTAAAAACGACTAATTAGTTAGTTTGTTAGGAGAAATTCCTCTTTTGATGCACTATTGGCCAAAAATAAAACATACATCTTCAAAGTCAGAAGTGTGACCAATCACAAAGCCGCACAGATGCGATCACCACTGTAACATAATGAAACAAGGAATGGCACCATCTATGGGTATGGGTTGCTGAAATGGATATCAGGGAGAAAAATGTAGATTGTAATCTAATCCTGTAACAAATCTGTCCTGAAATAGTACACAGTAACACTGTGGGATGTGATCTGAATTCCTTCCTGTGAGGTAGCAGAGTGTTTGAGGAGTTGCATATTAGTCTACTTTTAGGTGCTCAACTTAAGTGAAATACTTGAGTTAAAAATAGCCGTTTTAAAGCTTTGAATTTTTTTAAAGAAAAAATAGCGGATCAGTATTAAATTAGTACTCAAGAAAAAGTGGTGTTGTGTCATTGTAGACTGTAGATTCAACTCCTTTGTCACTGCTTAGTACAAGGCAAAGAAATGCATTTAGCATCTTAAGAAGGAACAGAGTCATCTCTAAATGTCAACACAAATATAGCCATTTTATTTACTAAACAAAACAAGCAGTGAACCTACATGAGTTTTATATGTAATGTTGACAATGGTAAAATAGTGGTAAATTGAAAAAAATAATAATAAACCGTTTTCCTTTGTGGACTTTTTTTTCCCTTAGAACGCTGTTTTACAAAATATTTTCCAGGCCAAAACCTTATCTTAAACCTATCTGGCATTAGGGAACTTGTTCATATCGTTTCTGTGTAATAATTTTCTGAGAGGTAGCGTTTAGAGGTATTAAAGTGAACACACTTTTTAAGTGCTTGGGAACATTTGGGTATCTGGAGTACATGCCAGCCCACAAACTGTGAAATAAGACAACCCAGTCCGTTTTTGTGGGCTGCCAAGGTCAGAAAACTTGGGATTCAATAGGCCATCCAGATTTGTCCCCCCTTCTCATGTCAAGTGCAGGCTCATTAGAATTACACCGCCCCACATCTGAGTATCTCCACCTCGGGCTTCAGAACTACGAAGGTGCGCCATTTTTCTCGCAAGACTCGGACCCGCTAGCATTTAGTCAAAGCTAAAAGCTTAGAGCTGCTAACAACCGCTGTGTTGTCGGCTGCACCGGAGTGAATAAAGTGTATTTTTGATGGCAACGTCCCACCTACAGTCGGCAAAAACCTGTACGTGTGTGCTAACCATTCGTGTCTGACATGAGGCTAAAGTTAGCTTACTATTCGAATTTTCCCGTTCCACCTTAAATGGTATAGCAGTTACATTCCGGAGCCTCAAGCTATTCGCCAGCTTCTCTTCCCGTTCCACCTTAAAAGGTGCAGCAGTTACATTTCGGAGCCTCAGGCGCCAGAATGTAACCGCTGCATTATTTAAGGTGGAACGGGAAAATTCGAATAGTAAGCTAACTTTAGCTTCGTGTGTCTGACAGCTTTTCCAACCTGGCTCTGTATAACGCAGGACTGACAACGGAAGTCTTCATAAAAGAGGGATCAATACCAGCTGTCAGTGGCAAAATTGCAGACGAGGGAAATGTAAGTATTACAAAACAATTATATTGTGTGTTTCTTTGCGGTTTAGCGCTAACTAATGCTAATAACTAAGGTAACTAATATATTAACGTAGCGCAACGTAATTATCTAGAAAGTTCTTGGCGTTACTTGCTGCAAGATCCACATTGACGTTAGCGCTGTTAGTTTGTTAGTTGAATGTCTGTAAGATTAACTTCATTTTATTAACGCTTATTAACGACTAACTTGAAAGTAAAGCGAAGGAATTGGTGTAGATGTCTCGAGTGTGCTTTACAGCGTATTTTAATATTCCTGCGGAAGGGGACACGAGAGGGAGTGTGTTATCGCGAAATAACGTGATGTTATTCGCGATAGCACAGGACCTCGAGTGTTCTATTGCTTTTATACAACAGTTAAATAAATAAAGTAAGAAATTAATAAATTGGGCCGTGAACGCGGCATTTAATATGTTTTAATGTTAGCAGTTCCTTCCGCCAAATTATAGTTCCTTAACAAGCAGCTTGTTGCTACGTCAGAGCAACGAGCTCCGCTCACTCGCTGCTCGGCCGGCAGTTCGTTCTTCAGCTCCACACAGACCAACTGACAGTCTGAGAATTTAGTGTAGTCTGACCAAATCGGCTGTCGGTCAAATGTGATCTTAAAACTGTCCGTTTTCTGTTTATGCGCAAAGTAAGAAGTAAAAACATTCAAGTAGCTTGAGCATCTCCTATCAAAGTCGTTGCTTAGCAACGGCGTCTCAGCGGAGGGATACAGTGTTTGTGAAAAACCCGTGACGTTATGGCGAAATTACAGTTAGAACGCTTCTGAACCTCAACTCAGCTTGCGTGGCCGGAACTAACTGTTGTATAAGGCTCATTATCATTTAAAGGAACGGACACTCAAACCGGCCGCTGTGAACAGGCTGTTTGGCCAGCCTGAGAGGGGCGTTGTGGTGGTCGATCCTTGTGATTTTGACCAAAACACGTCACAGACATTTCATTAAAACCCCAGGGAACTGTGTTAGCTTGTGAAAAAGCGGGTATAGTGCTTCCCCTTGGTTATAGGGGGATATAATATTGGTTCCTGTCACCACAACAGTTTTAGAACAAGAGCATTTCACATCAAACTACTCCGACTTTGTTTACATATTAACCATTTCGTTATGCAGAAATGTTGAATCCTTTTTAATGATTATAATGTCACCGATTTAAACCTAATTACCTCCCTCATATATATTTATACTTGAGGAAAAATAAGTATTGACATTGGGAAAATAACACATCTGTCAAAAAGGTTTACTTAAAGGGGAAGTCCACCATTGCAAAATGTGTGCATAATTCAACAGTTGAGATGTAAACAAAGTTATTCACAGTGTTTGCATGTGAAATGCTCCATTGTAGAGAAACTTATAGACTCTTCAGATTTCTTTACAGTGGTGGTGATAGGAACCAGAGGTCACAATTTCTACAATGCAAATATAGCCACTTTAGCCACTTGAATTACTATCCAAAACCACCAGTGAACCTACACTCCTCTTCTGAGTTTTTATAATGGTAAATCCAAAAATTATATCTTTCTCTATGGATTGTTTTTCCTTACGATTCCCTGCATGCGCCTCTCCACCATGAATGAATAAAAAATATGTGTTTTAGCTAAAATCTTATCATCAAACTACTGTAAAACAATGACTCAGGCATTAGGCAGTGCATTCATGACCATTTCATGTAATAAATTTCTGTGAGAGAGTTAAATGCGTCAGACGTCTGGTTCTTATCAGCGCCACAGTGAACAATTCTGACTCAGTAAGCTCCTCTAGAACAGAGCGCTTCACATCAAACCACTCTAAATGACTTTGTTTACATCTTAACCATTTAATTATGTACAAATGTGGAAAGATAGGTGGAATTACCTTTCAGGGTTTAAAATGTAACCACTTAAAAAGTAGATTACTTTCCTCATATATACCTAAATCTGTGGGGCTGAACTGCCACAGGCTGAATAGGTGGATATATTTAATCAGTGGAATTAAAACAGGCTGTTTTTTTGCAGCTTGTTATCCATATATGGACTGAGGTACTTTTTACACAATGTTTGTATACTGCACAACTCCAGAAAGTGAGGAAATTTGGGTTTTCTGTGATGTGAGGTACATGTATTGAAATAAACCCAACTCTGAAAGGCAGGAGGACCTCATAAAGTGGTCACTGAGTGGAAACACAGGGCAGGTGTGAAATCGTAATCACTCCTGTGGTCGAGCGTTTACTGGTTTCAGCCTCTTCATGGCTTCACCAAAAGTATGAAATATGAGCGGCAGTGAGAAACGTACTGTAACGTTCCTGAAAATGGAACTTTGTTCTGGTCAGTCTTGCAGTGGACGAGTTTTGATTGCAGGTTCTTTCAGCGACACAGTGATCTTTACATTTTCTCCACACTGAACTAATATCCTGAAGTAAGGCATTACCTCATTGCTTATTCTATCTTCATCCCCCCCCCCTCTGTCTCTTTTTGTCTGCTCTGAGCACAACGGCGTAATCAGTGGTTGGTATGCATTTGTTGATGCACAGCATATGGTCAAAACATATGTTCACAACCAGCCAAAAATGATAGCATTTAAAGCGTTTTCTTTTATTCATTCATCCCTTAAAGCTGTATTCTTTTTCTTCTCAAGACAGAAATAATGTATTGTTTGAACTAGTCGAACTCATCAGGTATTAAATTAATTTATAGTAATGTTGCCTCTCTTTCTACTGTGATCTTAAAGAAATAGTCCAGCCACAAAAGCTAATGTTGCTAAGAATGAATGAAAGTGAATAGTCACCATTTAGCATTGCTCACATGCAATCATGCTAATCGGTGGCTGCTAGTTTCTGTTTGTTTTTTGCCATTTTAGTATGTTTCCTTTAACTGAAATATGAGTAAGCATGGAAGAATGAAAGGTTCAAATTGATTACCATCAAAGGGCAAAACCCTGGTAGCCTCGGAGCAAAAAATTTCAACAAATATCCGTAAACGAAGCCTATTTTGAAGCTTCATAGGAAGCCTCAGTGTTCCACACAGGCCTGTTCCATCACTCTGCCTTTCCTAACCACATCAATGACACACGAATGCTCAGGTTTTTCCATATCGCGGCCCACGTGCAATCCCAGTGCCCTGCGCATCAAGGGGCTGGCCGTAGACGGGGGCCGATACCAGTAGCCGATGCCTGCGATGCTATCTGATCTGTGTGGAAACATGGCCCACCGCAGAAACAGCGAACGAAAGCAAACAGTAGAAAGATAAGGCTCTGTTCAAGCCTCCTGTCAAGCTCTTTGTGTTCTGACCCACACACTCCTGCAGTGATTAAGTACATGTTTGTCAGGTCAGGCTCCACGAAAGCAGCCATGCAGGTGTCAGGCTGAAGAGCAGACACAGCTCTTTTCGCAGATAGCAACAAAATGTACGATCAGACAATCAGATAGGTCAAAATGCACCAGCAAAACTGTAAAATTGATAAAAATCCAATTTAAAAAGCTATGAGTGTTAGAGTGTTTATAAGAGTTTTGAAAATGAAACTATTTCTCAGGGAACAAAAATGTAAAATCAGACAATTGTTCAGATCAAATTCATAAAAAAAGCATAGTGGCATAATAGACTGACATTTTGCTACTTGTTATGTATGGTTATTACACACTTGCTCTTCTTTTTTTTTTTCTTTTTGTGGCTACTGTTCCAAAAGGCACGGTATATGTGGATTACTTTAAACCCATTGGACTATTGTGGATTAACACAGAGAGAGCAAAAGTCCCCCATTTAAATAATTCTGTTGTTATTGCATGCCCTGTCTGCTCCTGGTCTAGATTAGCTCGAGTGATTACATTCCCAAGCCAAAAATCTGCTTTTGAATTGTCCGTCTAACATACAGTTTTCATGGGTAGGCAAAATAGTTTGTTGTGCTTGGCCAATCATCAGCAGGGGAACAGCTGGACATCCTCCAGTCTAAACAGTCCTTTCAGTCCAATATGTAAATGAGCTGGAAGAATAGAATGTGCATTTACAAGAATGTTCGCTGACCATGTACATTAGACACATGAAGCACGAAGCAATAAACAGTAACACCCGGCTGTCTTTGGCAATTTAGATTTATGATTAAATGTGTTATATAAAAGTCTAAAATATGAACACAGATGGACCCGCACTTCCCCTATTGGGCTCAGCACGACAGTAGGAAAAGGAGAAAAATACAAGTAGCCTGTTGCTGCTTGTTCTATATTAAGGTTTAGGATTTGATGAGCCTGTCTAAATTGATCCCAAACATACAGGGGTCTTAAATGAGTACTGTACCACGGAGCTATGAAAAACATCCCTGTACATTTTATTTTTGTACTATTAGAATGAATTTGAGTCGCAAATATTGCTAGTAACACTAGCTGTGCAAGACATGATTAGCTTCAGTCATTCATGGCCTCCTATGTTATGTAAAAGTGGGCTATCTCTGAATCAGTATCATTACTGCTTGTGCTTTCATTGCTAAAACAGTACTCAGAGATGTGTTAGCATTTAGTTTGCTGACTGGCTGCTCTCTTTAGGTGGTAAACAGCTTCCCCACAGAAGCGGAAGCGTTGTGGCTCGGTGATAAAGTTTATCAGCTGTCGGGAGTGTTGGTGGAGGGGCGCTAACAAACTCAAACACCGCAGAGACCACCTCTTACTTACACATGCCACTAAAGGCACTTAGAGAGGTTAAGAGTTAGCATGCTAATCGGTTTGTTTTTCTATCAGACAGAGGCCCAAACACTGTATGCTCAATGCCAGCAGCATAAAAAGGTCATATTCAGCCTCGACTCAAGTTAATTTTACTCCTGAACAGTTTATTTGTTCAGTCTGTGCTGGAATAATCACACTTCCACCTCAGAGTACATAAACAGCCTCTCAAAAGTGCCCTTCCATTTATTGGTAATCAGCATGGCTACTCGAGCTATTATCAGTGACGCACACTGAGTTCTTGACCATCGCTAAGTAACATTGCAATTAATATTGTTTATGTATTTGCTTTCGCCATCACCTCCAGCCTCATTCATAAAATGAGCCCATCAGTAGTGCGGAATACCTAGCAAAACGTTTGCCTCCGGTTGAACCGAACACTCAGTCAACCCACTCACCCTCAGCAGCGCTTCCTCAAGGACGTCTCTGTTCGTTTAGCCGCACTTAACGTGCTCTTGACCTGTGCGATTATGAGCTGCATACAGGGCTTTTGTCTCTTTGATTAGGTGCATATTTATGAGTTACAAATAAAGTAAACGGTTAATACAGTAATACAATAGATGCCGGGTCACTAAGCAGTAAACAGGCTTCTTAACAGGGTTTACGAGAAGGACCCCTCACAATTGTTAGCACTGATTCGATTTCACTCACATCTGATGGGTTCGTGAACTGTACTGCGAAGGAATAATGCGATTAGTTTGTCTAAACGGGCGAAATAACACCAGCGAACTCAGCCCCAAAACTGCAGCGCCAGATCACGCAGGCTGACTTGAAGCAGTCAGTGCAAAGCCAGTGCTGATCCTTTTTTCCATTCTTTGTTAACCCCCCCCCCTCACTCCACCCCCCTTTTTTTCTCATCTCCAAAACGTTAACTCGCTAATTGCCTAATTGTGGCCACTGCACCGTGTCACCCATCAGTGACTTGCCAGGTGAAATCTCGGTTTATATCTTCTGTATTTGCACAGAGGATCTGGGATTAAGCCCTAATCTACCGTGAATTGACCCTTTTATTGTACACAAAACAAACATCTGCTTTTGATATGTGATGACATCAGCCGTTCCCCCAGATGAATTGCAGGTAACATAATATTCACAGCAGTGTGATTAGATAATCTGTGAACTTTTTTGAAACGAATGGCTTTGCCATTTGTGGATATGAAAAAGGGGAAATTTGCAGAGTGGTTTCCAAGGAGCTCACTGACATTTCCTCCTCAGATTTACTGACATCAATTACGATTGCCTGAGACCATATAGGTACACAAGACGGTATCAAATATTAATCTTAGAATAATTCAAGTCGATTGAGAGCAATTACCGAGATACCAGCAAGACGTGTCGTCATGATAAATGAGTGTCTACAAGGCCGAAGCCTACAGCTGGATTAGTGGGTGCTGAAAGCTGGAATAGCTTATGAGGTTCGTAATAAAGGTTGAACTGCAGTTTTTCTAATAAATGGTTTGATTTCTGATCTTATTAGGAGATTTTTTTAATAGATTTGGATTTGAAGGGCTTTAATTCAATCAAAATACTAAGATGTTGTTTATTTTCTTTCTTTGGAAGAATATGTTCTAAATCAAAAAAGGAACACGCACACACACACACACCACCAGCCCCCGGCCCCTGTGTCCGTGTGCCTGGACATTGTTTCCGCTTCATTTTGGGTAGGCGATGTCTCCAGGGCTTGCCCACCCCTCTTTAACAGCTGTGCTAAACCCTCTACTCTGCCATTCTACATTCTGCCTTTCCAAGAACAGCCTTTCTGCAAACTCCTTTGCCGCTCTGCATTTGGTATGGAGATTTTTAGCGTTCTTCAAGGACCAAAGCGAGCAGTATTTATATAAGCGTTATGCATGTTCACGCAATCATTCTATATAGCAGTATGCAAATTCACACATTCATTGTATTGTGTAAAGTTTAGTCAAATTTTTTGTGCTATTTTATTAAAAATAATATAACAACCTGCATCATTTTTTGTCTCAGATTTTTTCCCCATAACGGAAAGCTTATTCCTGCAATTGCTTGTCTGTGAAGCTAATTAATTAGTAATAACTGAAAATCAGTCAGACAGTTGGTAGAATGGAAAAACAATGAGTGATAATGCTGAGTGTCAAAATACAATTAATATAAATGATTTAACAAAATTAAAAACTGTACAAATAAGCTGTGTAGGGGAAATGTATAACTGTCCACTCTGACATTTATAGTTTTTACCAATTGTGTCTGTTTTACAGTCTCTTTATTCATTCATATCTTTTGGCAGGCAGCCCTGATCACAGCAGGACTGATGTGATTGTGCAGAACTCACATTACGCACTTTATGAATAAGTTTCAGAGCATGGAACAGAGTCTTTCTGTCTCTTAAGAGTGAGTGGTGAGACCTTACCTTATTAAAATAAATAATGATCATTTTAAATACATTAATGCAGTAAATATCCAGCACACAAGGGAAGCTGTTAGCACCTCTTTCAATCTCCGGCATTTAAAAGACGGTAAGATTTATATTGAGAAAAGTGTTCCTTAGTAGGTATATCAGACATTTTGTGTAATGATGTTTTTTAAACCTATAAGAATTTGTTTTAAAGGAGAACCAAAACTCCTCCATGGTGCCAGTTACTGTTCAGTATAAGAACTTAAATGCATAAATGGTTCATAGTGGAAATTATAAGGAGAAACTTCAGCCTCGGAGCGTAGTAAGTGGCTTCCCCAGAAGCATGTGTCTACAACCACACTTGGTGCAGTACATGGCCATAAATACGAGTGATTATGAGCTTAAGGCCCACTAGTTATTTTCCTTATGCAAACTTCAGCAAGCGTCTTCGCATTCCACCGCAAGCCATGCCATAACAAGCGTTTCATTTTTGCGCAAAGTGGTCCGCGAGACAAATCACACAGAGTGATCCGAAACCGCTTTCCTCCTCGCCTTACACTGCCCTCCTCACTGAGCACTTTCCCCAGGGTTTTACCTAAACACATTCATAGCTTCAGATCATGTTATATAGGTACTCTATTAAGGCATGTTTAAAATGCACCCTGCAGTCATCAGGATACATTATGTAAAAGGTAGAGATTGATAGAGGTTGCATTAAAACTCGCCGATTTGTTAAGGGCATGTTGAAATTTATATAACCTGTTTTCTTTTGCCGAGCACTGACATAATCAAAACTGCATGTACCCTTTGAAAGTCAACCCCACCAAATGAGGATAAATGGAAAAGGATCATGCAGGGCAGCCCTTCTTTTGAATGTTGTATCATGGTTATCAGAATGATGACTTAAAAAAAAAAAAGTCAGGATCACTTACAACTCTGTGCCTGTTTCAGAGAATTCACTGAAGTGTGTGCTGCCGTTGGAGTACGGTGGTCCTGGTGATGGCTCCTCGCTCTTGTCGCTGCTCTGGCTGCTTCCCAGACTTTCGTCCCCATCTCCCCATGGTACCAGCTCTGGGCTTGTCCCTTGAGATGAGGGTGCCTTCTGGAAAGATCCAGTCATGCCTGTCTCTGCAGTGCCCAGCAAACAGGGGCATCGGGTCCTAAGCTCCTTATAGAGGGAGTTCATCTTTGGCATTTGCAGCCAGGGACAACCCAGGAGGCTCTTGAAGGCAGTTCGGAATTCTGGACTTCGGCAGTAGATTATGGGGTTCAGGCCTGAATTAAAATAACCCAGCCAGTTCAAGAACAGGAAAATTCTTTGACTAATAACTTTCCGATTGAAGACACTGATAATGTTGGCTATGAAGAAAGGCAGCCAGCAGAGGGTGAAGCAGCCCATGATTATGCCGAGGGTCTTCAAGGCCTTGTGTTCCTTCAAGACAGTTAATTTGGAAGGTCGGCGGCGGGAATTTTTCCGCTTCCCTGTTGGAGCACTGCTGCTATTACATGTTGATGGCAGGTTGTTGTTGCCGTGAGCAGGTGGCAGCGCCTGGACGGCCGCACATTCATTTTGGAACCTCATTCTGCTTTTGTCTATGAGCTTGACCTGCTTGGAGGCAATAAGGAACACCTTAGCATAGACAAAGATCATGATGAGCAGTGGGATATAGAACGAAATGACTGAAGAAATGGTGGCGTAGGTCTTGTTGACAAGAAAGTCACAGCACTTTGTGTCCTTATAGCAGTTTTGGGCTTCATCATCCTCGGCTTGCCACAGCCCGGTCATGATGGGCACGAAGGACAGGAGGGCAGACACCACCCAAACCACACAAACAATCAGCCGGGCACGCCACTTGTTCAAGAGAACCTTGTGGCGCAGCGGTCTCGTAATTGCAATGTAGCGGTCCACAGCGATAGCGCAAAGAGTGTCTATGCTAGCGGTCACACAGTGGACATCCACCGATGTCCACAAATTGCAGGATGTTTCGCTCAGTGGCCAGTTGCCAGTCACAACGATGGTGCTGCTGAGGGGTACCACCAAGACACCCATGATGAGGTCGGCGCACGCCAGAGACATAATGAAGATGTTGGTCACAGTCTGGAGCTGGGAATTCCGTGCTATAGCGATGATGACCAGCAGGTTGCCCACGATTATCATCAGGAGGATGGGCACCACAGCGATCAGCATCACAGGACCATACGCATCGTGATATGGAGCCGTGACGTTGATGCTGTCGTTGTTCATGTTTGGAACAGGCTTTTTACGCTGGTTAAAAAAGAGTGTAAAATCTAAAAAATGACTCTCAGGGTTGAGACGCTAAACAAGCCCTGGCGAGGAGAAACATGACATTCCTGATATGCATTGCTGCCTCAAATGTTTGAGTAACTTAGAACAGACAGAGGCTGTTTCTATCTGTCAGAAGGTCATGAGTTGAGTTACTTTAGCACGAGTCTCGATTCAGTGCAGACATACTTGAACTTGGTGCTGTGCGTCCGAACCTTGGAAAACACCATCAGTGATTCCCTTTTACCTCCATCATTCATCCCGAAGAACATGCCTCTCCAGCAACTCGTGCCATGGATATTTCCTACAGTGACCACAGGTTTGGAGCAAAAGTATCCATGCAGCTGTTGACTTGCAGAAAACAAGTCGTTGATGTGGTTATTATTTTTGGTTTGATTGAAATTAGTCCTTTAGAGCCAGTGGAGAGGAAGTTTTTCTAAATAAAGCGGTCTTCAGCTGACAAGGAGAAATGTGGATAAGTGCTCGTCCTGTTGAAGTAGTCCGTCTCAGTGGGATGTTTTGGAGGGTCGTTGGTGCGTTGAGGATAAAGTGAAGTTGCCTATAGTGCCAGAGCTCAAAGAGCAGTGACACTCAACGAGCAGACGAGTGAACTGTTGCACTGCACCCTCCCTCTCTCTCTCATATGCTGTTATTCCCTCCCACCTCTCTCTCTCTCTCTCTCTCTCTCTCTCCCCTCTCTCTCTCTCTCTCTCTCTCTCTCTCTCTCTCTCTGTCTCTGTGTCTCCTTCTCTGTGCAAGTAGCCTTCAGCGTGCTGGAGTTTGCTTGGGGAGGGGTTGGTGGGGTTGAGTTGTGAAGTGTGTCTCTGGGTATTACTTCCACGGCACAAATGCACACATGCACAGTGAAAACAGTCTGGCGGGTTGCTGTTTATTTTGCTGCTGTTGTACTGAGGGCCGAGCACTTCACTAACTCTTGGTTTGTTTTTTAAAGAAAGATTGTGAAAATCTTGACTTTAAAGTTTGCGCAGCACAGTATATCAGTTGTTTCGCTGGCAACCCACAGTTCTTTTAAGCTTGAAAAAAGTGTCTTTTTAAGATGTGCTTAAACTAGTTTAGTTTTTTTTTTTCGATGTTCTTTATCTGGGGATATCAGCGACAACACAGGCCGCCTGCCACCAAACAGCAGACAAAACTGCACTGACCCGTTCACAGCTGTCTGCTGGTAGCTGTTTGCTCCTCATCATGGTTATGCAACTGGTTATAAAGATCTGTTAGACAAAAGAAGATAAACTGATCTTACTTGCTTAATGCCTTTTCTGATCACCCCTGGTAGAATATGTTTTGTTGGTTTTCTGAGAGAAAATCCTCTACAGGATTAAATATTGCATTTTTCTGCTATTTTTAATACACACTTTCCATCCAAGATACTAGAAAAAGTATAAAAATGTGCCATAATTTTTGCACAGGCCACACTTTATGTTTTATTTTTTACCTCCAATATGTTAAATTTAGCAAATAAACAGAAATTGTGCATTAAAATGTGTAGAGGATGTGTTCACTTATTTTCACTTAGGAAATCAACAAATCATGTCATTTAACTTTTGCATACAACTGTACTTGTATTCTCTGCTCCACTTATTCTTCAGAACACATGCATGTTCACTTGTAGACACATTTTCTTTCTTAAAGTAAAGATTCTTTTTGGTTATTAATGTCTGAGTATATGAGTACAAAAAATAAATGAGTAACTAATAATAATGACCATAATAATAATGACAATAAGAAGAAGAGGAAGGTAAATAGAATAAGTAGCATGCATACATTACTGTGCAAGAACGTATCAGTGATTTCAGTAATATAAAACCTCTTTGATTGCAGACGAGCACATGAAATGATTCTAATATGTGAGTCCTGAAAGCTGTTTAACATTTAAGTTATTAAAAAAAATCATATCCAGAATTGATCTCATTTCAGAAAAGGAGATCAAATCTCAAGGCAGCTAACTTGACAAAAATATTACAATATATTTATATTTACAAATAATGCAAACATTATGTATATTATTTATTTTTAATCACTGCTTGTTTACAGAATTTTTGAAATGTTCAATAAAATACCTAAAAATACTTTTTTGTTAAACAGTGTTATATTTAATTCCACACTGCACAAGTTATTATTGTATGTGAAGTTGTTAAATGATGGGGAATTCCAAGCTTTTTTTAAACAATAGTGTACATGCAAAAAGCTATATCGCGATAACAAACATGGCTTTCATTTTCTTTTTTATTCTTCCTTTTCTGTCTGCCTTTCATTTGGCCAGCTAAATCATTCTCTTTTGTGATAAACAGCATAAAAGTAAACATGAAGCAATGCTTTCAGACTCTTTGCTGTATGTCCTGTTAGATAAAGGTACACTTGTGTTCAGCACTTTATTCTATTGACTTCAACACGACACATGCTGTCTTTGTTCTTGTCGATTCTGTTGGTTAGTCACTTGTTTGTGCCATTTTGATGGAGCTTATGATATGGTTCATGGTGGTAGCCCTGATGTTGGGTGCTGAGCGTCTTCAGAACTGCATTCCTCTCTCTAGTAAGTGTTGCCGGCGCTGAAAACAGTACAATGCCAGCTCCGTCCCTGCCCCGCGCTCACCGGACAAAAAATAATAGATACTTATCTGAGCTGCGACTCACGCCAACCGGGCCACAACCAGGAAGAACAATCAAGACGAATGTTTGGCATGCCACCGAGCTACGCTCTCATGCAGGACTCGTCTCTAAGAGATTTGTCATCGAGTGTTTCCTTCCTTTCTCACACACACACACACACACACTTTTGTTTTTATACCTTGCCAGGACATGGGGTTATGCATACATCCCAAATGTGTTATACATATCCTTGCTATTGGAACAAAACCTTGTATCGCAATTTTTTATCTTGTTTTTGTGCCAATTGGTCTTTACAGTATTTTATGATCAACTGAGCAATAGAAATGTCCAAAAATACTGTTCCATTAACTTCAATTCAGAATTAAGAACACTTTTTCCTTTACCATTGTGGAGATGGAGTGTTTTATCACGATAGTGATGATATGTAAATATCTATATGTAATAAAGAATTTCTAACCCTAACTCTGTAACTTTAACCTTACCAGCCTTAGGCCTTTCCAAATAAAAACAGCTTTGTTAATATCAATATTTTATCTTTTATTTTTTTTACTTTCACTGGGTTTTTCCTATTTAGTCATGTACAATTTTGTCCTTTTTTTGTGTTTGCATTGAATATATGTTTGTGTACTGTGACAGGCCCAGGGGGTCTTTCTACTAAACCAACCAAATCCTGATTGAATTGATTGTAGTGGGCAACACTGGCAACACTATTTGGTTACATAAAGGTGGGTAAGCTGGCTTGAACTTGCTACAAACTGAGCCTTTGTGTAAGTCATAGAAGCAAAAGTTCAAGCCAGTGCGTCAGTTAGTAATGGGGAATTTTTTCCAAATTTTGGCATAATTCAATGGTTAAGATGTAAACAAAGTCGTTTGGAGTGTTTTGATGTGAAACACACTATTTTAGAGAACATTAACAGGTCAGAACTGTTTACAGTGGTGATAAGGATCAGATATGTGAGGTGTGTAATGTGAACCTACATCACAGAAAGTTAATACATGAAGAGGTTAAAAATGCACTGCCTGAAGCCTGAGATGTTGTTTTGACACAAGATTTCGGCCTAAAATGCCAATCCAGTCATGGCAGGCGCCGTCAAAGAGTCCTTTGTTTTACCACTATTTTATTATTATCATCAAAGTTTCGACCAAATGTTCCAGATCCACAGCTAACGCTACAAAACAGACTAACAAAGTGCATGGAAAGGACTTTGAGGGCAAAGACAAGATCTGTAGAAATGAATGTTGAGCTTCTGCTAATTTTCCTTTAGTATCTAATAATGTATCACCCTAAAAGAAAAGTTGTCCCCTTAAACTGTAACATCTTAATGTACACAGTGTTTTAACCCTAGCTAGCATAACTGTGTGGTTGTACTGTAGCCAGGTCTCCTTGTATCTCTAGCTAGGTTAGCTAAAAAAAAGTAGCTAGCTACTTTTAGATGTCACTGTGAGGGTCTTTCACCTGAATATAGCTCAGCACTGCTGTGAGTACAGACTTTTTAGCTGACCAAGCACTTGTACACTCGGCTAATTTTACAGTTTAGTTGTGTAAGCTAAGCTGCTAAGTTTCTTCACTGAGTGAAACTAAATCCTGTAGCCACACCAGCACTTTCTGGATCATGATGTTCACCCCCCACGCCGACTATCTATTACTGCACGTGTGCATGGGGAGCTTTGAGGAGAGGTTTGAGTGGAGGGTGTGGAATCGAAGGGAGAGGGGACATCCTTAGTGGATAAACCTGTCAGGAGTTAGCAAGACCAGCTAATAGTGAGCAACAACTAAAATCTGTTATGCAGGGGGTTTGTGTTAATGTGCATACACAGAAAATGCTTGTAGGCATTATAAAACTTGCCTGTGGTGATAAAAACTGTTCTATTGTCTCCTGCGGAAACTACTAATCTGTAAAAATAAATGAAAGGGACATTTGTGGGCAGTGATTAAACTGTTTATCAAGTAGCAGTGGAATAAATCCGATTATGTACAGTGAGCACTTCTTGTTGTGCTGGGGTCTTGTAACCACCCTTCCAGGGATTATTTTGCAACAGTGACTACATTACATCATCTCTTACTTATGCGCTGAGGACAGTGGGAGCATGTGCAAGGAGCTGCAAACCAATCACAAGTCCAGAAACGTTTTACATTCACTGAAACAGACATACAGCTGCAGCTGTATTTTGCTTCTTTTTATGACGGTATGCTGTAATATCTCATTTTTATGCCACAATGTGTGTCATACATTTTGTATTATCTTCATTGGAAGGTGAATAACCATTTACTGAAATTTAAATTGTAGATTTGTTTGTTTTATGGCTGTGAAATAGTTCAACTATTTAATGACAATTGTTCACAGAATTTTGCATAGTTAATTGCGATTAATGTCTTGTTTGCTCAAATTTGACCCTGAAGAAATTTCTGAGTTTTTTTCCCCATTTAAACAGCAGTGCATTTCTTTGATTTTGTATTAGAGAACAAAATAAACTTCATCGGGATGTATTTATTGCTTTCCATAATTCAGTAACATTAGTTTTCACAAGGTTTGCATGTACAGTGGGGTCCAGCTCAGATGCTGAAAATGCTTGTATTTTGCCTTCCTTTCCAATTTATTGCAACATTGTTTCATAACACATCAGTTATGGTTGGGGCACCCCTGGTCAGATTACGTTTTGCTGATATTCCAAGAAAAATAAGGCACACATCCTCTGCATAGAACACCACATTTTAATAAACAAAAGCGGAATTTAACATTCATGAAAAAAATAATATGTAATATGCAGCCTGTGCAAACGTTTTTGTACATTTTATATTCTGTGTTCAATTTATTTTTTTTCAAAGAGGTTTAACTCTCTCAGAAAACAGAATTGTTCACTAAGATTAGTAGGAAGGAAACTGCAGTAGCAGGAAAGTGGCATTCCTTGGACCCGGCTATTCAGACTTTAACAATTTGAGTGAAAAGTACATTCTTTGCAATATTTAGATACCTTTCTTAGTATTTTGTGCCCTTTTTACCTTAAATGACTGTGTGCACTCAAGCTGGCATGTACAAGTTTGAGCAAAATCCTCTGATCAGTAGATCAGATCCACCTGAGTTGCCTGAACATGAGCTTCAGTTTAAGAGATAAGACTATAAGATTTTTTAAAAACTGTAATCATACAAACTTAAAATTGAAAATGGTGCAGAATTTTAAAACATTCTGTTGTTTATCCCACATTTTCAGTGCAGTCTCAGACTTTTGGACTCACTATACCTGAAAATAAAAATCACATGATTTATAGTATGAATGCAGTTTCTAGTTCTCAATCACTGACGTCCAGTGAGAGCAACAGTGGCTGCATGTTCCTACCAATGACTGAAGATATCATATATATCACATATACAGTCAGTAGTTTCAGCTCCTCCATGATTGTAGCCTCTCGCTCTCGTTCATACAGCTCATGAATTCTGGTTACAGTGGAAGCTCTTGAGATTAACTGGAACTTTCCACTTCGCTGTTGCTTTTGTTCATGTACTGCTCGTTGATTTGTCCATATGTCTCCTGTGAGCAGCCTGCCAAAGGCGCTGAAGGTATCATTCTAGGTATCACCATTTAAAAGCTATCATTTAAGCACACATGGGCAAGTAGCTGGACTAATACGGATGGTTTGAAGGGTCAAACTAGGAAAATGCGTGAAGTATTAAAATACTTGTGTTTGTAATAGTTTATTGTGTTAACTTTGACAAGACTACTTTGTTGGTTTTTGAATGCATGAAAATGTACACATGAAGTACTTGAATATCCATTTACTCAGGGCTGAATTTCCATTTGTGTTTGAATAAAAAAAAAAAAAAGTACAGTCTGATTCAATTCGGGTGATATTTATATACACATTATGCAGCATCTTATTTAGATGAATCCTGATAAAAGCAAAACATAATTCTGTTTTTCTTTCACCCACAAACAAGGTTGATGGCTATTCTGGGCTATTATATAAAGCCTCATTGCTTTTGCCGTCGTCTGGGGTGAATGAAACATGAAAGCATTCCCAGAAGCAGGGCACTTTCAGGTTATGTTGTCATTGATGCGCCTCTAAATTGCGACATGTCTCAGCTCATGTATAAAATGAATGTTTTTCCATTGCTCACCAAAGTATGCGATGATGACCTGATAGAGAGTCTAAAACTGTACCTCTGCAGAGCACTGGAGCTTAGTCATCAAGTGATGAAACACGTTTAGTGCTTCCTAAGAAATTCTTCTGAAAACGAAATAAAATTTTAAGAATTTCCCCAAAAATGATTCATTCATTCATTCTTTTGGAAGCAGGTAAATTCCAGGTAAATTCTGATGAACTTAGATGTACTTAGATGTACTTATGTTGTACATGCGATGCCCAAAATGAATTTTTACCTTCTCATTTTCAGTCTTATTGTATGTCTTTTGAAACTGCTGTCAGATCAGTGACTGTCTAGAAAATTAAAGCTTAAAACAGTTTTCAGGCAGTTCAATTTCAAATGAGCCCCAAACACATTCAGTGATGTTGAGGTCTGGACTCTGGGGTGGACAGGCCATTGTTCTGAGAACACCAACAGCTTCTATGCTTGATTTGTAGATTTTCTACTTTTTTGGTTTCCTTTTCTCAGTGAGGGCTTCTTGACAGCTACACATCCTTTCAGACTCATAGTATTGAGTTGTCGTCTCACAGTGAAAGGATGGACAGAAACACCTGTGAATTCTTTCAAATCTGAAGCAAAAGTGGAGCTTGATTTTCTTCTCTATTGAAGATGAAAGTACTGTCTATCTGATGGTGGCCATTTTAGTGGTCTAACAGGTCTTGCAGGAGTCCCATTTATATATATATATATAAACCTCGAACACTGTTGCCTCCTCCTTCAAATACAGATCCTGCATTTGTAAAAGACGGCAGTAAAACGGGCCAATTCCAAAATCCTAATCTGTTACTCTGTCTTGACATTTGCGCCCCCAAAATTTACATACAACAATGGAGCAACACCAAGAAAATGGCAGACTATGTGCCGAAATGTACTGTTCAAGGCTGTGAGGGGATGTTGGCATTTTTTGTACCGTTTCCCAGGAACCTACAGCTTTTCTTTTTTGAAGGCCCAACCAAGGTCAACGAGCATTGTTGATGTTTATCGAGATGTTCGATGAGGCTGAAGTTGGCTTCCTGTCCTCCAGCTTTATAACTGAATATTCCACCCACCCTAAATGCTACGGCTTGTACAGGCGCCAGAATGTAACTGCGACACCATTTAAGATGCAACAGAAAATTCCCAAAACAATATGGCGAATAGGAAGTCGACTTCAGCTCCCTCATCTTTAACAGGATCCCAGACAACTTTAATTCAAAGTTGTTAGTTTGCTCTGCACATTTCAAACATTCGTTTCTCAAACCTTGGACGATATTGAGCAGCTTCGCTCGGTGTTTGACACTGAACAGACTGAAGAGAGGGGCAGCTCCAACTTTATTAGCATCACAACCCCAACAGCAACCTGTAAGTAGCCATGCTGTGTGATTTTATTCCACCTTTTGAGAGTAAAGGCAGAGCATAGTACAAAGTAGCTTGTATTGGTGAGTGTGTAAAACCGCATCTGGGCATGTTTCACCCCCATATATATATACATATATATTTAAAATAACAAATAATTCATTTAGTGGCACCTTTAACGGCTGAGAGTTGAAGTTAAATGAATGAAGGGTGGTCTCTGACTTTTACACAGTACTATATACGCACCTAAAATTAACATTCAGTTACTAAGGCTGTAGATTATCACAAAAACTGTGCATAGCCCCACCTACTAACAACACACTTGTGAGGCACAGTGAAATAATGGAGCTCAACAAGCTTGAGAAACAGAAAATGACGTTATTTCCCACCAAACATGGTACGTGGGTGTAATTCTTCTCCAAATAAAAATAGAGTTCGTGAAATGATAACACAGTATCTGAGTGCATTTTGCAGCCACAACACAGCATATTTTACACTGCATGTTCTCACATGTGTTGCATATCTGATCCCGAGAGTTGAAATAATGTCGTTCTGTTGGTAAATATTTTAACACGTTGCTTGCTGCCATTGTTAAAAGAGGTCTCTAACAGCACGTGTTTGAGACACTGCCGCAAATTTATGCCTGGTTTTAAAAGGCAGAGGAAAATCCATGCAAAACCGGTCAAATTTTTGTAAATTGAGGCAAATGTGTTACGTATCCCTCCTTCAACAGCATACTTCAGCATGCTTTACTGAGGGAGTGAAACAGAATTAGCATTTTTCCCACATAAACTGGTGCAAAAGCCCTTCTACTTTGAGCCCAGGGTCTTCAAATGCAAGGAAATTCTCAGATATAGTAACCAAGATGTATTTATTTTGAAACATATGTTTAAGTTCTGATTTTCCATCATTTTTCCATCTGTTTTGAAGCTATATGACCTGTTACTAAGCGCAGTCGTACAGTGAGGAGAAAGATTATATAAAAAAAATTAATATTATTGCTGCAAAAAATGTTCTTATGCACATTGCATGCGGTGTCATTGTAAAAGACTTTGCCATTGTTTGGGATGATTGCACGCAGCCATGGTGAAGGTGAAGGAGCTGCCTAAAATTCTCAGGGACAGCATTACTAAACAACACTTGAATGGAAAAAGCTACAGAGCCTTAAACATCAAAAGCCTTAAACATCCCTCTCCGTACAATTCGTCTGATAATAAGCAATTGAAAAGTTGATGGAACCACAACTAATTATCTCTGGACAGGTGCACCATGCAAGACTTCACAACGTGTTTTCAGACTTATTATAAGGAAGGCATAAGAGAAGCCAGCAGGCACCCGAAAAAGAGTAGCAGGACCACCTGAAAGCAGCAGGAACAAAAGTTACACAGAGGAAAATAAGCGATGAACTGCATCGCAGTCATCTTCGTTCCTACACGCCACACAGAACTCTTCTGCTGAAAACGACTGAAATGTGCACCCAAGCTTTTAGACAAATCGTAACTCCTTTGGAACATTGGGCCTCATTCACCAAGATCATTTTTTCTTAAATTTCTTCTTGATAAAGGTCCTGAGAAAAAGTCAGTCAGATTCATGACGTGTTCTTAAACCGCAGAATGGTTCACACCTTTGTGCGTGTAGATCCTGTTCTTACCTAAAAACAAATCCCAAATAAGAAAGCACTGGTGAATGGCAGAGTCTTCGGGGAAACTGCGTATGTGGGGTTTAAGAAGAAATTTCTACCTGAGAACAGGTGGTGAATAAGGCCCAATGTTGTCTGGTCACATGAAAAGTAGAGCTCTTTACAAATAATTCAGTTTTTCATTTTTTGGAGAAAAAAGGGTTGTGAGTTTGATCCCAAGAACTGCAAACCCACAGTAAAGGTGGTGGCATCATGATATGGGGCTGCAAACTGTATGTCATCAGGGGAAACATGAGTGGAGTGATGTAGTGGAATATATTAGAGGGACCCTTGTAACTTTGGTGGATTGAAGATGGTTTGCCAAGAGAAATGATCCAGAGTAGAATCACAATGCTGCAAATTCATTTCTTCTTACCATGGATATCTTGAAGCCGTAATTGCAGACAGAGTAATAGTGTTATGAATTTTTGGTGTCTGGTGTTACTTTTTCCCTTTCAGTTTAATTTTTTAAACTTATCTTTTGTTTATGCTTATGAATACTTACTTACTTTTTTTTTTACTTTTTTTTGTTCATATTTACAAACACAAAGTCAACAGATGTGTGTAAATTTGAAGTGAATATATGCATTGGAAGTATATTTAATAACAAAAAAGTGTCTGAATAATTGTTTCCCCTCACTGTACTTATATACCACTGCAAATTGGTGGATGAATGGGAACTCGAACATACAACCGAAATATCTTTTGTTTATTGAGAGAAGTTATGCAACACCCAAAGCTCTGTGTGAAATGTCATTTCTCCATTTGATCAGCAACTAGCTTGGCCATTTTTAGCAGCCGTCCCAGCTGCCAAATGCCTCTTGTATTGATTGATCAATCTCTCTCAGCACGGTGCAGGAATTTCGGCCCACTCTTCCAAGCCTGAGCATGAATTGCATGTTTTTCATGTCCTGCTGTTTGACTGGGCCATAGTACAACTTCCATATATCTCTTGCCTTTGCTCTTACACGAGTGTTTTGAATTGTTCTATTGTTTATCCAGCTGAATTTCAGTTTCAGTTCCGCAGTTCTCCTCTAAAACAATTCTCTTGGAATTCTTTGCATGCTGTAAATTCCCATTTCCGTACTCTTACCCCTTCCAGCATTGCTCCATTGTGAGGGGCAGTTATGATTTATTTAGACAGAGCAGGGCACGGTCCAAATCAGTTCAGAAAAGCGTCCCAGCAGCTGACTGTAATTTGTCATTGTCCCTATAATTGTGTTGAGAAGAGGCAATTACTTTATGACACCTGCTGACATCATGTTTAATTGGCTTTCCAAGCAAATCACTGGCAATGAAAACATGGTAGTGTTTTCGCCCCAAACTCCCTGTACTTATGCACAAAAACAACTCGCCGAGTTCGGTGTGAAATCTGTGCAAAAATGCAGAAAATAGCACAGGGGAGGGGGGTTGGGGGGATCAAGCGTTTTGCCACTGCGCTCAATTTCATAGTTCAGATTCAGCAGAGCCTGTGGACTCATTGCTCAGACATATGCGATTAATCAGAGCTTCAGCAATTGTGAAGTGCGATTAATGCCAGTGCTTAACCTGGACTGAGACTTTTCTGAACATTATGTACTCGAGCTTTGGTGATTACCTTATGCTTCACAAACCAAGAAATGAATCCTGATGTTAAGGAGCCAAGTTTATGGAACCAGACTGGGGCTGTTCTTGGGCTATCGATTTAAATTTGCTTTGGAATCTGGGCCAGCGACTCTGCCCCAATTCCTACCCTTGTGAGCTCTCCCAGCCTTAATGTGCTTTCTTTCCAGGGTCTGCACACAGGCTTAGTGTGTCCCCTTTCTGTTTTTGTGTTCCACAGGGATGCTCTCGATTGGCCTCAGTGTGCCCTTGATGTGTGCCCCCCCAGGCAAGTCCCAGATCCCTGTGAAATTGAAATGATTTGCTTCCTGACCGATGACAGAGCACTGCACTTGTTGCCGTAGTTTGTCAGAAAGGAGGAGAAGAAAAAGACGTTTGATGTTTTGACCATAACCTTATGTTACTTTGTACATTTGTACAGTTCACAAAACTGTGTTTTTGATAGCTGGCTAGCTTTGGTTAAAGTGCTGCATCTGGCTTTTGACTTTTTGTATATTTTATTTTTGAAGATATTTTATTAGGTAATTATTTAGGTATTTTCTCAGGGGTTGCTAGTTTTGCCCACTGTCAGGCAAGCGAATCTAGCCATTGCTAGCACTATGCAGAAAACAGGTGTTTTAATGCTGTTCATTCAGGATGGTTTTGATGCTGTTATCAGTAGCATTGGTGCTGGAGTGGGGGAATCCCACTTTCAGTTTGCTTCGGAATCAGTGGCATAGCTATGGGGGGGCTGAGGGGACCTAGGCCCTCTCACTTGGATGTCAAGTCCCCCCAGATTTTAACTGCTCAAAAAAAGAGAAATATCCTCTGATACCTATTACAAAATGTCGTTTGGCTTGTGCTCTTATCGTACAGGATGATCCCAAAGAGTTTAGAGTTCGCAGAGTTCTTGCACCCCCTGTGCCTTTATTTCCAGTTTTAGTAAATAAAAGTGACCGGACAGACACAAAGCTGTCCTTTAATGCTCCCCAATTTTTCGTGGCCAAAAAATGGTTCTTTAAGGGTTCTTTATTAAAGAAAATGGTTCTATGTAGAACAATGAACACTCACAGAACCCTTTGCATGATTAAAGTGTTCTTTGTGTCATGAAAGGGTTCTTCAGACTGTTGGAGAATGTGCTGTAGATGGTTCCATATAGAACCTTTTTGAAAAGTGTTCAATATAGCACCAAAAAGTGTTCTTCTATTGTTATGATGTCAAGCATGTAGCTATGGAAGAACACTTTTTGGTGCTATATAGAACCCTTTACAAAAAGGTGCTGTATAGAACCATTTACAACACATTCTCCATTAATCTGAAGAACGCTTTCATGATGCAAAGAACCCTTTAATCATGCAAAGGGTTCTATGGTTCTATATAGTGCTGGCTGCATGCTAGGGGTGGCTGGTAGCCTAGTGGTAGGTGAGGTGCACCATTAACCGAAAGGTAGCGGGTTCGTATCCCACGACTGATTAAGTATACGTGGTTGTGCCATTGGGCAAGACGCTTAACCCCCACTGACCTGTGTCAGTGATCACCTTTAAATGCTTAACCATTAATGATTAGTCCTGGCAGCTAATAAAAAAATGAAGCACATTATATTTTAATAAACTGAAGCTGATATTTTTATACCCGTTGGCAGTGGATGTGGCTGAAGCAGCTAAACTCAATAATTAAGAGGGGTGTCTACATACTTTTAGCCTTATAGGGTACATTAATCATCTGTGCTGTAGAATTTGGCCTGGTGAAATACTTTGCTTGGTCTGCATCTTGACCACAATCCACAAGTTGATGACCCTTGCAATAGAATAGCATAATTGAAAGCAAATCTAAGAAAGACTTAAATTCGAAATACTTAAATTTCGAATTCTTCATTCGAAATGAAGCATTTCCTTCTGTATTGTAATTTTTTTCTCAGTGAAACATAGTATTGGGGGGGTCTCTGAGGTAGGTGAGTGTTTTGCTTGATGATAAGTGGGGAGTGGGTAGCAGGTCTGTCTGCTGTAGACAGGGTTCAATCACCCACCTGGGCAAGCAACCTACACTATACCAATAAGAGTCCTTGGACAAGACTCCTAACACTACCTTCGCCTACCTGTGTAAAATGATCAAACTGTAAGTCACTGAAATAAGAGTTTCTGCCAAATGCCATAAATGTAAATGAGTGGGGGGACAGGAAGGTGATATTACTGGTTAATGTTATGTTTCATAGTGAATCTGAATACATTTCAAACTCATCAGAGGTCATTACATTTGAGTTGAAGATTGCAGAATAGCAAAATGTTGTTAAATGATATGATGTGACAAACTGTGCTTAATATGACCACGTCGTGAACAAGCAAGGTGAAAAAAAGTTTGTTTTTAGGTAGACTTTGATACTATTATATCTGTTTTTGTATGAGCTTTACTTTTAAAAAAGTGACAGTAGTTCTTGTATGCTTGAATGCCAGCCAAACAGACAGGAGTGTTCCTGAGCTTCCTAATTGAGACCCCATATGGTACCAATAAGAAAAGAACACATGGTTGTGACACTGTCTTTGATATGCTTCTATTAGACTCCAGAATGTTTCACCCGCCATTTCAAATCTCATTTGCTTTGTATGTTCCTATTACCCCGGGTAGTAGTGAGCAGTCTGATTGGTTTCCAAGTCCATTAGTAGCCTGGGTAACAGATGCAGCGTGGAGAGGGGAGCGTGTCATTAGTTGAAAGGCTCGTCTGGACCCGTCGTGAGTTTAATTGGATGGAGCACTAAAAGTGAGACGTTCCTTTTGTCTCTCATTAGGATTTATTACTGTTCTCTCTCTCTCTCTCATAACGTAATGTCTTTGTCATAGACTGGGCGCTCCCTGTAAAGGAAACTGGAGTAGTGGTAGAGGAGAAACAGGAAATCCTTCTGCTACAGCAAAAGTGTTTGTGTATGTCTTCAGATATTTCTTTATAATATGCGTACTGGAAGAGGTGGAGTATTTTCTTATTATTTAAGCTTTCATTTAACCAGAACAAACTGACAATGGCAGCCTGGCAAGTGCCAGAAACACTGGAAGGAAAAGGGGAAACTGGAATAAACATTGGAATATTGGAATCATATCAGTATTGGTAGGTAAATGTTTATAAAGTTATCAGACAGATGATTAGCTTTGACCAAAATTTCAAACTAATATTTGATTTATTTTATTTCTAACCCTGTAGAAATACAGGCAACAGTTTTCTATTGGATTCGGTCCCAATTTCTGTTTTAGCAATGCCTACAGTACTGTGCAAAAGTCAGAGACCAGCCTTTATTTTCTTAATTTCAAGTCAAAACAGCCATTAAGTATGTAAGTTATTCATTTTTCAGGAGCTATTTCAGAGGAGATCAGACCACCATCAGATAAACAGTACTTAAACTTTCATTGTTCATAGATAAAGCTCCACTTTTGCTTCAGATTTGGAAAAATCCACAGGTGTTTCTGTCCATCTTTCCACTGGTAGAAGACATTTCAACACTTTGGGTCTAAAAGGATGTGTAGCTGTCAAGAAGCCATCACTGAGAAAAGGAAACCAACAAATCAAACAAAGATGCTGGTGTTCTCAGAACAATTGACTGACTACCTCAGAGTCGAGACCTCAACATCACTAGAATTGTTTGGGATTATTTGGATCATGAGTAGCAGTGAATGCAACCAACTTCTAAGACTAACTTTGGGGAAAATTATCCCTGCAGATTTCTTTGAAAACCTGAAAGTGAGTCTCCTGAAAAGAATGGAAACTGTGATAAAAGCAAAGTGTGGACACACTAAATACTGAACGATGTAATATAATAATATAAAAAATAATTGTTGAGTTTTCTGTGTAATTTTCAGTTAAATATTTGTTTTCTGACTGAAAAATAAATGAAGGGTGCTCTCTGACTTTTGCACAATACTGAATTTGTTTGTTGGTGCATCCCTAAAAAAAAAAAAAGAGAGAGATATGATAACAATAAAGACCTTAGCAGCACAATACAGCAAGACGAACCACTAAAAATATCCTTGATCAGGCCCTTAAAAGCTGACATTGGAAAAAAAAACTGTATCCAGTTGTAATGTTATCACATTTTGTCATCACATTAGTGTGGTATTTTATTTATTTATATTTTTTCACACACATACTTGTGTGTATTTATAAACCGTGTGTATTTTTGTGAATGTGCCATGTACGTGTGTTTTCACGCTGCCAGTAGATACAGCAGCCGTAAGTGCTGGAGTTGACAGGCTTGGCAGGTGGTTATTAGTCTATGCGTGAGAAGGTGGAGTGGCTGGCCTTGGTGCTAGTCCAGAGGGCAAAGGAGAAGACTGGCACAGCTGGAGGTGTTGATGGGCAGTGGGCCTCAGGCGGGGGAGGCGTCTCTCCGGTTTTGCCCAGTTGAGGCTGTGTTTCCCAGGCAAAGACTGGAGGGAGGGACCCCTGCTTTTGTTCACTCGCACTTAATAGGAAACACTGTGTATGTTAAACACAAAATATTAAAAAAAACATTTGTGTGAATGTTATAATAAATGTTTAGCAAACTTAAAAGAGCAAAAGCAAGATGAAAAGTGATAAAACAAATCAAAGTTGACCTATCTGACCACTGTCTGGGCGTGGCCTAATATTCTGATAAGCACGTCTGTGACAGCCCTCAGTCTAACTCGTCCAGCCTGCGACATTCCGGAAAGAGAACTAAACCCAACAGCACAAGCGAAGCATGGAGAAATGAGTGAAACTGGCCTTAAATATCGTCACTGTCCAAAACATCTCCATTTTTGGCAGTTTTTATTTTTCTACACCATTTGGTTATGGCAAAATACTTACTTTAAAAACTAAGAATGTTTGTGCCTCCTTCTGTAAAGTTACCATTTTGGGGATGCTTTGAAAATATACAGGTCATCATGCAACCCATCTCCATTGTGTTAACTCACTAAAACATGATCCAGCTGTTATAAGGCAGCGTCTTAAAAAATATAAGGTTCTTATTCACTTTTCTGCTAGATGTGTATACAGGTAATGCTAGCATAGCAGATGAATGGACATGCTTGCTAGCTTAACTTTTGTTTGTCAGCCTTCTTTCTGTAAGTTTCTTCTACTTGAACAGAGAGAAACACAGTTCTGTTAAAGCTATGTAGGCAGGACAAGCCACATCAGCCTTGTGATTGGTGAGGATACTGCTTACGTACGCCCTACCCAAGATTAAGACTGGTCATTTTATGTTGGGAGTAAAAGGCAAATATATCAGCTTTATATTTATTTAATATTTATTGGGCATTGGAAAGTTGCTCACAGGATATATTCTGTACATGTTGTTTGCCCACAAGAGCAAGATAAGCTTCTTAGAAAGAAAATCTGGATTTAGGTTGCCTGGGGCTTGGACTTATGGTTGATGGAAAAACTTTAATTGGTATAGAACCTTTATATTATGTGATGGCTCAAGACATTTAAGGTTCTTCAAACTTGCACATCCCATTTTCAAATATGGCTCTGTAAAAAAATCCATTGAAAGGTTCTTTAACCTCTTTCTACAGGCCTCCCGGTAGCCAGCAGAATGGAAATTGACTCAGATATGTTTAATTATTACAATAAAACAAAATATTTTTCTCTGTAACTCCTGTACTTTAATCTTATCAGATTAACTAGGCCACTTGGCTCCCTGCATGAAATGTGACTGTGTTGAGCTTCTAGTGAGCAATGAAGGACTATGCTGTGAAAAAAGTTCACACCTCTTCACAGTGATGGATGTGCTGAGATAAAATGAGCAGCACCACTGCAGCTTTCTTCTTATCAAACAATCCTGCACTACTAACCAAAATACTTGACTTGCCTGCTCACTTACTGAGATGAAAATCCAGTTTGCTGAAAAAAAGTGCATAGTTCAACTGAAGGACCTCCAAAACATGTAGAAAATAGCATTTTATGGCTAATGTGAAAAGGCTTAAGGAACCAAAAGTGGTTCTCCTAGGGCATTACACCATAGGACCCTTTTTGTCACCTCTCTTTTTGAGTGCATAAGAGGAATAGAGGTACAGAGAGGGGAGCTTGTGGATGAAGGTCAACCCTAAGGAGCTATGAAAGAGAATGGATTAGGGCTACAATTAAACTTAAGTCTCAATCACTCAAGCAGGGCAGTACCACTGTCACCCGTAAAATGTGGTCTTACCCTTTTAAAAGCCCCATTCATCCTTTTCATCACTTACTTTGACAGGCTGCCAGGGGAACCGCACTGGTAGAGGCCTTTGAACAATCACGTAAGCTAGGTGAACCTACTCGATAAGGAGATATTAACGTCGCCGTCACTAAAACGTGCAGCGCCACCAGTGTTATTAGAGTCCCAGTCTGGCCCTTTGTTTATTCTATTTTCTTAGCATTTTTGTGGATTTGGCAAGAGGAGGGACTGTTGAAAGGCTGCTTTAGAAACAATAGCAAGAGATATGGTGCTAAATGTCAGTCAGTGACCAAAATGCTGTAATTCCAGCTGATTGGCTGTGACGTCCTTAATGCTTTTAGTACATTAAATCCAACCCGAACCCTGCGAGTATCAGATTCAACATCACTTAAATGGCCTGCCTGCTACCTCACCTCACTTGGCCATTTGCATATTGTTGTGTGTCATAACAAAACCTTACGTCTCAGAAGTTGTAGCTTTATAAGAGAAGAAAGTACCTTCTGGTATGTTAAGAAACTTTAAGTTAATGCAACAAGATTTTGTTATGGCTAGGTTAGGTTTAGAGATAGGGTTACACTACATGGCCAAAACTATGGACACCCCTTTTTATTGGTGGGTTCAGTTATTTCAGCCACATGGCTAATAGGTGCATGAGATAAGCCATAAGCATATAGCAGTGCTATCTCAGCACACAAAAACTGATAGTAGAATTGTATTGAAGAGGTCAGTGACTTTCAAGATGGAATTATGAGAGAATGCAACCTTTCCAATTAGTTGCTTCATTAAAATTTCTGCTCTGCTAGAGCTGCCCCAGTCAGCTGTAAGTGCTATTATTGTGAAATGGAAGTGTTCAGGAGCAACAACTATTCAGCCCTGACGTGCTAGACCACACAAGGTCACAGAATGGGTCTACCAGCATCACTCGGAGAGTTTCAGACTACCTCTGGAGGCAACGTCAAACAAAAATTGTCCATCAGAAAGTTCAAGGTTTGGCTTCCATGGTGATTACAGCGGCTGAGTAGCACACAAGCCTAGGAATAGGCATTGGCTGAAGAGGTGTAAAGCAGACCAGCATTGGACATGCTCTCTTAAGTGATGAATCACACTTCATCTTTTGGCAGTCTGACATATTAATTTGAGTATACACCGGGAAAACAAATTCATAGTACCACCTGTAAAGTTTGGGTGAGGAGGAATAATAATAAAGGGCTGTTTTTTATACCTTGAGAATCATTTGCTTTTGTGGCAACAGTATGGGGAAGGCCCTTTCCTGTTTGAGCTTGACAGAGCCCCTGTGCGCAAAATGAAGTCCATAAAGAAATGGTTTGTCAAGTTTGGGGAGAAAGAACAGAGCCCTGACCTCAACCCCATCCATCGCCTTTGGGATGATTTGGAACAAGCCAGGCCTGATCACCCAGCAAGAATTCCCAACGTCACTAATGCTCTTGTGGTTGAGGAAGCAAATCCCACAGTCATGTTCCAAAATCTTAAGGAAAGCCTTCCCAGAGGTCCATGTTAATGCTACTGCAACACCCAGTTCTCTTATTTTCCTGGGAGGAATAAATCTTGTGCTTCCTAAAATCACTTGTTATGCCACTGGTTTAGGCCTGCAAAGATTTTGTTGTAGCTTAGGATGCCTATTGCTGTGTTATAAGCTGCTTGCTAAACCAAATGCAGTGTTTACTTTTTAACTATTTTTATAATCAGGCTGCTTTTTTCTTCTTGATTGTGGTCTTTCTCTTGTCCTTGTAACTCTTGCAGGTGATTTGTTGCCACACTTTTAGACTAATCTCACATTTTTGACCCTTCTTTAATAAACTCCAAAAGAGATGTGCAGCAAGCATGTTAAGGTGGAGCTTTTGTAACAAAAAAAGTCAAGCGAGCCAAGAAGAGCTAAAGATAAAGTAACAAAGCAAACAGCCTGTAAAGGATACTGATCCAAGCCCAAAGCAATGTAATCCAAGAACAACGATGAAGTTAAAATCAAATCCTAATAGCAAGATGTTTTTTGGCTCATGGGGCGATAGATAGCTATAATGTCCCTGGGTGGGATTCTTCAAACCACAGCCATTTACATTTCCTGAGTAAAGTTTAAGCCTTATGGGCAGTATTTCATTTCTTCAGAAAGAGCCAAGTAGTGTCCGTAAGCTATCAGAACTTGGTGGATGTGCAAAATCAGAGACCACCCTTAATTTATTTGATTTCCAGTCAAAATAGCCATTAAGTACAAGCTACTCAGTTTTCAGCGTTGTGGGAAAAAGACAGAAACTACCTTTTTAACAAAAGGTTGCACAGAAGTCTCAAACTGAATAAAGCATCATTTTTTTTCAGTATTTAATGTGTCCACTCTTTGCCTTTATTATAGCTTGCATTTTCAGGAGTCTTGCTTTCAGTTTTTGAAAGAAATCTTCAGGAATATTTTCTCACTTCAAACGTTCAGTCTTAGAAGTTGGTTACAGTTTCAGCTTCTCACCATCCTCCTGAAAAATGTACTTGTATTTACTGGCTGTTTTGATTGGAAATAAAATGGATGAAGGGTGGTCTCTGACTTTTGCACAATACTGTATATTTGTACTGTCAGTTACACGCAAACAAAAAAGATGAATCACAGGCCTTTGAGAAATTACAACAGTAAATAAATGCATATCGCTGTTGTCAGAAGTAAACCTCGTATCTCCAAGATGGTAACTTTACAGGAGAAGGAAAAAACATATTTTACATTTAATGTAAGTCAATGGAGCCAGACTTTTTTCCTGTGTAACTTTGGGCTGTTTCTTTTGGTCCATTCATCATGAACTTCACCCACAATGTAAAGGTCAACATGCATTTTCAAGTTATGTCAAAAACTGAAAAATGACAAAAATAGAGATACGAGGTTTTGTTTTTCGACATCACTTTCATTTCTCTTTGAGTTGACTGAGTTAGTTTAAGCCTTAACAGTCTAGAGTTAGTCATTTTGCTATGCAATTTCAATGTAATTACATGATTATACCCATATTAAATGGTTAATTACAGTGTAATTGCATTCACATTTAGTTTAGAAATAATAAAATTATAGATAATAATAATAATTCCCTGTGATTGGCTGGCGACCTGTCCAGGGTGTTTCCTGCCTTCTGGCCAGTGACTGCTGGGATATGCTCCAGCACTGCCCAGTAGAATAAAGTGGCTTAGATAATGTGTGTGTGTGTGTGTGTGTGTGTGTGTGTGTGTGTGTGCGTGTGCATAGATAATATTAACCTAACAAAATAGATCATGTTTTACTCTAAAAGAATAAACTACAAAGAAAAAAAAATGGATATAAGTCAGAAAAGACATTCTCTAAAAAGTAGCCTGAGTCATTTGTGCCAAACCTAGATTAGATTGTGTTTGAGTTCTTGAAAATGATGAGGATTTCATTTTAAATCCAAGCATAATTTACATCCAGCTGCTAACCACCCCAATCCAGATCACGCAAATGTCAGAAAACGACTTATTGTTCATTGCTTAACTTCATTTTACTTAATAACTTAACTGAATTACTTAATTACAAATTCCTAGACCATGTGAGTTTATGATTTGCACCGGAGCTTTCTACGTAAAGCCTGGAACAGCCCATAAATATTCCCCTAACTGTATATGTTGATGCAAAGGGAAATGAACCAGGATGAGCGCAAGTTGAAAGCTGCAGAGATTGCCCAAACTCCCCTCCAAAGAGTGTTGATCTTGGCTAGAGCAAGCTCTGAGATATTGAATTAGCTCAGCTGCACTACTTGTGTAGCAGAGATGATATCCAGCTCTGAAGGTGCCCTCCCTGAGATTTCATAAGAGCATTACATACACCTTGTCCCATTTAGCAGAGACCAAATATATTAGATTTCCACATGTAGAAATCCTTCTAGAAATCTATTTCATCACAGCTATAAATTACTTACGACTGCTTTTCCACCAGCCTTGGAGGTTATGACCGATGCTCACCAAGATGCTTTCAAGTTCAAGTGCATTTGGACAGGTTAAGGTACACTTTATTGATCTGTTTTACAAGCGAAATTAGTCATTTTACATTTACTGCCTGAGCTGGACATAGGCAGAGTGTTATCAGTGGGGCGGTGGGGCTTAGATGCCTTGCCCAGGGACTCAGCCCAGTCAGCCAGGGATTTGAGCCCATGACCTTCCAGTGCTGGCTCACCTCTCTTGCCACAAGGCTAATGTGCTGAAGTATAGGCTTAAACCTTACGTTAAACTTACTATTCTCTGTATTTAGCCCTTTCACATAACCCCTGCTGGATTATTATTTAGTTATTAGTCCTAAGAATTATTGTTCAGTAACTGCTATGAAGCCAATATATACTTTATGGTGTATGGAATTAAAACGTGGGTTCCAGGCAGTGTAAGGGGTTATTTTAACCTTAATAACCTCTGATTTTGACTTACGGAAGAAGATTTTCTTTAACAAATGTAGAAATATAAATGTAGATATAGTCACTTCATATTTAATTAGTACTGTGGCTTGTTGCTGTCAAGTCTTTTGGGGTAGTAAATGAAGAGAATAAGGGTGAATAAGGGTAAAAGAGGAAGGTCTTAAGTTACAGTGAACAACTGTAGCTTGTTGAGAGGCTATATAGCGGTTGTAAAGCATTGGGGGTAACACTGCTGCCCTCCACAAGTTACAGTAAACAACTGCAGCCTGTTGAGAGGTTATATAGCGGTTGTATGGCATAGTGGATAACACTGCTGCCCTCCACACGGCAGACTGGGGTTCATTTTGCCATTTATGCCTGATGCATAAATGTACATGTAAGCTCCTAGTTTGGAGGCCCAGGATTGATTCCTGAAACTGGTGCCAGAGTGGGAAATCGGGAGAGTTGTGAGAATTCCTGATGGTTAATGTGAGCTAATGTATAAACTCATGCATGTAAGCACAAAAATGCTCAGACTAACAGAAAGTGTTAAATCTCATACACTGGATAGAGACTAGATGAAGCTAAGTTAGCTTCTTAGCCTCACATCCTGTTCCACCCTAAATAATCAGCAGTTACATTCAGACATCTGTATGGGCGAAAGCTAAACCACTGCACTGTTTAAGGTGGAATGGAAATTCATATGAGAAGCTAACATCAGCCTATTAAGATTATAAGTGTATGAAATTCAGCATAAAGACAAGATCACAAGAATAGGGAAAAAGCTACTTATGGAGCTACTGAGCAGGTGGGCAGTGAGAAAAGCGGACAGGAACTTCACATACTTAGCTAGCATTAGTTTATGGCATATTGACTGTCATTTTATGATCCGTTATTCACAGCAGTAACGATCATCTCATTTGCAATATAAGCACCGAATGAGCAGATACTAGCAATCTTTAAGGACCAATTGTGGATCTTAAATAAGTTTTTCCAGGTGAAAAGAACATATTTGTACCTCTTCATAGCCAAATGTTTTAAAACAGAATAATAAAATAAAAAGCCCAGAGACGAGACGGGGTGTGTGATCAGTACAACTTATTTATATATATGTTATTATATAATATATATAATTATATATAAATATATTACAGAAATATATTTACAGTGGATTATAGTACAATTATGTTCCCTGACTACAGGTACTGAGATGTACCCTTGAGAGTACCACCCCAGTGACAAGAGGGGAACTGCCCCAGTGACAGTTTAGTACCTTTTCTGAGAGTGTAAGTGGCGTAAATAGGTGGCACAAAGAACAAAGTTTTCTGAAATGAATGGAAAAGACAAAGGACCCTTCTCAAGTAGTTGCATAGTCCTGTGGAGTTTGTACCATATGATCAGCCATTTAATACCTAGAACCTGTTGGGCATTTCAGTGTCATTAAGTTAGACTACCTTGGAACTCACTATCATGTTGCCCAAAAATAATTTTCTAAAACTTTAGAGTTTTTCTTATACTCTCACTTGGTTAATCTAGAATTTATGGAGCACAACCAAAAGCATTCGTTCGAGTGAGAAGAACTTTGTGGTCTCTAAAGAAGCATTTACAGGATAATTCTTTAAAGAAACATGAAAAGTTCTTTAGGGCACAGTTGTTACATGGCATTGCTCACATGGCGTATGGCAAGGAATCTGAGCAGAAAAATCAACAAAGGGACTTTTGCAGCTGTAGGAAATCCAATGCAGCTCATGTGCTTTGCAGTCCAGTTGGAGCTGTCCGATTTTGTCTTTTTCAAATCATCGGCTGAGGCTCTGGCAACTTTGGGCAGCTCTGTTCTTCTCTCATGGGAAAAACCTCAACAAAATAGTTTTAATAAAATGAATCGAAAAATTGGCTGTAATGTGCTCCCATGAGGCTTTTCTCAAAAGCGCTTTTATTATATGTAGATCTGCTGATTAAAAGTTACATGTGAATAAACTGTCTAAAATAACCTTTATTTCATTAGATTTAATCTGGTTTTGAAGCTAAACTCAGCAGGGGATTTAAAACGACAAGTCAGTCCTCAGCCCTTCGCGTAACACTTCTAGCGGCAGTGACCTTGGCACGTCTTCCTGCAACATAAAATTGGACATTAGGCTGTGCTTTCTCCAGCCACTCGGAGTCATAAGCAGCTGATCATCTCTTGGCAAGACACTTGAATTCTTTCACATTTATTGGTCACTGCGGAGTGCTTTTGAGGATTAAAATGATGGCAATCGTATTTGTGCAGTAGACAGCGACGGCCTTGTTGCTGGGTTGAAAGCCAGGACTCGCACTTTATGGCTGCTTTATTTTTTTCCCTACTTATTTTTCACTGGTGAGAGTCACGCTCCTGGAGCTTGTACTAATTTATTAAACATATTAACAAGACCAAGGTTGCAAAACTGCGTCTCTGAGGACCGTCTTTTGCGCTGATTTGCTCCAGCGCTGATGCTCTTGACTGGGCTCCTCCAGCAGCTCATGTTTTGTTGACAAGCGAGATCAGCTGGGAAGTGCTGTTCCATGGCATTCACACCATTTCAGTAACGACTACGGAAAAGCTCATCACAATGGAAGCGATACCCAGAGCTAACGTCAAGCAGCGAGTTCCTCAGGCTCCGCATTCTCTCCATGCCTCGTAAACCTCTTTTTCCATATCTGTCCTCTTCAGAATGTTCTCAGCATTGCTTTCAGAAGGCGTCGAAAGCGGAGAGGAGTTTACAAGCTTGCGCTTCTGTCCTTCCAAGGAAGGAAACGCAGTTTACAAAGAGCAGGCCTCTAGGAGTTAGCTTGATGCTATCTGCTCCAGCATTGAGTAATGGGGGCATTCGCAGCGCATCAGCCTTCTGTTTACCCCACACTTTCCTTCGGTTTGTCATGGGAATGTTTGGGTAATTGCCAGGGAACAGGTCTTTGGGCTTGGGGATCAAATTATAGGGCTGCTCTCCTTGCCGGAATGCGAGTTGATCCTGGTTCCTGCAAAGAAAGGTGGAAAACAAGGTAGATTGAGAGATGTGGGATTACGAGTGAAAAGAGAGGGAAAATTCAATTGTTGAAAAGAGGAGAGATGGGTAGGAGAGTGCGGGTTGATAGATGTGTGGTATGTGGGATTGGTTAAGAGAGCTGTGGAAGGGAGAGAAACAGAGTGGGGAGGAGAGCACTGAAGAGAGACCGAAGAGAAGTGAGAGAGAGGAGCAGCGATAAGGACAGGAAAGAAAGGAGTGCGAATTGTGGTGGTGAGATTAAAGCAAGCCCCCTTAACCGTGGTGAAATCCCTGCAACACATGGGCTCAGGTGGCTTAGTGCTTTTATAAAACAGCAAAATGCTACCTGATAAAATACACCAGTGTTCAAACAGTAATTTCATATGATGTTAATAACAGTTGCAGTGATCTGCTGACCTCTCCAGGCTCTGACTATGAATACATTCTTTTCTCACAGTGTTAGGATAAAGTGGGTATAGTTTTCTTTGTTGTATAATCAACATTAGTATAGTGGCATTGATGTTTCCAGGTGTCTGTATTGCATTAATCTCAGCCTCAGACTCTCTGCCCAGAGAGCTACATGGATGATCGTCGAAAGTCTGCCCTGTGAGACCAACAGTCTCAGTGTAGACAGGATTCCTGATCGTTAACTTTCTCTGTTAACTCAAGTTTGGATTATCAGGCGAGGATTAATTCCTTATGAAAATAGTGAAATTAACAAAGAACAAATGAAACATGAGGAGTTGAGCATCTTATTTTTTCAAAGAAGGAAAAAATCCGACTACTTCAAATATGGAGATGTTAGTGCTTACTGGAGTGAAAAAGGAGAGAAAATAATTCGGTCCTTCATTTCTTCCAGCTCTTCTGATTCTCTTCTCTTTCTCTCTCTCTCTCACCTGAGATATTCCGGCCTGCTTAATTTAAATGGTGTTACTTACCCAGTTTTTTACAACAATTTTTTCATTAGGCCTCAAGTGAGCACTGCAGTTACACTAATGTAGTGGTGATGTGTTAGTGTGTGTTGTGCTGGTATGAGTGGATCAGACACAGCTGTGCTGCTGGAGTTTTGAAACACCTCAGTGTCACTGCTGGACTGAGAATAGTCCACCAACCAAAAATATCCAGCCAACAGCGTCCTGTGGGCACCGTCCTGTGACCACTGATGAAGGACTAGAGGATGACCAACACAAACTGTGCAGCAGCAGATGAGCTATCGTCTCTGACTTTACATCTACAAGGTGGACCAACAAGGTAGGAGTGTCTAATAGAGTGGACAGTCAGTGGACACAGTGTTTAAAAACTCCAGCAGCACTGCTGTGTCTGATCCACTCGTACCAGCGCAGCACACCACCACCACGTCAGTGTTACTGCAGAGCTGAAAATAATACCTGCTCTTTGGTGGTCCTGACCTTTGAAGAACAGGGTGAAAGGGGGCTAACAAAGTATGCAGAGAAACAGATGGACTACAGTCTGTAATTGTAGAACTATAAAGTGCTCCTTTATAGCAAGTGGAGCTGATAAAATGGACAGTGAGTGTAGAAACAAGGAGGTGGTTTTAATGTTATGGCTGATTAGTATATATCAGGTGTTTTAGAATGATTTTTAACAGTGACCAATCAGATCTTAGAACTGGGACTATATGTTAACACTAAAATGTATAATTGTAGAGCAGTGGGACTTCAGAATGCGGGTTGCAGGTTGGGGACAAGTGGGTCGCAGGAAGGCCGCATCAGTGCATATTTTTTGTTTGTTTTCACAGAAGAACAGAGCTAAAAGATGTGCCACTTGCAAAGCAGACCTGTGTCAGCAATGGCCTTCTATAGCATTCCTGTGTGCAAGTAAAGTTATGCTTTTCAGATCGGGTGTTGCTGAACGACGGCAGTAGAGACGTGCAGTCACAGTGCTCAAGGCTTCAAGTCTATTTTTGCTGTGTGAGATGAATGTCACTGGAAGTGCTCCTGTTTGTCTCACATTACTGATGTGTACAAACTCAGTGTTCAGTTTACAATTGTCTTCGGTGTATTTGAGGATACACACAAAATGCTTCAGTCTTCAACCACTTTCATTAGCTCTGCGGTCGTCAGTTAGCATAGGGGTCATTTGCACCCCCTTTCAGACTCTGAGCTCTGTTTTCTGGCAAATGCTCAGCTCTCTGATGTAGCCATCTTCCATTCTCAAGACAGTAAAGACTACTCATTACTGCAATATATGCAATGCTAGATGATTTATTAGCGCCTTTCGATTTGTTAGTTCTTTAAACAGAATTTCGTTCGAATTCTAACTAAACACTCCACAACAACTTTTACAATATCAGGCATGATGTTAACATCCATCATGCAATATTAGCAACACTGCTGACAGCAAAAGGTCACTTAGCGGCCTCTTTTTATATTATTGTTACATTTATTTAATTAAATATAAAAGTAATTCCAACAGATTAGAAGCTCCTGTTTTCAGTTTTATCAACTTTAGACGTCTGTCATATCTTTTTTTTATGTCTACACATCTTTCTGAATTTTTATTGCTTCCTCTGCAAAAAGTGAAAGTGCACCGTACCAAGCACAGCACAGCAAAACCAATCAAAAGTGAAAGTGCAAGGTTTTACATAAACACCTCTTTAGTAAGTGTGCATGGTCTGCCCTGATCCTGCCTTGTTTTTTAAACAAGGAACTCCCCTTTTAGAAATAAAACACCCATGAATCTCTTGTGGATAAACACATGGTTTTTGCACACTTCACATGTTAAATATGTTATCTTGTGAAAAAAAGGTGTGAAAATATGTGTGATCTTGTGACATTCTGCAATTACATCTGAAAAAAACATAATCACTTGTAAACAAATGGTTTTTGCACATTTCACCTGTGAAAAATATGTGAATTTTATGTGATTTGTTTTTGTCTTACAGATTATCAGCAAAGCAGTAAGAAGTGGAGAATGGACAGTAAAACCCTTTTCCATTGTTAGACATTTTTGTGGATGAGATGTGGTGAGTTGTTTTACAGAACAGTAAAAAAATGTGAAAAAAAAGGACGTGAAATATAAATATCTGAAAATGTGTAGAAAATTCCACACACCATATTTATGTATATGTATATAAGTGAAAATTAAAAAAAAAATATATGTGAGAAAACAACATATGAGTGTGTGAAAACCACGTGTGCCAGATTCACGTGTGATTTATTTTCACATCTTTTTTTTCACATGTGGTTTTCGTAAGGGTCCCGTAGTGTGGAAATCTCATATCACATTGATTTTAGACATCTTTAGTGATAATCCAGATATTTAGCCCTGTTCATTTTTAATAAAACAGATATTTAGTTTGGCATGCGTGCGACAAACAGCAGTGGTATCAGAGATCACAGTGGAATGGATCACTTCTAAATATGCAACAAATTAATGTTGGTGTTATTTTGTTATTTTTCTATTCCACATTATTGCTAAGTATGTAATAGTGTAGGCTTATGTGTGTGTGTCATTCTTTGACCATGGTATGCCATTGTGCTTGTTGATTGAAAGATCAGTAATATAGAGTGAATATTTGGCAGGTCTCTGGACAAACACTACCTTCACATGTGGGTCCTGGCATAAAAGATTGCAATCCTCCGTCTTAGACGATGAGGGCCAGTGATTATGTAATACTCTGCCTCTTGGTGCAGTATGTTCCATGCTGTTGTCCTGGGCCCTGTTTCTGCTGGCCTGTGTTGTTGACTAGTCGCTAGGCACTGAAGGAGACTGCCAATAAAAATAATACGCTGAGATCAGGAATGACTAATCTAGTGAAACAGCAGGGTCATGTTAAAACAGTGGGGTCGCATTTTACCGTGCAATGCATGACTGTATGTGACAGTTCTCCAGCTGTTCTGAGATTGGATGCTAATCTCAGTAGCTCGGGGCCTACCAAGAGTACTCCAGTGTGTTTATTGGACAAGAAAAACACACCAACCAGACCTGGCGCAGAGCGAAAAGAAAAGCCTGAGTCTAGTCCAACAGAAAACGGAGAAATCTGTGGACTCGTGTGTCAGATTTGCCCTGAAAAGAGTCTGGGTGGTCAGCGGTTTTTGAAGAGTTTATTTGTGTTGTATCGTTTCAGATCGTTCCACATGCAGCTCCCCAGAAGTCAGTCAGGTACTGTAACAGAAAGTATATATTAATCCTCGTCAAATGTTAACACGGCATTTCTGACAGCAGAAATTATTAAAGACGGTGTTCCCAGATGGGCGAAAAGAACGCAGACGGAAACGCTGTTTGCTGCGTTCTCTTCGCTCTCTCTCTCGTCTTCATATCAGGGCTGTCGTGACAGGGCTGTTTATGTGTAATTTAGCATTGCCCTGTCTCGGTTTGTTTGAAGGGCTTTTTCTTAACACAGGAAATTCTCCATTAGCATGAGAGGCTAATCAAGAGTGCTGAAGGAAATAGGAAATGTTCAGAGCAAAACACTGAGCCCCTCCCACTCCGCTTGAGCAAAGGACTCTTTGGGTTTGTGTCTTGCTAATAAAGCGCTTCGTTTCTTGACTTTACCTGGATATAAAGGCCTCTTTATCTGCTCTTATAAAGTAAATGGTTCTTGGCTTGGATGTACGGTTCTAGGATCTTGCTGTAGAACCTTTATATTCCTTAACAAAGTTGCCGCATTCAAGAACAGAACTGCGACTTTTTGTGAAAAAATCCATATGAACTCGTAATTCCCACTCGGAAAATTGCTCAATCATAATTCCCACTATAATGTCGATAAACACAGTAGAGTACTTGGGTAATTGTTAGATTAAGCTGTTCTGCGTAAGGATTTTGATCAAACTACATGCTTTAATGTCATTTTTCGGTACAACAATAACGGTGAACTGCCATCGGCTACAGCCACTTTTAAAATAAACGAAGCAGTAACTGAACAGCTCTTTAATTCAAATGCAACTGCTTTTTGAAGGGGTTTTAATACACATACAGCAGTCAAACAAGCACCAGCTTAATGTGAGCATACATTGTTTGACCTCGAACAGCTGAACTTGCCTGAATGCTTTTAGGTGGGAAGTAGGAGATTCCAAGTAGGAAAATTCTGAGCATAAACGCAGCATGTTCTTCTGTGACGGGCCAGCAACCCAAATGTTAAGAAGAGCCATTTTGTTCTTTCAAAATCAATCCATCTTAGGAGCCACAACGTTTTTAAGTTATTGAAGCAACATTTTACCATCTTGGCTGTAAATATGTCTCAGTATGTGTTTATGTCCTAATATAGACTAAAAATATAATATAAATGAAAACGCAGACTTTAAATGAAAACGCAGGCTCTGCTTTAAGCTTTGGCTCAGCTATGCTTTTCTCGCATCTCCGGCAGGAAACCTTTCCGCAGAAGTAGAATAGTTTCTTGCAAAATGTCTCTCAACATTTGATTTTTTATGAGGCTGAAGTCGCTTCTCATTCGCCAGCTTCTTGTTCAAATTTTCCTGTTCCACCTTAAATGGTGCCAGAGTAACTACTGTAACTACTGCACCATTTGAGGTGGAACAGGACAACTGTAATGAGAAGCCGGGGAACGAGAAGCTGGCGAATGAGAAGCTGACTTCAACTTCATGACTTTTTGGTGTTTGACAGTTTCTCATTGCAGATTAAACGTATCAGCTGCATTGGTTAACATTGTATGTGTCACTTTGTATTGCCTGTGTTTTAGGGATGCACTGTCTGTGGTGGGAAGCTAAATGCCGACTTTTCCTAAATGGGTAGATATTTGGTGATTTGCTCTATAGGTGGTCTTCTTGGCAATTCTTTCCTGAACATGTGGCTCCACTGGACAGATCTACCATAGATCTTTGGCCCTGTTTTTTCAGCCTGGTGTTTCTATGAGCGTGTTCTGTGACGCTGCTTCAAAGAGCCTTTTTTCGTCACCATTATTTTAAAGAATGTGAGGAAATGGGTGGCCTCGGAGGTGCTTCACAAGCTACCGCTTCTTCTGTTGGACAGGCTTGACTTTGAACTTAATCTGCGTGTAATCTGGCTAACTGAGAAGTTCTGCTTTGTGGACGGCGCCGCGGTACACAACACTTACAAACTGTAAATAATAATCTTGTAGCTAAAACTTTCATACTCTAGGAAGAGTGTGTGGCCCTCAATTTAATGTCGTCTGCCTAATCTGTGAAAAAAGCTTGTAAAATCCAATCTTATGACTCTTATCATGAACATAAATAGATTTGCTTATACGAATAAATCCACTGACCGCCACTGCCCAAAATAAACTTGTCCCTAGTCGACACCCAGAAGCTTTACTCTGTTTTTCGTCCTTGTTTTCGACAGAGTCTTCTTGGCTGAATGGCCTGCAACTGGACCTGTCTGCATTTGGAAAAGAGAGAAACCGTAAACCTTGTGAGTTATTTTTGTTTTAAACTAGTACATATCAATGCAGCATTCATGTTAACACCTGCCTAATGCATGCATGATTTCTTCCAGTTCTGCTGTGACCGGGGAGCATCTTTCACTCATGAGGGAAAACCGACCACCATAGCTTGGCAAGTAATGACACTGTGTCAAAGTTAACACAGCCTCTCCCCGCGTTGGGTAATGGACTTTGGGGAGTGATGACCACGATCACCCTGACAAATGATATCCTGTAATTGCTCAGAGACAGACCTGAGCCCAGATCCCGATGATTTGTGAGACGCAGCGTGTTTGCTTTGTTTCGACATTGCTGGGAGAAATTTACTTTCAACATCTCGCCAGTGGAGACAAACACCATAGAACGCATTCCATGGCGCATTCTTGATTTTTTTCGGTGAAAGACGGCACTTTTAACTGTGAAGTGGTGCAAGTGGTTGATACTGATATAACTAACCTTGTCAGAGAAAACATTTTGGTTCAGGCAGTGAACTCAAATGACTCGTAAACCTAAGACTAGCATTAGATTGTGGATGGCAAAGAAACCCATTGTTCAGAACTTTTACATACTTCTTTTGCATAACTACTCACAGAGGACAGCTGTCCCTTCACCCCCTTTGGAGCTCAGCCTGTGCATTTGCTGAGGTTTCTCTATATAGCAAGCATGACGAAAGCTATGACATGCGATATCATTTAGCACAGAGGTTTATTATGTACAGTGTCCTTAGCTGCCAGGCAGATGGGTTTTCATTAATTGGTACTGTCTTTAATGGCCCGTCTCATGGAAAATGGAGCCTTCCTCGCTTTTTAAAAACAAGCTTGATGTAATATGTAAATATTTTTCAATTTTTTAAAAATGTACCATTCATACCCCAGTCTATACCGTCCATATATGGAGTCTAAATTGCACAAACAGCCCGTTTGTGGGGCTCATAGTTGTGATGTTGCGATGAAAACCAACATGTTTACATATAACCTCCTATTCAGCCTACAGCAGTTTGGCTCCTCCCACTCACCCTGAAGTTATAAGCAGTGTTTCAGCCTGAATGGTTGCCCTGTATTATGCCTCAATCAAATAAAAGCACAGTAACAAAAACAGCCTGTTTTTATTCTAAGAGAAAATGACTATAACCATGACCATGTAAAATGAATTATGACTGTTTTTGGTACATAAAAACAGACGAACGTTGTAGGACCCCTGGAGATAAAATTTAGGATATGGGCCTTCAAGCCTCACCTCTCACTCGAATCCCAAGTCTTATTTTGGACATATTCTGAAAAGAAACAGCTCATTAGAAAAGACGATTGTGCTTGGAACAGCTGAAAATAAGAAGAAGAGGACAATCAGCTACAAGATGGATGGATACAATCAGAAAAATCCTAAAAACCCAAACAGAAGAAAAGACATTCTGGGGAAACACTATCCATGTGGCTGCCCAGGAGTCAGAATCCACTTGGTGGTGTTTAATAATCATAAAAATTAATAAACAGATTCATCTAGCATTAAGTTTCTTATGTTTAGTGGTCTGCTACAAGTATTTTCCAGGTGTTTTTGGATGTCATTGTATGTAGCAATTTTATGAACCTATATTACTAATCTTTATAACCTTCATTGTTAACCACTTTTTAAATCCGTTTACAGGAGATGCCATTTAATAAGAAATTACATGAAAAATGAAATGCAGAAATAAAAAAAAATACATTTAAATAAATATATAACCTTAGACAAATAAATAAATGAACATATATATTTTTTTTCTATTTCTACACTGACTTTTTTTGTCTTCATTTAGCGTGAGAAGGATGGCTAGAGAAGAAGCCGAGGAACAATCTAATTCTGCCACTCTTACTCTTTACTTTAAGTGGGGCATGAGAAGACCCCAAGCTGCTGGGAGCGCCACAGTCTCCAAGGGATTTTTTTAAAAAAGGCCACTGTTGTTTTATCCTCCCCCTCCCACCCCATTAGAATCCTGTCAAAGAGTATGATCATGTTTTGACCGCACACTATTTACATATGAGCATTCTGCATGCTAACTTGTCATGGGAAGCACACATGGATTTCTTTCCATTATGTTTACAGCCTTGCAGGCCATCGGGGCCCCTTTTAGGAGCTCTGGAGACCAAAAGGAGACCAAGATGAGCACACATCAATCATAGGGGGAAAAATGATGGGTCTGGAGTGGGTCAGCAAAGGGATGAGATCACAGGCTGTTAACCCACGCTGTGCAGGTTTTGGAACTCTGTAACCGTCAGGTTGTGAGGAAATCACACTCATTACCCAGAGAGTGGAACCACATGCTAGTTTGGACTTTGTGTGTTTTTTTCTTCCAGAAACTTCTATAGAGGAGACTGTTCTTTGGCAAGAGACCTTGTGGGCCCCCGGTGCCCCCTACGCGCTAAAAGCTCGTCCCATGAGGGAGAAGGAGAGTGCCAGGTCAGAATGTAACATTATTACTGAATATTATCTGAATTGTGCTGCTAACTGCTTAACCAGTTTCATATGGTTCCCCTCCGCATGTTAAATAAGCATAGAATTGCGCTGCACACCTGAATCTTATCTGGAGACGGTGCTTTATGGAAATGGGACGTTTTCTGTGGGGAGGATTAAAAGCTACTAATCAAGGCTTTGAATGGAAAGTGTGTGTGTGTGTGTGTGTGTGTGTGTGTGTGTGTGTGTGTCTCTGTGAGAGACAGAGCGAGACATGAAATAAGACCTTCACTTTTTGAAGTTCAGATTTGTGTAATTGCAAGTCGTGCAGCCTTGGGCAGATAATTGATTTGATAAATATTGCGATAATTGCCAATAGTATATGGATGGATCGATGGAAGGATGGATTGATGGATGGATAGATAGATAAATAGATGCAGTATGCAATGTTTATGGATGTATAAACAAGTGGCAGTGCAATACGCAGTATGTGTAGATGTATAAACCAAAGTGGCAGTGCATAGTAAAGAGTCGAGACATATAATGTCCAGTTGGTGCCCAGTGAGCCTGTCCTGTCAGTAGCTCAGTATACAATAATGTCCCAGCACAGTGGGAAGGTGTTGTACAGTGTGATTGCTGCTGGTACAAACGACCTCCTGTACCCTTCCTCACTACAGCTGAGCTGAATGAGTCGGTTGCTGAAGGTGCTCCGCCGTCTGACCAGTAGGTCATACAGGGGGTGTGACGTGTTGTCCAGGATAGCAGTGAGTTTATGAAGTGACATTAAATGATTGTTCTTTTGTTCTCGTTCATCTGCCATGTGATTCTTTTTGAAATATTAGTAATAATAGTAAAGGTGATATTAAAAGCTAGCTCAGATGGTAATGATATGGTAAGCTATAACATAAAGCTCTGTAAGGCTCATATGTGACCGACGTAACTGAATTTGGATCACAATTATACTGTTTGTCACAAAAATTCTGCATTTATCTAAATGTACATTATTTCCAGGCTGAATGCTGCGTATTTCAGATGCAGCCCTAATTGTGGAAGGGTGGTTTTAATGATAAGGAGAGGGGTCTGTTGGTCATGCGTCCTCAGGCCTGTATTTTCAGACAACAGGAAGTTGTGACTATGAAATTATGCAATACTCACCATTAACAACTTTCAGTCATGAGTCATCCACAGTGTAATAGAAAGAAACATGAAGTACCTACTGCAGCGTGAGTCAGAGATAAGCCTCTTCCTCTCACGTGTGTGTGTGTGTGTGTGTGTGTGTGTGTGTGTCCACTTATTAGCCCTTAGCACTTACTAGCCCCACACACTAAAGTTTTAAGGAGTGTTTTAGCCTGGCCTGCTTCTTGAATAAGGCATAATACAGGACAGCCAATCAGAGCAGAGCTAATTTACATGTATCAGTTTTAAAGGGAGGTAAAGAGAAGTTCTCCTGTAAAATGGTACATCAAACCACACAAATGACATGCCGTAAGTGGTTAAAAAAGACAAAATAAGAGAAAACTGTAGGATATAAGGGCCCCCTGCACTTTTCTTTTGGCTATAGGACATTAACTAGGCTCTAGTGTCCAGTCAGTCTTCCATGTTTGTGACCTGGCAGTCATAGAATCTCCTGTACAGCCTTTGATCAGCCACTGTTCTTGCACCTTTTTTAAGATTGGGAATACTTTAAGACACAGTAAACCTTTTTACTCTCCAGCCTGCCTCTCAGACCCCTGCCAAGCCGAAAAAAGCAAAAAAAAGTCAAATCTGTTTATTGTTTCTGGACCGAGAAGAAGTAGAACAGTGTCTGTGGGGACCCGACTAGGAAATTGAGCTAATAATAGAAACAAGCTGTATTTTTTTAACAAAATCCCAAAGACTGAGAAACACACAAGGTTTTAAAATGTGAACCTGAGCTCATTTGCACTGTCATGCAAAAGTTAGGACACTATTTAAAGAAGGCTTTCCTTATTTTTATAATTTTCCATATTTTGAAATAATATCTAGTCTGAATAATAAATATCTAAAAACTATGAAATATCACATATGGAATTATACAGTTGCTTTTCCAACAGGACTAAATGTGTACAACTGTACATATCATAGCTTTTATTTCATAACGTACATTACTGTACAAAAAACTGTGCATTGAAAATGGTGCAATACTGGCGTATGTTAATGTGAATATAGTGTATATGTGTATATATTTAAAGTCTAATGTGTGTATATATATATATATATATATATATATATATATATATATTTAGATTTTCACTCACCTTTGCACCTGTGTAACAAGTAATCTCAAACACATTCAGTAATGTTGTAGTCTGGACTCTGAGGTGGACAGTCCAAGGATGGACAGAAACACCTGTGAATTTTTTCAGATCTGAATTGAAAGTGGAGCTTGATTTTCTCTCTCAAAAATGAAAGCTCAGATGTTTATCTGATGGTGACAGTTTTGGCAGTCAGCCAGGTTTTGTTGTTGGGAGTCACATTTTCCTCTGTAACTTTTTGAACAGTTTTGGAAAACTTTTTTTTCCCACTCATTTTAGTTTGACTTTTCTATTTCCTTAAGCAAGAGGATTGTCTCATATCTAATCTCCTCAGAAATATGTCCTGAAAAACGAATAACTTGTACTTAAAGGCCGTTTTGATTAGAAATGAATAAATCAACGAAACAAATTAAGTTCCTGCATTGTTTCTCACTCCTGGCTCATCAAAACAACAACATTCTGTGAAAAGTGTTGATTCAGAACTTTTGATCAATACCACATTTGGGTAAGTAGGAAATATAAGGAGGAGATGTTTTAGTTTGATGTTGATGAAAAGTTATTGTTGTATACAGTCTTTCTAGCATTTCTACCATGTTTTTGCCACTTGTTGACATCAATTATAACATATTATGTAATTACATAGTTATATTGCCGTTGTTTAGCAACGTAAAAGCAGTAATGTTAGACTTGATTAAAAGCACTTTTGCCACAAAGCAAGACTGGGATTTCAAACGATTTCAAACATTCTCAGTCGATACCACTTTTGCTTGTTTAAGGTTGGACTCGGGCTCTGAGTAAAGGAAGCAGGTCGTGTGACGGCATCAAAGGGAAAAGGAAAAATTGGACCTGGAATGTGGCCGAGCGCAGTCAGCTTTGAGCCGGCCCGCCTGAGGCCCTGGCCGCAGCATGGCATTGTGGGTCGGATGTGGAGGATGGCTCTCGAGGGAGGCCGTGCCCCTCCTTCACTTCCTCCAAACAAACAAATGTGTCAGCGGAGGAGAGGAAAAGAGAGTGGTGAAGCTGACAAAGAGAAGAGAAAGGAAGATTCTTGTTTCTTTGGTTTTGGAGCTATGAAGCTAATGTAACTAATGAGTATCGGAAGCTTATGCACACTGTTAAAAGTTAAGCACTGACAAACAAACAATTTTACGTTCAATATACTTAAGATACTAAGCACAGCACATTAGAATAGCTTCAGTTTTCTGTGTTAGAGAAATGTAAATGCATGTTTCTTACTCTTTTAGCTTTTTGAGTTAATCAAATCTAAAATCTCAATTAGATTATTTTCAAATAGCTAATTACAATGCTGTTTCTGATGAACTAATGCTGACCATTTGCCAAATACTGATAGGTTAATCCAGGGGTGTCCAAACCTTTCTGGCTGGGGGGGGCCAGATGGAGAAACAAATGTGCAGTTATGGGCCGCAGACTCTATAATAAAACAAATAAGGAAATGAGAGGCCTACTTGATTACTATCCCGTACACTGCCTTTTTATTTGAGTAACTCAGTAGGTGAGGTTTGAATCATTGACAGTGTTGCATCAACTGAGATTTTGCAAATTTCACTCACTACTCAATAACCTTAATGGGAACAGTGATGTAATCAGGTTTTGCTGTGGTTGTGGAGATTCAAGGCTCATCTCAAAGGTTGCGGTCTATATTGCTGATGTTGGAACAAAACCTCGTATCTCCAGAATGATAACTCAAAAACCACACTTTACTTAATGTAAGTCAGTGGAACCAGAAGTCATTTTGGGCCATTTCTTTTGGTCCAATTATCATGAAATTTACACATGATGTAAAGGCCAAAAGGCACTTCCAAATTATGTCAAAAACTGTACAACGACAAAAACAGAGATACGCGGTTTTGTTCTGACAGTAGTGATATATAGTCAAACAAACGGATCATTCTTTTGGTGTGGCACCTCTGGGGGAAATCCAGACTTTTCCAAGCTGCTGTACAATTCTGGAAGTGGGAGCATCTGGTGGCGACTGCGAAGAGTATCATTACACTGCATTTTCATGAGTCCCAAATGCACATTCTCCTGTACTCCCTCCACATCAACAGAGAAAGGGCCTGAGAAGAGTTTAATTTCTTTCTCAATGGTAGCAAAGTCTTGAAATCGCTGGTTAATCCCTTAAAATCTCAGTCTTATTATATACTAAGGCTTATTATTCAGTAACTACAGGGACTTCAGTGCAAACTAGTTGAGCTATTATTAGGTTATAGAATTGTGTAATAAAACTTTGGGCTCACCGGCTGGTCGTGGCCATTTAAGGGGCCAAATTCTGTGATCAGTGATGTGAGCACCATCACGTATTTTCCCATTTTTCCAGGAACGTTGGCATTTGGAAAACTGAGTCAATTTCCAAAGCAGGAAAATGGAGCAGTATTACGGTCACGTACTTGCCTCTCAAAAAGCCGGAGCTTCACAGCAAAATGGTTTCATGTGTGCGCAAATTTGAGACACGAGCATGTCTTTCCTCCGCAGACTTTAATTCAGTGTGCTCGGCTGGCCAGTGCGGTCAAAAAAACGCCCAGTCTGCTACCTTCGATTCACCAGGCGACTATGACTGCGTCCAATAAATACATTCTGATTATAGAGTAAGACTGAGGTGTTTGTATGGTCACTGTACTCAACAATCTGATGGAAAATCTCTGTTTACATGTAAACTACAAGTAATCATATGCAAAATTACGCACATGCGTAGAGAACCACTTAGTTTAGTCGTTACTATGACAACGAACATCACGTGAGGCCAGTCAGAGTGAGATGAGCAGCAGCGTGTTACCTGAGTTTTCAGCTGGCGCGCTTGTGTTATTAATTGCTTTAAAATGATGTCAGACTCAGGAAAACATCCTTCACGTGTACTTATTAAAGAAGGCCGATAGGAAGACGTCGTGTTCTGAGACATAAACTTCGTCTCCTCTGCAGACCAGTTTCAATTGTATTCCGAATGGCTTCAACCGGACTGGTCCATTCCGATTGATGTGTATACATGGACGTATTCTATTCTGATTGAGCCATTAGTCTGATTATTAACAGATTATCTGGCTCCATGTAAGCGTGGCTTGTGTTTATTGATAGAGTAATGTTGTTAAATTCTTCTCTGGGCACATTATGCCGATAAATTATTCCAAATTTAGCGAGGCACTCTTTTATAAAGTTATACTCTGAAAAGGATTTCCCACGCTGGACTACGCAATAAGTGCTAATTTCTTTAGTCTGTCCATTTTGAGTGAAGTGTGATGTGGTGTCAAACTGCCACCCATAAAGACCTTCTCCTCTTTGCCAAACCTATCACAGGTGGATTCCTCAAGTTTAGACATGGACTTTTTTGCAGTCCAAACTCCGCCATCCAAAGTCCACCATCTGAATTCAGCTGAATGTATGTTGGCCTTAAAATCGTTGTACTGTCTTATTGCTCAATTAGAGTAAAACAGTGATGGTTTGTGACCGATGGTGGCGTGCAGACATGTAATCATTGCAAGGACAATGGCAGCCTCCAAAAACTGATGAAGAGCTTTGGTAGTCACTTTTATTTCATTAGGATGGAAAAAAGCATGCATATGCTAGATTTCAGTGCCTTTGGGTTCATCTTGTATTATAAAAGCACAAGAATAATGACGTTATAACATGATCATCGATATTGGCGAACTCTTTTTGGGCAGTCAGAAATCTGGGGTGCCTGGCTCTCAAATGAGAGGGCCTGGGCCCACCCAGCCCCCTGCCCACATAGTTATGACCCTGCTGTGTGATGCTTTAGGCATGTTATTTGCCTGATGATAATCAGTCTACGTAGACTTCCATAACTTGTTAGCTCTAAGACTCGTAACTCCAAAACTAAAGAAGCAGAACTTCAGACACCAAAGCTGTCTTGGCTGGTTGGCTACATTTAGCGTAAAGAGGCAAACTGTGACATTATTTCTGCAGAACTTCTCCTTTAAAAGTGAGAAGGAAAAGGGGGGTGAGATGGAGAAGGACGTGAGCGGTGACTGAGAGAGTTTATAGAGATGGCGAGTAATACCAGTAAATTATACTGCCTGTCAGTGACAGTAGTTATCAGTAGGTAATTCTTTGTCCTCTTCACTCCCCCCTCTGACTATCCATATCAATCATGGTAATAGCTTATCTTCTCTTATAAGCTCAGTGACTTACAGCCGCCCACTCCCAGTCAAGGTGAGAACAGTAATAACACTCCGTCACAAGAACACAGCAGTGTCAGCCGAGTCAGTCCAGAGGTCAAGAAGAAAGCCTGAACCTCGTGTCGACAAATTCTTGTCAGAATTATGCACAGAATTTTACCACTTTACTAGTGTGTTACACTATGGCCCAGTCCCATTTCAGCCCTTGAGCCCTGCCACTTAGCCCTTAGTCCTCCGTTTTCCGCATTCACATCTCGGGGTAGGGTGTCCTGATTTTCAGAGGCACACTCCAAACAGTGTTAAGAGAAAAATGATAAAACCAGCCAGATGGCTGTGCAAGTGACCAGAAGAAACCAACAAATGTGAGTATTTTCTCCGTTAAAAACTATAATAACCGTTTTACTGTCTTAGTTTAATGTCGTTTCAATGTATTATGATCCCTTTCTGCATAACAAGCATAATTCTGGATCATTCTCAGCACTGCAGTAACACTGACGTGGTGGTGGTGTGTTAGTGTGTGTTGCGCTGGTACGAGGGGATCAAACACAGCAGTGCTGCTGGAGTTTTTAAACACTGTGTCCACTCACTGTCCACTCTATTAGACACTCCTACCTTGTCAGTCCACCTTGTAGATGTAAAGTCAGAGACAGTAGCTCATCTGTTGCTGCACAGTTTGTGTTGGTCATCCTCTAGTCCTTCATTAGTGGTCACAGGACGGTGCCCACAGGACGCTGTTGGCTGGATATTTTTGGTCGGTGGACTATTCTCAGTCCAGCAGTGACACTGAGGTGTCTAAAAACTCTGAGTCTGCTGTGTCCGATCCACTCAGATCAGCGCAACACACATCAGTGTTACTTCAGTGCTGAGAATGATCCACCACCCAACTAGTACCTGCTCTGTCAGGGTCCATGGGGGTCCTGACTACTGAAGAACAGGGTGAAAGGGGGCTAACAAAGTATGCAGAGAAACAGATGGACTACAGTCTGTAATTGTAGAACTACAAAGTGCACCTATATAGTAAGTGGAGCTTATCAAATGGACAATGAGCGTTGACTGCTATTCTCTGTGTGCGGTAGTGTGAGGTGGCCGATTAGGAACAGCGAGGCTGATTAAACGCTGACCTCAACTTCGACGCTTGCGTCAGTGGTAGGGAGTGATGTGCACTTTCAGACTGGAGGAAACGTATCACGACAAGTCCGTCTTAATTGATCACAGACACCACAAATTGGGGCAATGCGGCAGGATTACGTCAGGCCTGACGAAAAATAGACTGTGCCAAAGTTCTAACTGTATCATGGCTTTTTGTCCTTTTACTGTTACGTGATATAAACATGTATTTGCTTCTTCATAATTTGTTTTAGTTGTTTTGGTTTCATAACAGTTCTGTAACCCGGTCATGAACAGTTCAGCATATGACGGGCAGCTGAATGTTTAGAGGAGTTTATGCGTTTATACTGTCTGATTATAATCACTTTATCCAGCTTCCTGTTGGCGCTCATGCTGTGCCTGCGTCTCTTCTCTTGGACAGTGATAAACGATGTGCCTGAAAAGCTTTTGAGAGAGAAATGAATATGATAGGCTTTGAATATGATTTCCGTCTGCGATATGACCTCTGTGAAGTTGCAGCTGGCTTGGTGATTAAGGCTGTGGTCAGCGCAGGCCCGCTTGGGGGGATGCAGGTTACCGGGCAGGATGGGATCGGCCAGCGGAGGAAAGGATGGAATTTTGGAAGAACAGAGAAGCATCTGGAGGCTGAGAACAGGCCGAGCTTTTGAGGAACGTATGGATTGATGGCTTTCTGTTAGTGAAGACAGTCAGCCGCTGTTGGTGAATATGCAGCACTTTCAACAAAGTTCGAGCTCATTTGTGGCAAAAATATTTTTTTTTTTCTAAGATTTTAAAAGAAAAAAGCATTGTACTGTTTTTATTGTCTGTATTACACCACTACACTACTGTTCAAACGTTTATGTATGGACCATTCTACCGAATAACAGGTAAAAAAAAATATATATCACTATAAGGGAATCTGTAATATAAAGTATTCAGACCTTAGATATTTATAAGGATTATTTTGTGATCTGTTTAAACTTAAGGCATTGATTAAGATAGTAATAAGCTAAATATAAACAAAATCATCATTTATAGATTACTTTCTATTGGGAGAAAATGCAACCAACTTCTAAGACTGAACTGAGGTGTGGAAAAATATCCCTGCAGATTTCCTTGAAACACTGAAAGTGAGTGTTGTGAAAAAAATAGAAGCTGTATTAATATATAAGTACACACACACTAGTACATGTATATAGTCTCTCTTTCTTGTCTCTCTTTACTGTATTTTTAATACTTATTCTAAATTGTAAAGACTCGTGGGGGGGTCGTGGGGGGGCACTGCAGCCTAATGCCCAACGAGTGCTCATTGTGTTGTGGCCAGCAGCCATTGGGTGGAAGGCAGGAAACACCTTGGACAGGTCGCCAGTCCATCACAGGGCAGACACACAGTCACACACACACTCACACCTAGAGGCAATTTAGACTGTGTTTTATCATATTTATATCTTACATTTTTCATTCAGGGTTTGCTGGATGTTTAATATAACGCCCAGGTTTAGTATCATACAGGCATTTTTAATGTTTTACTATGTTTCCTGGTAAAGAGTTCCTTAGTACAGTTAAAGGCTTTAACCATTTGCAAGCTTAAAGGGTTCTTTGCCAGTGAAGTGGTTCTTCAGATTGATGGAGAATGTGCTGTAGATGGTTCAATATAGAACCTTTTTGAATAGGGGTCTTCTGTTGTTACAAGCTTGACACCTTAACAATAGAACAACCCTTTTTGGTGCTATATAGAACCGTATAGAACACATTCTACATCTAAAGAACAATTCCACCATGCAAAGAACATTTAAGCATGCAAATGTTTCTTTGAGTGTTCAAACTTCTATATAGAACCAATGTCGTCACTAAAGAACCATTTTTTTAGGAGTGTAGTGGGGGCCCCGTTAATTGTTTTTGCCCTGGGGCGCATTAGATCCTAGTTACACCACTGTTCTCAGTAAGAGCTTCTTGACAGCTACACATCGTTTCAGACTCATAGTGCTGAGTTGTCTTCTCACAGTGGAAGGACGGACAGAAACACCTGTGGGTGTTTTCAGATCTGACTTCAGTTCTCTCATAGATGAAAGCTTTGCGTTCTGTTTATTTGATGGTGACAGTTTTGGTGTCTACCAGGTCTTGCAGGTGGTTGTTAGGCCCCATTTTCTCTGTATCTTTTCAAATTTTTTGAACTCCTGTTTTTTTCACTTACTTTCATTTGACTTTCTCCTTCCTTGTAAAAATGGATTGTCTTAAATCTTCTCCCTCTCTTAAAGATGAAAGCTTTAAGTTCTGTGTGTTTATCTGGTCTCTGTAGTCTCTTTTGCACTTGTGAGTAGACATTTGTAGACAGCTAAGGTGAGTTTGTGTGTGAAACTGAATAATGTGTTCATAAACAAAAAGTTTTCATACAAGAGGACAAAAATGATTATTAAAAAAGAAACTTAAAGCTGCTAAAACATTGTCATAAAATCTGATTTCAACCATTTTGACAAGTCAAAAAAAAAAACATTTTTAACCACCAAACTGACCAACTTTACCACCCAGCTGACCAGTTTTATCACATATTGTTGCACAGAATGACAGGCAGCATAATTGACTAAAGGATACTCTCGTTAAATGGTTGCTTCAAAGGGGGGCACAGGAAAACGCCTACAAAGAATAAACATTAGCGCGCAGAAAACAACACGCCTCTGAGCAGAAAAGGCTGTTAAGACAGCTGTAAAATGTCCATCAGCACAAAGACAGCATCCTGTCGTTGCTGGCCTTAACAGGCTAGAGATAACATGCTCTCTGCCCACGATTAAAGAGAGGGCCAGTTTGTATGCTTAGTGTGCGGCTAATACTGAGTGAAATACTGAGCATTTCATTTACATTTCATTTAGATTCATCAGAGTTATATTAAACTGCTTCAACTACATTTTAGCAAAAAAGCCACATTCAGTTGACTTGATTCAAATGTGCTAGGTGAGAGGGGCACTAACTAATTCAGAGATATTAGCTAAAAAATATTATTATTATTATTATTATTATTATTATTATTATTATTATTATTTATTTTCATATATAAAAAGTAACCTACACTTTCTTGAGGGTTCTTTAATTAAGACAATGGTTCCATGAACACTCAAAGAAAAATTTCCATGCTTAAATGGTTCTTTGCATTGTGAAATGGTTCTCCGGGCTGATGGAGAATGTGTTGAAATGGTTCCATATAGCACCAAAAAGATTCTGTTATTGTTACAATGTCAAACTAGTAACAATACAAAAACTCTTTTTGGTGCTATACAGAACCATACACAACATTTCTCCATCAATCTGAAGAACTATTTAAGCATGCAAATGGTTCTTTGAGTGTTTATGGTTCTACATAGAAGCATTGTCTTTGCTAAAAACGCTTGAAGAACCATAGTTTTAAGAGTGACCATTCAGCCATAAGCAGCATACAGATGTTGCAGATTACTGCAAAGGTAATAAAGGTTACCTTTATTGAAAAAAAGGGTGAATCTTAGGAAATATCTGTCTGATTGCCGTCAAAATTGGTAGATGATGAAAGTTTGGAAATACAAGATGATGAGCCAAAGTTCATCTAACTTGACCATGTTTAACAACTTAAAATATCCATGTAACATTTAACTCTGTGTTAGGTTGTGCCTTGCTCTCCCCTACATCGTTATCACATGGAGGAAATGCACTGTGGAGAAGTCTGAGACCTTTCATTTATTTAATTTCAAAGTCAAAATGGCAATTTAAGTACAAGTTATTCATTTTTTCTGATGATATTTGTGAGGAAACTAGATTTAAGACAATCTACTTGGATAAGGAAAAGGAAAGTCAAAGGAAAATATGTGAAAAAACAGGAGTACAAAAAAATGTTTAAAAGATATAGAGAAAATAAGACTCCTGACAACCACCTGCGGGACCTGGTAGACCACCGAAACTGTCCCCATCAGATAAACAGCACTTAAAGCTTTCATCTTTGAGAGAGAGGAGAAAATCAAGCTGCTTCAGATCTGAAAGAAATCTGTCCATCCTTCCACTGTGAGAAGACAATTCAGCACTATGAGTCTGAAAGGATGTGTAGCTGTCAAGAAGCTCTTACTGAGGAAGGGAGATCGACACAAACAGAAGAACATTTGCAAATCAAACAGAGAAGCTGCTGGTGTTCTCAGAACAATAGACTGACCACCCCAAAGTCCAGACATTAGCATCACTGAATGTGCTTAACCAACTTCCATGACTGAACTTTGGATGTGTGAAAAAAAGTCTCCTGAGAAGAATGGAAGCTGTCATGAAGGCAAAGAGTAGACACACTAAATACTATTGAAGAATTTGATATTACATGGCTTCTGTGTAATTTTCTGTTAAATTATATGTATTCTGCTTTTTCCATTCATGGAATTCATGGCAAAAATTAATTAATTAAAGTTAGCATAGTATTGTATACTTACTAAATCAGTATTGTAAACTTAATTTTGGAAATAATTATGATATTCTATATTCTATATATAAATATTAGATTTTCTTCAAGTAAGGAATTATTTCCGCATTTTTTCAAGTAAATCAAGAGCAACATAAATGTAGTATTTAGATCCCTCTTAGTGTGCTTCTCTGTCTATATTTTTCATAATTTTGAGATAATTTTAAAACCTAACCACCAAAGTTATCAGTTTTTAGTTATCAGGATCGTTTCACATGTAGTAAAGGCACCTAGTTAAGCATACAGACAATAAAGTTCAGTAAATTCCCACCCAGACTGGATAATCATCAGAATGTTTGGGTTTCTTTGACAGAAATTGATATGTATATATATATATATATGCTGTATACACAGAAACACCCACATGAAATATTGTATGAAATCATATATAACACACAATGACAGTCACTGTCTGTGTGAATTGCCATTTGTTTAACTCTTTGGAAACTTATTGGCCTTCAAAAAAAGTGGGTCACTCAGGGGATTCTGTCCAGGCACACAGTAATTTGTTGACTATGTGGGCTACACATGAATACATCATTCATAACTCTGCACTTTCACAGACTGAACTCAGATTGTGTAAACAGATGCTAACAGTGCTCAATCTTTAATGTGAAGCCACATGGAGCTCTCTTTGTTCAAAGCCACAAAGTCGGACTTAATGCAGGAGTCTAGCAGAATGCCAAGTATGAGCGAAACGCTGCCATTTTGCAGGTTCCAGCAATCATTCAGTAAACACCGCGCTCTTTCTCTCCTCTTACGTCCCTGAGGTGGGCAGACATGGAGCCACACAGCTGTTCCAAAGAAAACTGTTGTACTCTGAAGCCTTGCGAAGGTATTATGCTATTGTATTGATACTAATATGACAGGTTTAACATTATTTTTATTTAGGACCACCACTCATTGTCCATTTTATCAGCTCCACTTACTATATAGGTGCACTTTGTAGTTCTACAATTACAGACTGTAGTCCATCTGTTTCTCTGCGTACTCTTTTAGGCCCCTTTCACCCTGTTCTTTATTGGTCAGGACCCTCACAGGACCACCACAAGCAGGTATTATTTGATGGGTGGATCATTCACAGCACTGCAGTGACACTGACATGGTGTGTGTTGAGCTGGTACGAGTGGATCAGACAGCCGTGCTGCTGGAGTTTTTAAACACTCACTGTCCACTCTATTAGACACTCCTACCTTGTTAGTCCACCTTGTAGATGTAAAGTCAGAGACAGTAGCTCAAATGTTGCTGCACAGTTTGTGTTGGTCATCCTCTAGTCCCTCATCAGTGGTCACAGGACGCTGACCACAGGACGCTGTTGGCTGGATATTTTTGGTTGGTGGACTATTCTCAGTCCAGCAGTGACACTGAGGTGTTTAAAAACTCCAGCAGCACTGCTGTGTCTGATCCACTCAGACCAGCGCAACACACACCAACACACCACCACCACATCAGTGTTACTGCAGTGCTGAGAATGATCCACCACCCAAATAATACTTGCTCTGTGGTGGTCCAGTCAGGGTCCTGACCACTGAAGAACAGGGTGAAACGGGGCTAACAAAGTATACAGAGAAAGAGAAAGACTACAATCTGTAGAACTACAAAGTGCATAAATGGACTTGATAAAATGGACAATGAGTGTAGATGCAAGATGCAAACATGTCATGGCAGATATGCTGTCATGTGTTGTCATGAGTCATTATGTCTAGTAATTTAACGCCGTCATGTTACTGCAGCTATTCATTGCCATAACATGTCATAATGTTTGGTGTCATGACAGATGACTACAGTATACTTCCTTAAACAAAATTCATATTAGGGCATCTGTCATCACAATTACAGATAATGGTAACATGTTGACATATATTACTGAACATAATCTGACAGCATATGACATCTGTTATGACATGTTTATGATGTAGTTATGTCAGATTTATGTTGCAGAGTTCAAGTATAGTGTTTTTCATTCTGTGTCGACAGAGTCAACGCCGTACCTCCGCCATTCAGTTTCTTGCAATGTCAAAAATATGGCATAAATGTAACGGATGTTGTCTTCTTTCCACTGAGGGGAACCGAAAATCAAAAGGAGAAACTCCTGAAGAACATGAGGAAGAACCACAGAGAGGAACCAAAAATCAAAATGAGAAACTCCTGAAGAACATGAGAAAGAACTAAATCAAAAGGAGAAACTTCTGAAGAACATGGGAAGAACCACTAAGAGGAAGGCAGACTGGAAAGGAGAAAGTATCTAAGACCATGAAGGAGAACCACTGAGATGTCCTGAAAATAAGGCTAAATGGCTATAAAATTATATCAAAGCACTTACAGTTTGCAGTTTCAACTGTCCAGAATGTCACTAATTTGTAGCTATCAAGGGGAGCTATGGAAGTCAAAGCAAAATCTGGAAGACCAAGAAAGCCTTTAGGTAGAACATCTTGTATGCTGGCCTGCAAAACAAAACCCCCATATGGCCACAAAGGACCTACTGGAGGTATCAGCTCTCACAGGAGTGGTGGAGTACTTCTACTGTGTAGCATTGCTTGCACAAACATGATCTGCATGGAAGTCATCAGAAGGAAGCCCTTTCTGTGACCTCAGAACAAAAATCCACCATGTACTGCTTCCAGAAACAAAAGCTAATTCACAGTCCCCTGACTTAAATCTATGCAGATGGCCCAAGATGACAATTTCTAAAATTAATCAAATATAAAGTAACTATGCATTTACATTTGCAGGAAAAAATGCTATATGTTAAAATAGTTTGTTGCTGAGTTTGCATTTTGCGTACAAATGTATGTTCTGTTTTCATTCACCCTTCTCTGCTCTTTTAGCCCTCAACTCCTTAAATGCCCAGGGACCACTGATGTGCCCAAATTTTGATTACACACTTCTATAACCTAAGAATGGCTCATCCAGTTTGCATTCAAGTCCCTGTAGTTACTGAATAAAAAGCCTTAGCATGTAAAAAGATTTCAAGGAGTTAATTTAGAAGCTTAAACTACTCTGCTTCCATGACTGTAACCAGAAAGTAGTGCCAACATTTGAGCGACTTCCCTTGAACTTTGCGGGAGCCCATTTTTTTGCTTTCAGGTAAACAAATCCCCATTAAATTGCATGTGCTGTCTAAAGCAATGCGGCATGTTTTCGCCCAGGCCTTACCGGATGGCCTGCCCCTTTTCACTTTTTCTATAAAAAATGTTTAATATTCTAGCCTGTAGACATTACCTAGCCTCGTGATGAAGGCGTTTTAGAAAAGCGCGAGTGAGCAGGCAAGATGGATGGATGGATGGATGAAGAAAGGTGAGAAAAAACAGTTGTTTACTTTCCAGTCTGCTGTCAAAATCTTGACTCCACCATCAGAGAAGCTGGCTCCAGGAGCGTAGCTGTCAATCAGACATGGCAACTCCACCCTCATTAGGCACACATGTATATGTGCGTGTGTGTGTGTGTGTGTGTGTGTGTGTGTAAACACATACAAACACACACACTTTTAACTCCCCCCTCCTTCTCAAATCCCATCTTACCCTGAATTCATTAGTGCGTCGCCCCTCAGATATGATAATGTGTTTTGAATGTGGTGGTTAAGTTACAGTGACAGAATGTGCCTTTATTGAGCAGGACAGAGGCCCCGTTGACTGGCAGGACCAACGCAGGGCCGTCCACCTCAACGCCTGACAAAAAATGTTTCCATGTCCACCCTGCTGAGACGTGAGGACGTGAGGCTCCTTTGGGTGGACACAGTGGGGTAAGAGCATGTTTGTATTCCTATGTTTTCAGGATGAAAATGTTTTGCATTCGTAGGAAGACTAAAGAAAAAAACAGGGCTACCCTATAATGTTAGGACTAAAACACCATAAAACACCTTTAAAGTAAATGCAAATAAATATAATCCAGTAAAAAAAGTGATACCTGCAAATAATACTGAGCTGCCATGAGTAAAGGTTTGGAAATGGTTAAACAAATAAACGCTAACTGCCCAGATAAATAGCATTCTTTGTAACAATATAATGGTTACAGTGCCATGAAAAAGTGTTTGCCCCCTTCTGATTTCCTCTATCTTGTGCATATACGATACCTATATCACCCCCTAAAGTGAATAACTGGCTGCGCCACCTTTGGCAGCAACAGCTGCAACCAAACATGACCTATAACTGCAGATCAGTTTTAATTCAGCCACTTTGGAGCGCTTTCAAGCACAAACTGCCCATTTAAGGTCCTGCCACAGCATCTAAATGAGGTTTATGTCTCCAACACCTTCATTTTGTTTTGCCCAGGTGCTGAAGAAGCAAAGCACCAAACTACCACCACCATGTTGGAGTGCTGGTTGATGTTCCTTTTGTGGAATACTGTGTTAGCTTAACGCCAGATATAACGGGACGCCTGTCTTCCAGAAAGTTCCACTTTTGACTCATCAGTACAGAACATTATTCTAAAAGGTTTGGGGGTCATGAAGGTGCTTTTGGCAAATGTGAGATGAGCCTTTATGTTCCTGTTGGTTAACAGTGGTTTTCACCTTGCAGGTCTTGCATAAATACCATTTTGGCCCAGTCTCTTTGTAATGGCGGAGTCATGAACGTTGACTGAGGTGAGCGAGGTCTGCAGCTCCTTAGATGTTCGTCTGGGTTCTTTTGTGGATCTGTGCTCTCAGATGCTCTTGGGCGCTAGCCACTGTTCCAAGTTTCCTCCCTTTGGATATAATAGTTCTCACTGTAGTTCATTGGAATACCAAACCCGTAGAAATGGGTTTGTAACTCTTTCCAGACTGATAGATTTGAATAACTTTCTTGCTCATCTCTTCTGGAACGTCTTTTGATGGCGACATAGTGTCCTGCTTGTTAAGACCTTTTGGCCTATTTCATGTTACTTGAAAGTGGTGTTTAGATTCAGCAGGGTTGGCAGTAATCAAGTGAGTGTGTCTAGTTTAATTGATCCCAGATCTAAATCTGGATCTTATATTACATTTCTTTGAAGATCTGAAAAAATTAAGAGGGATAAATATGCAAAAATAGAAGAAATGATGAGGAGGCAGAAGCACTGTATATTTTTTGAAGCACTGTAAATAAGTCCATTTAGTTTGTCTGGGTCTCATCTGTAATATTCATCTAGAAAAAATAGGGGCATGCCATCAAAATCACATTCTCTAAAATGGCAACTTTACAGGAGAGGGCAAAAACAAACTTGACTGTTAATGTGAATTTCTTTTAATTAAATATTTTAAAACATCAATGAAGTTTTCAGACCTGAGATGTTCACAAAGACTATGTTCTATTTCAGCTCAAGGCACTAATAGAGATAGTAATACTACTTTCTATCAGGAGGTGTCTGTCCCAAACCCCAACCCCTAAATTTACACTTGTGAAAATAATTCTTAAATTTCTTTGCATTTTTAATGCTGTTTTTAAAAAGATATCTCTGATTTCCTCTAAAGTGAATTTAAATGTTTTAGATTTATTATAAGTTAAATTTTTAAATGAAAAAAGCTGCTTCCAAAAAATGCTGTCCCATGTTTTCATGTCACTATCAAAACACTAAGAATTTCAGTCCTTATTTTAGATCCCATTGTTTTGAAGTAAATCACTGTGTAACATTTGAACTGTCACCCCTGAAACACACGTTTTCTGCCTTTAAGTAACTTTTTTGTGTTTCAATGAAAATTGTTATGATGTGTGTACAGCTGTTCAAAGCTGTGTTTGCCAATCATGAACTGGCTAGCATTTTTGAATCCTGCTAAAATGTAACTACCACTGAAACAGTCACGACCGAAACATTTGGTAAAGTTTTGACATTGTTGTTATTGTATTGGTAGCGACTAAATGGAATGTTCAGTCGGTTATTTTCATAAAATAAAAATAATTAGGGTACAGGGTCACTCAAAGCAAAACGATTTTAGTCTGAAGTCTAAAGAAATGTGTTTTCAGCTCTGACCAGTTCAATACATTGCATATAACTCAAAAACAGGCATAGCATTAATCAGCTATAGTATTGCACAGTGGAAACACCCCACAAAGATAGCTTTACAAGACCGAGTGTGTGTGCAGATGGCAAAAGAGGTGGAGTTGTCTTTCTGAAGCTTGAGTCACTCAGTAAAGTGGACACTTTATGTAGCAACATGAGCCGCCACCCGTCTACACACACACACCCACACCATCCCAATCAGCATTCTCTACACACACTCGTGTGCACACACAACCACTCTCAGTCTCTTTTTTCCCCTATTTATCACTTCTTTAACCAGCCGAGTCTCAGTCAGATTGTAATCTCTTGTTCAATAGCTTCTTTTTCATGATAATTTGCTGGCAGTCAGTTATCAATAATGGTATTTATGGGCTGCCGTCGGTGTGGGACTGTCGTGGATTATAAATAACTCTTTCAGCTTAGCATTCAGAGTTCACATAAGGTGAAGCCTGAGATGACCCTTTCTAGTGATTGGAGGGACAGACAGACAAACGAAGTCATTATTATAGTATTAATAGTGACCTAAATGAACTTGGTGACTATGATTTAACAATTGCTTGTTGATGAATTTGTGACTTTAACACTGTTTTTTACAGGGCTGCAATGTTCCTTGAGTGTTTTGATGAATCAGGCATTCGTGTGATCCCCCAAAAGTTAAAAGCTTGGTCAAAGTAATGCATTTCAGTCTGCAGTCCACCTGTGAACGCTGGCGTCTACATATCAAGAATGTTTTCACGTCTACCTTGTTTAGCGTAGACCAGTTGAGCTTTTTCTTGAACATGGTTCGTTTGGACAGATGTAAACACTCCATCCATACTCAGGTGCTCACCAAACAACTGAACCGTGGTCCAACAAACCCTGTTTGGGGTCTCAGTGTGCTTTAAAGTGAGTTCGCTGCTGGCGGGAACACATTTTCACTCCTTTGACTTTTCACAGATACTCATATTGTTCTAGCAGGATGAGTTGTAGTTTATAATGGCAGGCCATAAAAGAACAGGGAAGGCATTTCAGAATGCAATTTACCACATGGATCACAGAGGCGGGGCCAGGCATCGGCTGACTGGCTCTTTAAATTCTGATTGGTGCAGACTTAACCAAACAATAATAAAGCAGCAGAATTTAAGTAAGACATTGACTGTGACACAGGTAGACCCAGTAGGCTCATATTACTATTTTCATGCAACACATTATCCACACACTGGCATAACCGAAGTGCTGACTTGTGGAATGACCACAGGGCAGGCTTGTGTACAGACATTGTGGAGGTCAGGGGCTCAAGAGAAACAAAAAAAAACCTGCTTTCCAGAGGAAAGCAAAGTGTTGAGTTTTTCTCACAGCAGTCAAAAAATGTTCACTACTATCCAAATGTGGATTTAGATGCGGCTCTCTAGCATAGGAGGCTGTAACGTTGCCCACTATGCGATGTTAGTATTAGAAAGGAGGGAGTGAGTATTAGAAAGGAGAAAGGAGGGAGTGAGATGGGAGGGAGATTCCACTACACTGTTAGAAATTAAGGTTCTGTTCAGGTACAATTTTTGTTCATAAAGGTACAAACAATGTAAATGTTGTAGGTACAACAAAGGTACAACAGTGGTTTTAAGGTCCAATTGTGAACCTTCAGTAAGTTTTCCCAGGTGAAAAGTACGTATTTGTACCTTTTCTTAACCGAATGTTTTAAAACAGAACAGTAAAATAAAAGCCTGGAGACGAGACGGGGTGTGTGGAGTTAATACAGCTTAGAAAATATCATTTTAATGGATTCTGGCACAATTATGTTCCCTGACTAAAGGTACTGAGATGTACCCTTGAGGGAACCACACCAGTGACAAGAGGGGAACTGCCCCAGTGACAGTTTCATACCTTTTTTTCTGAGAGTGTAGTTTAATCAGTTCCTCTCAAGCATTTAATCATGTAATCTCCTGCTCTGTTGGAATGAAAACCTGCAGCCACACCAGCCCTTTGCGGATAAGATTGGACGCCCCTGCGATACACCCAAGCATGAGCCTAAATTCTCTGAAACAGATTTTAAAGAATGGACATCTAAGCATAAACACAATTCTAATATTTTTTAAAAGGACACAGTCTGAGGGCAAAAGGGCAGGAACACCTCCAGTGCTGGTTAGCTCTCTTCTTGTGATATTGTGGGCTTAGAATTATAAGGATCCACCGAGAATGGTTATGAGAAGTCGTATGAAATTGGGATAAATCTGTTGCGCTACATCATTGTGAGAGAGAAAAATGGAATGAAAAACCAAGAGGCTAAAACAAAGTTTTCAAGTAGAAAGTCAGTATTTTTAAACCTTCAGATCCTTTTTACCATAGCTGCCAACTAGGGGGCAGGCACTGGCTCATTGTCCCTCTCAAATCTAAAGTTAGAGGGGGCGATGCCCCTCCAATCCTAGCACAAAGCTTGAGAAAAGCCATGGCAGAGAAACTGCATAAAACAAATAGGCTTAAAATAGGCATGAAAGTGAAACTGCATTCATCCGTTGGAAAACAGTCAGGATGTTAGGCATGCAGGGTCTTGAAGAATGGCCATATAAACAGAAACATCATTATTATATATTTCAAGAGGGCAAAGTCTGAGGGCAAAAGGGCAGGGGCTCAAGCCCCCCTGGGGTCCTACCTTTGCACGTGCCTGGCTTAGGGAGCCATACCTGAACAGGTCTAGTCTTCAACTAGATGTATACATATATATACATACAAAGCTACTAAAAGAACTAAACCAAATGTGATATTTTATCCATATCAGCCCTGTTGGGGACATGCAGCCTAGATGAAGCTGATACAGCAGCATGATAAGCATTGCAAATCTAACTTCATGCATGTGTTAACCTGCCAGGCTGCCACTGTTTTCAGCCAAGTGCTCCCTCTCATGTGCCTGTTAGAGAGACGCGTACTGACCAACATTATTAGGTTTATTGTGTATTATTCCTCCCTCTTCTTCCCTTCTATTTATCATCCCATTACCACTTCAGCTACTTCCAGAACGTTCTGTTTGTTCATATTGAGTCTAATCAGTGTGATCATTTAGTCTATCCTCGTTTTGAGTCAGACGACATCTGATGTTCCCTTTTATTGCTCCTTTTTGTTTTTGCTTTCAAAAGTCTGGAGACCCATATGCTGATTCACAAGGTCTTCTTCAGTATGTGTTTCATATCTCACAGCTGAACACCTGCAGTGCTGGTTAGCTCTGTAAGACCTGAGCCTAATTGAGGCAGATTTTTAGATATTTTTATTTTTTGTGATTTTGTGGGTTCAGTATTATTAAATCGTCAGATCCTTTTTACCAACGAGGGGGTGGGCACTGGGTCTTTGGGCACTGGGTCTTTCATTGGATTAGGAATGAATGAGGATTAGGTTAAAAAACTGAAAAAAAAACAGATATAAGTGGAAAATCAATTAAAATATGCCAGCTATTGAATGCAAATATTCAATGCAAAATGTTAAAATATTATCAAACAGCCAGCTAATCAAAATGAAGGCCAAAAAAAAACAAAAACAAATGATTTTTAAACAATTTTATTTCTAAAAGCATTGGCTAATGAAGAGCCATGCCAGTTACTGAACACAAATATTCAATATAAAAGATTTGTGTGCAAAAGGAACAGAAAAAAAAGGAAATTATTTTATTCACAATTTTACAGAAAGAAGCTGACAATCAGTCTGTTATGGCAGATGTTAATAAATGCTAATATTCAAAATATAAGATGAAAATGTTGTGCAAAAGCAAGAAACAGCTCTAAAAAAAAAAGCATTTTTCTCAATTTTCTTGAGAAAAATCACACAACCAATTAAAGTTATGCCAGTTACTGAAAACAAATATGCAAAATAAAAGATGAAAGTGATATTCCAAAAAAGAAATTACACAAAAATAAACTATTTTTCACATTTAAGCTGAGAAAAAAACAACAAAAAAACAAAAACTGTTGGACACAAAAATGAAGATGTAAATAGTGCACAAAAAGAAAAACACAAAATAGAATCACATTTTTACCACAAAAAAGATTGACAGTTGACAAAGTACGTAGAAAAAATGGTTGATGACTGTCAGTTCTCTGTGATGAAGCACAGAGAATGCGGAGGAAGCAAATATTTCTCATGATGAGACTGTTGTGAGAATATTATAAAATTATTTATCCTGTTTCTATACATTTTTACTAGGTATAAGTAATTTTATGTAGTGAAATTGTCGTATTCCATTGGCAGATCATTCTGCTTGTTTCAAAAAATAATACTTAAAACAAGTAAAATGATCTGCCAATGGAATAAGACACTTTCAAAAGATAAGATTACTTAAAACTAGTAAAAAAAGGCTAGAAATAAGTGAAATAATCAATATTTGATGTAGTGAGTGGATTACATATCACTGCTGTCAGAAGAAAACCTCGTATCTCCATTGTTGTCATTTTGTACTTTTGTACAGAATTTGAAAATGCCAGCTGACCTTTACAATGTGCCAAAATTTTATGATGAACAGACCACCAGAAATGCTCCAAAAGTGCTTGGAAAGAATCTAGTTCCATTAACTTCCATTCAAAACTAAGAATGTTTTTCCCTTCTCCTGTAAAGTTAACATTATGGAGATATGAGGTTTTCATTCGACGGCAGCGAAATGTTTTCACTTGCTAAGATATTTTTTTGCTGTGATGATCTGGGCTTTCACAGTCAACGTGGTATTGGAAGTGTGTTGATATCAAGTGTGTTGATATCTCAGACGGTTGCATAAAGTTATTCAAGTTTACAGGGCGGTGACACGTTGGGTGTTGGAGGTTTAAGGCTGGTTAATTTAAGCCTGTGGTTGGGGGGGTATTCCCATCTGCTGGAGGCCCACAGCAGGATAGGGGCTTATCTGCGTCTGTGTAGGAGGTGATTAGCTGGCTGTTTGACCCTCCGAGTTTCAACGCCACCCGTGGCTCAGCCGTGATAATGGCTCATCAAACTGTGAGCCAACGGGCATGTGCCCCCTCACACTGGGGTGGGCTCCACTCGCTGTTATGTAAGTGTGGGCGTGTGTCTTTGCGCAGACGAGAAAAGGGGCAGCATTGGTAATAATTTTAGGTCAACTGTCACAAGTGATAAAACTGTCTGAAGTTACGAAGCGCATTGACGTGGTTATATAAATAGCAAACGCACAACACGTCATTTCCATAAAAACATAACCAATCCGTTCATTTATCTTCATTATCTGATTGAGCTCTGCATTCAGTCGTGTTCCTAAACACACAAAAACAAAAACTGCCTTCAACTATGGCTTTTCTAAAGAATTGTTGTTAGCAGTCTGTCCATACACTTAGTGGAAATATTAAATACATTACTGTTTTTTTTTGTTGTTATTTTATATGAAATAATAACATACAGTGTGGATTTAATTATTGCAAAATGTATTTCTAGGTATTGTATTTAATATTTCTGTGAAGCCTTTACTTATTAAAAAATGTAAAAATGAGGAAATCGGGACATAATTTTTATTATTACATTGAAGTTCCTTCTTTTTGCTTTTTGTATTTTCCCCAAAGGCTGATTTTAACATTTGTGTGGTTTTGTGAACCAAAAACAGTCAGAAAAAAGAAAAACAGAAAAAAGAAAGTTTGTGAATGAACTTTAAATTGGCAAAGTCAGCTAATAACACTACAAAAAGCAGTTGCAGAATTACTATTAATTGTTTTTGACTTAATTGGGTTTATGTAGTAATTACAGGTAGTTGCTGTATTGTTGCTACAAGGTGGCTGTTGAATTCCAGCTGGTTGTTAGGACATTGCTTGGTGGTTGTTATGTGGTTGCTAAGGTGTTGTTAGGCCATTGCTATGGTATCCTAGGTTGTTGCTAAGGTGTTGTAGGGCCAGTGCTATTATATACTAGGTTGTTGCTTATGTTGCTATATATATATATATACATATTGAAACCATTGCCCACTGGGCACAGTGCCTCTGACTGCCAAAAGGATAGTTCAAATACTTAGATCCACTGCAGATATAAACATTACATGAAGAAATAGCTTTTAAATATGTTCATGACTAAGTGGAAGAAATAAAAGAAATATTACCTTTTCTAAGGCCTAAGGGACCATAAACATCGTTTGTGCCATTTAGATTTGAATTTTCTTAACATTTTGCTATTCTTTTTCTAGGGGAAGATACACGAACGCTGTAAGTGCGTTTGGTCCCAAAAGCACCTGAACATTATTCCATATAGGTAAAGTTGCGGTTCTAGCTTGGAAACTGTGACCTGTGAAAACAGTACAAAAAAGCATAGAATAATAAAACGAGAAAAGTTCATGTTTACATAACCATTTTGCCACCTCTCTTTATCCTTATAATTAAACGGTTACTGTGCCTTTAACACAAATGTATGGAAATAACCTCTGTGGCTGTGGCTCTGATTGGCTGTCCTGTATTGTGACTTGTTCAAATAGTTGAAAAACCCCTGATAACTTCAGGGCTTGATTAGGCTGCTGCAGGCTGACGATGTATGTACATGTGTGTTTGTGACATCACAAAACGGGCTGATAGCATATATGGACTGTTTGGATTGTGGAGTGATTGGTACATTTTGAACCATGGTAGTGTTTGTGTACTACATCAGTCTCAGCTTTCTACATATGGGCCCTTTAATTCTAATATTTCATGTTTTGTTCACATGGAAATGATGTGAATCAAGTATTTTCAGTGCACTCTGTGTTTCCACTGCATTTTTGAAAATGTGTGTGTAGCCCTTGTTGTTTCTAAAATACACTACACACACCTGTACACCTCTGTACAGTTTTTTTGGTTTGATTAATGAAAAGTGGCCTAAAATCATCCTGTCCTCACAATATGATAATCCCCTGTCTGAACACATCTGCAGGGCCCTCTGGATGACTATAACTAATTGTTTTAAGTTTGATGTGTTCCGTGAAGAACAAATGAAACTGTCATTAACAGGCACTCAGGGGGAGCAATTATCTAGTATAAATTTAATACATAAAAAGAAATAGAAATAAACAACAAATATAATGCGAAAAATATCGACGTTTCATGCCATGTTGGAGTTTTTTTGCTCAAGGACACAACAATTGTAAATGAGATTTGTCATTAGTACGCACATTACAGGCACCATTAACATCATGCCACTAAGCTTGCTAATTGCTGTGCTGTTTGTCAAGAGAGAATTAACAGTAAAACTTTCTCAGAACACTTTCCTCATCCAAACTAAAAAAAAACAACAAATACATTTTATCTAAAATTTTTAAAAATCATTACTTTTGCCAGCATTGCCAAAGGCCTGGCAACACCTTAACAACCACCTGGGAATCCATCGCAACAGCCTAGCAACATCTTAGCAACCACTTGGGATAACATAGCAACACCTTACAAACCACCTGGGATTTAATTGCAACGGCTATGAATGAGATTTCTTATGCTGTGCACAAACATTATCCATCACAATCATTATAGGCGTCCTATGAAATTACTGAAATTACTCCATCTTTCCATGTAAAACTATGAAATGTTAAACAACTTACTATGTTTAAAACGTCTGTTTCAGTACAAAAAAATCTGTTTTTAGAACATTGTACAATGGCATTCCAGAATGGTTTTGTTGATCTTTGGGGGTCTTATGCTTAACACTCACCTTTTTACGCAATTCTCATTTAATTTTGTTTAATGTTCTCTTGAATTTAGAAATGCACACATTGAATGTATCTGTACTGAGACTGTGCATGCAGACTATAAAGATGTGTTGTGACCGCAGTGAACTCTGAAGCAGCTTTCACATTTGAGGCCTTTTCCAGAATCGCTAGTGCTTGCTGTCCCTCATACGCCAGTGAGTTCTTACAGAGGTTCAGTAGTTCACATATGACTGTCTTGAGTAAGGACAGTGTCTGGTTCACTTGCATTCATGTCACGCCCTGAGCTGATAGGAGCATTCCTAGACTGCAGCTTTTTGTTTCTCACACGCAACATGGACGAGGCTGTAAATTAGTGCTCAGCGTGCCTTCATGCCATCCCAATTTAGAAATCTTAACTAAATGTTTTGGAAGCTAGCCAGGTTATTGACATAAAGTTAACTATTGCCAGAAGTTGCGCAAGTGGTTGGCTCTTGTTTATATGACAGTAAGTAGTGTAAATATTTTCATTGCAAAGTTAGCTTCAGTATATACAATCTTATGCAAAAGTTTGTGCACCCCAGTCAGATTACATGTTTTGTTGAATTTCAAAGTGGAAATAAGTTAACGCATCCTCTACAGGGAACTACTCATTTTAGTACACAAGTTCTGTTTGCTCAGATAAAGGTGCCATAACTTTTGCACGTTTGTGTTTAATTTTTTAAAATATGCTAAATTCAGCAAATAAACAGTAATTGTGCTTTAAAATGTTTGGACGTGTGTTCTCTGTAGAATATGTGTACTTATTTTACAAGCTTTCATCAAATCATCTGATTGACCAAAGGCGCCCAAACTTTTGCATTTGGCTAATAGTGATCGAAAGCTAGCAGAGAGAACCATCAGGTTAACGTGATGGTTGAAAGATTTCCTTTAGGTCTTGTCACGCCACTCTAGGAGTATATTTAGTCGCATGGGCCATGCTGAATAGTTCCTGCAGGGTTGTCAGTGTCTGTGGGCTTTCTATGGAGCTGTGCCCTGGCGCCAGCCTTACATGTCATAATAGGCCTTTGGAGTGCTGATTGCTGATAACGGCAGGGAAAAACATGAAAGAGGGAGGGGAGCAAAAGAAGAGAGGAAAAGCACTTTCTGGTTACGTAAGTAAGAGCGAGAGATCTCTGTATTTTCACAGAACGCTGGTGCATTCCATCTCATTCCACCTCTCGTCCGTTTGATCATGTGACAGCATTCTTCTGAGTCATCGTTGTTTCCAAGCGAGATGAGAGTCATCATTGTCCCTTTAAAGCTGAATGGTCTTTAAATGGTGAAATTTCATGCTAGTTCTTCCTAACTTTAATAGGACCCAGAACAGATCCCTGTGGCACACCCTGGAGTCATTTGCTTTGTGATCGTGTTTGAAAAATATAGGAATGCTGCTCGGCAACTTAAATGCTCTGATAAACATCTGTAAAATGAGAGAGAGACAGATTGCGAGAGAGAGAGAGAGACAGTGGAGGGGTGGGTGGTGGGGGGTGGGGCGGAATACAAAAAAAAAGTACGATGTAATGGACATATTTGGAGGTTGGAGGAGGAGCGGTGCACAATTGTTGAGGTGATGAGGACGGAGAGAGAGGGAGTGAGAGAGAGGGTAGAGTCTGATAGCATCTCCACTGCCTGCTTGTTGCGGAACAGTGATTGCGTTTTAAATAGCAGATGCAGGCAAGGCGAGCAAGAACCTGTTCTATTACTCAGACATTTAAAATAGAACCGTCGGGTCTCTTTCTGTCTTTCTGTTTTCTGTTCCACTTCTTTTCGTGGTCCTCCTCCTTCTTGCACAAAGAAGAAGATTACTGATCAACAATAATGTTGGACAGTGATCATCAACTAGCAAAGGTGCACTTTAAAATGAAGGATCCTAAATGGTTCTTGGCTTGTATGTAAAAAAAAAAGTACAGTTCTAAGAATTATGTGGACATTCTTTATACTTTATACTCCACGCGTTTCATTTAGAAAACCGGTTAGTGGTTCTTTAAGGAACTAAAAGTGGTTTCTCTATGGCATCACTCCACTCTTTTTGGAGCCTTTATTTGTCTTATTGCTAACAGACAGAGACAAAACTGCCCCCAGAGATTTTTTTTCACAGTCTTGAAGCAAAAACGTAATTTTGGATGTTTACCACTTCTAAATTTTGCAATCAGAATAGCTGGCTCAGTTTGGGTGTGGCATTGTAGATAAGCTGAAGATGAAAACGACGGGTAGCGTGTAATAAGAGAACCTATTTTATTTCAAAGCAAACAGTGTCATACAGTTCTGCACATAAGTGCTTAAGAATAGCTCCATGGAAAGAATCACTGTACTGTTTATGTGGCGGAAACCAAAAAGCGATTCATTCCATTCATTCCAAAAAGCAATTCATTTTAACCTCAACCATCATTATCTGGCCACCCCATAACTGCAAACTGGACACATGTCACTAGACTTGAGGGCACTTGTTTTCTGAGAATGAAAGCAAGGCCGGTTGGACACTCCGCTGCCAGTCTTTTCAAAAACAATCACTGGGTCTGTTGTTTGTCAGTGGTGTATGAGGCAAACTGCTGCCATAATATTTGTTTGCCCAGCAATAGTTCAATTCATAGTAATCGCTGAATACCTCAGTGCATTTGGCATCGATGATTTATGAATCTCAAACTCTAGTAAACAAATTAGAAAAGAGAAATGACTATTTTTTAAGGAGCCATTAAAAAAATGGTAAAACGTCCGACTGAGGTGCTAGACAGAACTGGTTAACAGTAAATTAACAGTAAAAGTATGCTTTCTCAACGATGGTAAAAGTCTGTAAAATTAGTTCATTTCTGCCTTAACTGTAATTCTATGATTTCACTAGTTATATACAACTAGTTATTTGGACACACAGTGTTTTACCATCATAATAACCAGAACAACCATTAAAATAAACACAAATGTCTGTGAAATAAAGGTGAATAAAGATTCTCTAGATAACCAAAAGTGCTTCTCATATGGCAACACTTCAGAGAACCCTTTATGGGCTGCTATAAGTTATGATTTAAAACCTGGATGTCAAAGGATCCTTACGTCCTACATTTTTCTTGTAGGATATTTGTCTTATGACCATTTTCCAACCTCTCTTTTACCACCTAAAGGGCCCAACTGAATTTTCCTCCCTTTTATGAAATAAATATGTTTGAAGTATCATGGAAACATTGCTAAAGTTTTCCCACGTACCATTCACTCCCCAGTCCATACAGTCCATATATGGAATCTAACCTGCAAAACATCACATTTTGAATTCACTCTTTCTGTGATATGACAAAAAACCAACACATTTACATATTTCCACACATTCAGCCTACAGCAGTTTAACTCCACCCATTCATGCTGAAGTTATACGGAGTGTTTCAGTCTGGACTGCTTTTTAAATGTGGCAGCCAATCAGAACAGAGCACAGTTACATATTATCAGTCTTAAAAGCACAGTAACAAAAACCAGCCTGTTTAATTATAATAGATAAAAAGAGGTTGGAAAAATGATCATGTAAAAAATTTTTTTGGTACATAAAATCATGCCTTAGTGGGAAAAATAAAATGCATAAAAAAACTTTAGGCGCTTTTCAGTTGAACAGGTTGTTTTTGGTACTGTCTCTTTAAGACTGTTATATGTAAATGAGCTCTGTTCTGATTGGCTGCTCTTGTGTCTCACTCAAAAAGCATGACAGACTGAAATACTCTGTATAACTTCAAAGAGTTTACATGCACTCAATAATCTGATAACTGCAAAAAATCTGATTTTTTCAGTAATCCAATCAACGCACTTGAGTAATCAGATAATAAAAGTCTGGGTCTACATGAGTCAGGCAGTAATTGGATTTCTGCTTTACAACCAGCCAATAAACTCACAGAAGAAGACATGACGTACACGTAATGTAAAACTCAAACTTCATGCTGCGGCTTTTTTTTTTTAAAAAAACATTGCACCACTTCACCTGAAAAATATAAACAAACATCATCTACAAGATTAAGAATATTTAAATGCTTCATTTCGTTAAGCATGTAGTTGGTTTCAGTGTTGCTCCAAAAGTGTTTTACTGCGTCTCGCGGCAACGCTGCTTGCTTATTTCCGGTACCGCGGTCTATTTCGCACATGCACAAACTGAGAATTTCGAAAGAAATCAGAGTAAGAGTTTACACGCACTGAGAAATCTGATTAATGAACTCTTTTATCAGATTTCTTAATCAGATTTCTAGACTTTACTCTGATCTAAAAAAATCGGAGTATACTGTTTACACGACCATTCGAATAATCAGAAAGCTGCAGAAATCTGATTATGATCGGATTACTGAGTGCATGTAAACGCACTCGATGAGAGTGGACAGCACTCAACTGCTGTAGACTGAATGGGCAGATATATGAAAATGCACTGGTTTTGTGAGATCACAAAACCAATGAATTCCAAAGAGGCGTTTTTTGCAGCTTAATTTTCAAATATGGACTCTATAGAAAGCTGAGCAAATGGTATATTTTGAAACATCACCGTTCACACATTACATCAAACTCTCATTTCATAGAAGGCATTTCAGTTTTCCATCAATTGGGCCCTTTAAGCAAAGCAGACGGAGCGACATTAACAAATTCAAATGTGAATTTTCTTGACTGGCACTGTTTGTGCTTGCGGATTCTGCCGTATCTGTCTGCATCAAAAATGCCATTAAATTATTCCCTGCTGTAACCACGCAGTTTAAAGTTGCCAGTTAATTGTTAATTGCTTGGCACATTCATGCATCATCATCAGTGTCATAGATTCCCCAGATACTTCTATCACCACTTTCCATCTCTTTTTATTCCCTAATTCTTGCTTTTCTGCACTGCACAAAAACAAGTTATAGAATGTCAGCCAAGACGTTTTTCTTACTTCCGCTTGCTGGGGACACGAGTGATGTCACCTACTAGTGACGCACTTGGCCATGGAATTGGTCGCAAATGGGGGAAGCTAGGATTACTCAACGTTCATTAAAGAGCGGGTACACCTTCAGCTGATGGTTTACAATGAGATTAAGTGTTAGCGAGACGTTTATCTTGGTAGATAATTGCACCCTTATCAGCGGGCTGCTAATGCAAATTGACTTAGCCCTTTAGGCTGACGGCGTGCGCCACCGACAGCTCCAAACACTTGAGGGCGTGCACTTAAGACGACCTCACTGTACAAGTGCGCCCGTCAGCTGTGGGTACATGGTGAATGAGAGAGGTGTCTACATGGCGCGCCAGGAGCGAAGCTAGAGTTTCACTCTAATGAGCACTCAGGGCAATATGATATATGCCCCTTGCTTTGACATTGGCGCATCTCTCAATGAAGTTCAAGTTTAAAAGGGACCCTAGCTGGATTACTTCTGTCACCAGGATCAGAAATGAGGGATAGTAGCGTTCATGGTAGTGCTAACATTGGCACTACTTAGAGAGTCATCTAGCTTTGACATCATTTTTCAAATGGGTTAAAGTTCGAAAGGGACCCTAGCTGGATTTCGTCTGTCACCAGTGGTGGCACAGTAACAGCAATGAGGCACAGTAATGTTAGTGCTAGTGCTAACCTTGGTACTACTTCTTTAGCATCTCTGGCTTTGACGTCAGCTAATGTTGCAATGAAGTTCAAGCTTTAAAGGGACCCTTGCTGGATTACTTCTGTCACCAGTGGTGACACAGTAACAGAAACAAGGCACATTAACATTCACGCTTGTGCTAGCAATGGTGCTACTTTGCTTACGGGGTCCTCTAGCTTTGACGTCAGCTCATGTTTCAATGTAATTCAAGTTAAAAGTGACACTAGCTGGATTACAACAGTGGTGGCATAGTAACAGAAACAAGGAACCCAGACAGCGAGCATATATCAGTCCGCTGGCTTGATAATGTCGGCACCCTGCTGACTGTTAGTCGCTTCTGGTCCACCCTAGACCTCCTGGATTACTGTCCTACAAACAAGCTCAGTTTTTAATCTCCTCAAACAGATTTTGAATGCACATAGTCTTTTAATTTTAGAAAATAAACTAAGACACATAGCAAACAACTAAGAGGAAAAAAAATGACCAGCCCTAATATAAAATGATTTAATAGAAAATGTTGTTGCTGACACTGTGCTAGATTAGTATTATATACTAAACTAATTTACACGGTATTACTAAAGAAAGGAAGGAAGGAAAAATCAGTAAATTGGACTGTGAGTGGAAAATAAGCGATGATAAGTGGAATTTTGTCTATTACTCTGCTTAAACACTGGTAGGCCACCCAGAAAACGCTGAGCAAAATGCCAGTGGACCGCCAACTTTGCCGTCAGTGGGCCAACAGTTGCCCACTATGCTCTCGCTATCAGGGAACAACGTTCCCGCTAGCACTAACATTGGCACAACTTTGTTTAGCATTGCTGGCTTTGATGTTAGCTGATGTTTCAATACAATTTACATTAAGAGACATTAGCTGAATGCCACCTTTAATGGCACAGCAGCAAAAATGAGGTACAGTAGCATTCATGCTAGTGCTAGCATTGGCTCTACTTTGTTTGGAGTCTTCTGCTTTGATGTCAGATCACGTTTCATAGATTTACGAGTTTAAAAGCCACCTTGGCTGGATTACTTCTGTCACCAGTGGTGACACTGTAACAGAAACGAAGAACAGTGCTGTCCACACTAGTGCTAGCATTAGTGCTACTTTGTTTACTGTCTCTGGCTTTGACGTCCCTGCTGAAAAAATCAGCACAGACCAGCATATATTCAATGCTAGTCTAAGCTGATTTATGTTGATCTAGTGCTGGTTTAGGTAGATACCCAGCAAGGACATGCTGGTGGACCAGCATACTGGCATCCAAAAGACAGCATGTGTTGGTTTTGCTGGTGGTTAGCGTATCACCTTCCATTGCTGCTGAGCAAAATACCAGCATCCATAACACAACATATCACTGCTGTCGGAAGAAAACCTCGCATCTCCATTTTGTTGGTTTTCAGTTTTTGACATAATTTGAAAATGTCTGTTGCCCTTTACATTGTGTGTAAATTTCATGATGAATGGACCAAAAGAAATGACCCAAAATGACTTGGGAAAATGTCTGGTTCCATTGACTTACATTAAAAGTAAAGTAGGTTTTTTCCTTCTCTTGTAAAGTTCTCATTTCGGAGATATGAGGATTCTTCTGACAACAGCAATATGCTGGTTTTGCTGGTTTCCAACCAGTCTATGTCTATGCTGTGTTTTTCTAGCAGGTGCAGCTCAGTGAAGTTCAAGTTTAAAAGGGACCCTAGTTCGATTACTTCTCTTAGTGGTGGCACCGTAACAAATGAGGAAAAATAATGTTTATGGTAGTACTAGCATTGCCGATATTTTTTGTAGTATCTCTGGCTTTGCCTTCAGCAGTAAAAGTGACCCTTGCTGGATTACTTCTGTCACCTGCAGTGTAACAGGTATGTTCACGCTAGTGATAGACCAGCATGGCTGATCACCAGCAAAACTGACTTTGGATGGTATGTATGTTGGTCAGCAGCAAAACCTGCATATGTTATACTTTGGATGCTGGCATGCTAGTCAACCAGCATGACCATGCTGGGTGACCAGCTAAACCAGCACCAGACCAGCACTAGAATAGCATGGAATTCACTACTTTGTGTAGCATCACTGGCTTCAACATCAGCTCATATTTTAATAAAATTCAATTTTTAAAGGGACCCCAGTTGTATTATTTCACCAGTAGTGGCACAGTGCCAGAAACAAGGGACAGTGATGTTCTGCAGTGATGTAGTACTAGAATTGATGGTACTTTGTTTAGCGTCTCTGGCTTTGACGTCAGCTAATGTCTCAATAAAGTTTAAAGTTTAAAAGAGACCCTGGCTGTATTACTTCTGTCACCAGTGGCTGGTTGAAATGAGGCACAGTAAGATTCACACTAGAACTAGCACTACTTTATTTAGCATCTGGCCCAGGCTAAAGCCTCATAGATTTCAAGTGAAAACAAACTGCAGGAAAAGTTTGTATACTTCTGGTCATGCCATCAGCAGTCGTGCTTTAGATCACTCCTTGCCTTCTATAAGTGAAAATCAGCTAGGGGCCACTGTTTGTTAGCCAAGGCTGTTCATGGCTAGTTGCCAGATTTCCGGGCCTATCTGTGCAAATTCCCCCTTCCCACAGCTTCACCAGCTGTGATAAAACCATGATTACAGCCTAAGCTTGTCCGGGAACATGTCCCTTTAAATACACTCTTCTAATGAGGCCAAATGGCAGGCCGGCATTGAATGGCTTGTGGTGAGCCAAGAGGAAGTTGTTCGTTGAGATATCACACCAATTGCTTTTGCCCTCTCTGCTCTTTCAGCCACCTCTGTGTATCTTGCAGATATCAGATGACATCAAGTACCCTCGTTAAAACCCGGCCTTTGTTTTTCAAGAACCGTTTTTTTTTGTTTTTTTTTCTGAATGTACATCGTGTTTTAAAAGCACGTTCCTGCAGTGATTTATGTTTACACTGTGTGGTCATTTCCCATTTCTGTGTTGTAATTCACTTGATTTAGTGTAGGTGTTATTGTTGAGCTGCATGTCTCTCGAGGACCTGTTTTGACTTGTCGGCTATGCTTGGAAATAAAAACCAGGCTAACTGGTCAGTATATATGCATAATTAGCAGTTTCGGCAAGCCTTAAAAAGAACAGAAATAAACATCAACAGACAAAAAAAAACTGTTCTGAATGAATCCCTGTATATTTAGGGAACTTCCTTTAGCGCCCTGAAAGACACCAATGCATTTTTGCACACATTTGGAGAGAAATTCTGCCAATTTTTAAACTTTCAGCGTAATTAAGAAACAAAGTCATTCAGAGTGATTTGATGTAAAATTCACTGTTTTAGAGAAACTTACTGAGACAGGATTGTTCACAGTGGTCGTGATAGGAACCAGACTTCCAAAGAGGTTAATGCCTCTGAAAGCTTCCTCACATCGTTTTGTTCTAAAGTTTTTGTCTAAAATGTATTAAATTTTTTTTTAAATGTTTGTTGTGAGGCAAAATAGTCTCCAAGCAAAATATATTTTTTAAAATTTACCACTATTTTATCTTTAATAACATATTTATAATATAATAACAAATTTAATAACGTAATTACATATAAAAACATAGAAGACACATGTAAGTTTACTGGTCATTCTGGATAACAAATAAAATGATTGTATACATTGCGACTCCTGGTTCCTACTTGGTAAGTTTCTCTACAATGCTTCATTTCACAACTAACCGCTCTGAATGACTTGTTTACATGTCAAACACTGAATTATGCAGAAATTTAGAAAAATCAGTGGAATTCCCCTTTAAGCACTGCAGCAAACCATTTTCCATGCACATTTAATGTTAAGGCCTATGTACTTCTGTATACCTTTATGCTTGTGATGTCATGCACAGAAATATGACATATTAGTCCAAAAAAATAACTAAAATGCAAATAAATTTTTACATATTTTTAAGAAACACAGCAAAACTGTGAGATTGATATGCCACAAAAAGTAAATGAAAATTGATTGTATACAAAATGACAGCAACAAATGCACCACGCAGCAGGACAAATTGTCCATTTTTTTGTACAAAATATATTAGTAGTCTGATAATGGAAAGACTTAGTCTACACTCACAAACAGGGGTTTGCTACTCTTGTTTCTTTTGGGGGAAACGAAGAAAAGAATTGAGAAGTGCTGATAGACATTGTGGAATGCTGTACTGCCAGGAGGTAGAGTGGTCTGTCAGTAATAATCTTATTTGTGGTCATTTGACTGGGTTGCCTCTTGTCTCCCTTTGGGCTATGATGGCTCTCAACCTGAAGAGCTTCTGTGTCATTTATCATTTCCTTTAAGCTCATAGACACATCTGCTCTGACCCACAAGTGAACCACAAGCTGCATACATACAGTGAACTAGTGTTAAAATGTTTGCTGGTGGGACAGCTAGCGTTACGGCTAATATCTGTGAGTTAGATTCAAGTGTTCTTGTTTAAATCTGTAAATCGGTGAAAAATCGATTCATTCGAGTGGTTTAATAAATTTGCCTCTAGTTTTACCAGTGGAGGTTTAAAGGTACACAGCCCTTATTATACAGTGTTAAAGTTTTTATAAGCAGGACGGCTAGCGCTAATGCTAATGCTAATTAAAATGTGCTTTTAGGTTTAAATCTTCTTGTTTAGCTATATAAGTTAGTGAAATATCACCATGTTGCAAATGAGGGGATTCACATTTTTTTTTACCCGAGGAAATTTGAGGTATGGCAGCCCTTTTATATAAAGTGTTGTTGAGACGGTTAGCATTAATGCTAATTTCTGTGCTTTTTGTTGTCAGTATTCTTGTTTGAATCTGTAATTTAGTAAATTTGGTTTAAGTGTTCATATTCAAATCAATAAATTAGTGAAATATTAGTACCATGCTGCATATGGGTGGATTAATAAATTTGCCCCTAGTTTTACCACTGGAAGTTTAAGGTACATCCTTGCAGCCTTTGTTATACAGTGTTAAAGTGTTTTAGAATGGCTAGCATCAAAGCTAATTTCTGTTCTTTTTTCTTTCACTGTTCTTGTTTAAGTGTGTAAGACAGTGAAATGTAAAGTACCAGGTGGATTAATACATTTAGCCCAAGTTTCACCTCAGGAAGGTTAAGGTACACTGTTGCAGCCTTTATTACGGGCACCTATTTCAGTGTAAGGTGAACGTAGGTGCACATTTGTGTTTTCTAGTAAATTGTATGCCCTGTAGCTTGTGGTTGTTTTTGCAGTAAGGACCATCCCGTTCCATCCAAGTTCATGTGCGGAGACGTGGATCCTGACAGAAGCGGTGAGTAGAGAAGTGAAGACAAATATTTGTCTGACAGATGTATTTTTCCATGCTGGGTTAGCACAGAAGCTAAAAGGCAGCCAAGCCACCGAACAGGGGAACGAGACACGAACTTAGAGATGGGGTCACAGACTGTGTGTGTGTGTGTGTGTGTGTGTGTGTGTGTGTGTGTGTGTGTGTGTGTGTATGGGGAGGGGGGTATAGGAAGTCTCTGTGTTGGCAAACATGAAATGTAGATGTTTCAAGCAACAAAGTAGCTGACTGTATAAAATGATTCCAATATGCTGGTCTTAGGTAACTTCACACGTTTCAAATGTTTATGCTTCAAAAGATGAACAAAGCTATATATGACCAAATTAAAAAATACAGGTTATAAAAAATATAATTAAATGTTCATCCAAAAAACTTGTGAAAAAGAAGCATACTTAAATACACCAATACTTATTAAGTATGTAGGGAATATTAAAAGTACATTTTTATTTCAGGTGCTTAAAGGAATTACACCTAAACTATACTTTTCTGTATTCTTTAAAAATTGTTTTTTTTTTAAAGTAACACATTTTAAGTGATACTGTGTTATACTTTAAGGAAATACCTTTCAATAAATGTATTTCTGAACATTTTTAAGCGTGCTTAAACAAAACCATATCTAATTGTGATCAATTTAAGTGTATGATTTAGGGAGTATATTTTAAAGTATTGACGTTAACATGTGCCTTAGTACATTTTAGTTGCTAGCAATCAAATATGGGTATCAGTACTTATAAGAGTATAGATTTAAAATGTGATTCAAGTAGCAGAATTTGTGTCTTAATTACTTCAGAGAATGTAATTGCAACATAAGTTGTTCAAATTTAGAAGAGAGCATCACATGGATGCATAGAAAAAGTATTTCAATATTACTTAAAAACAGTCTCAGTATCTATAAGTTTTGTTTAGCTATTCTAAAATGTGTAATTATGTTTCATAAAAGTAGATGTTTTATTTGTGTAATGTATATAGGCTTTGAATTGAATTGCAATTTAGTTGCACTGTAAGTGAAGTGTGTCAATAAATCCAGTAGTATATTTATAATGTACACCAGTCAGGCATGACATTATGACCACCTCCTTGTTTCTACGCTCATTGTCCATTTTATCAGCTCCACTTACTATATAGGTGCACTTTGTAGTTCTACAGTTACAGACTGTAGTCCATCTGTTTCTCTGCATACTTTGTTAGCCCCCTTTTACCCTGTTCTTCAGTGGTCAGGACCACCATGGACCCTGACAGAGCAGGTACTATTTGGGTGGTGGATCATTCTCAGCACTGCAGTAACACTGATGTGGTGGTGGTGTGTTAGTGTGTGTTGCGCTGGTCTGAGTGGATCAGACACAGCAGTGCTGCTGGAGTTTTTAAACACCTCAGTGTCACTGCTGGACTGAGAATAGTCCACCAACCAAAAATATCCAGCCAACAGCGTCCTGTGGGCAGCGTCCTGTGACCACTGATGAAGGACTAGAGGATGACCAACACAAACTGTGCAGCAGCAGATGAGCTATCGTCTCTGACTTTACATCTACAAGGTGGACCGATAGGGTAGTAGTGTCTAATAGAGTGGACAGTGAGTGGACACAGTGTTTAAAAACTACAGCAGCACTACTGTGTCTTCCTCATGTTCTTCAGGAGTTTCTCACTTTGATTTTTGGTTCCTCTCTGTGGTTCTTCCTCATGCTCTTCAAGAGTTTTTCCTTTTGATTTTCGGTTCTGTCCTGTGACCACTGATGAGGGACTAGAGGATGACCAACATAAACTGTGCAGCAACATTTGAGCTACTGTCTCTGACTTTACATCTACAAGGTGGACTAACAAGGTAGGAGTGTCTAATAGAGTGGACAGTGAGTGGACACAGTGTTTAAAAACTCCAGGAGCACTGCTGTGTCTGATACACTCGTACCAGCACAACACACACTAACACACCACCAGTGTTACTGCAGTGCTGAGAATGATCCACCACTCAAACAATACCTGCTTGTGGTGGTCCTGTGAGGGTCCTGACCAATAAAGAACAGGGTGAAAGGGGCCTAAAAGAGTATGCAGAGAAACAGATGGACTACAGTCTGTAATTGTAGAACTACAAAGTGCACCTATATAATAAGTGGAGCTGATAAAATGGACAATGAGTGTAGAAACAAGAAGGTGGTCATAATATTATGCCTGATCGGTGTATATCATATACACAGTTAATGGTCAACCACTCCACTGAAGTTAACGCACAACTAACGTATCAATGACTTACATAATTAAGTAATAAATAATTAACTGTGGATGGTTTTAAACGTCAATCTAAGAAAGCACATTAACAAAAATTAGTGGTGACTTATGCTTTAACTTTGACATCATGAATTATTTACCATGTAATAACTCATTTTGTTCCAAAAATCTAAGAAAACTTTTTGGTGTCCAGTTTATTATATGTCAGTATGTGCACTATTATCGTATATAGAATAACAAAAAATATTAATGTGACAAACAACTCCAAACTTTTGAATTTTAGTGTGTTACAGTCATAAGTGGCAAGGGTTGAAACAGATTGTCCAGAAGGATTGAGCAAATGCTTTTTCACAAAGGTGACGAAAGGCCCATGAGGAAAGCTGAGGAAACAGCTGCTTTTGGACCACCTGGACTCAGCTTGGAAAACCACCAGCCCAACTCACATTCAAAGCCTTAGCTTTCCTTCTCACAACAACTTGATATGCATGGTAGGCTCTCACTGAGAATAGCTGTCATCTGCAGACGTTGCTGAAGTTTGATGTGGACATCCTGAGTTTGCAGAACACGTAATAGAGCCGAATCTCAATCAGCACGAGAAAGACACCTGCAGAACCGCTTGCTGAAAGTCCAATGAGAAGATTAATGGCTCAAAGTAGCATCGCAGCATACACCACACATCTGATATCTGTGGGATGAGCTACGATTTCTAGGTTTCGAAAAAGATCTTAGCATGCAATTACGGTTTCGTGCCCTGGTCACTGGGAATATTTATAATTCATGAAGAGAAAGGACCAGATGCACGTATGAGCGAAGGCATAGCACGAAATGTGCTTCAATTAGACCACAACGCGCCTGAAATGAACGTTTCATTTACTAAGGGAATGCAGAAGGCCTCAAACTACACAGGACTGCCTGTGCGTTCGTTAGAGTTATAAAGTGACCGTCAACAAGCTCAACACAATGGCAAAGTTTGGAGAAGATGATGTTAAGAAACGACATTTTCATGACCAAAAGATTTTAGAGGGTTTAAAAATGAAATCTAGAAAATAGCATTTCCTGATAAAATTGTAGAGTACTTGCACACATTCAAAAATTCACTATTGCTAAGGTGTTGTTACGTATGGTATGTCTGGTGGTTGCTAAAGTTTTGTTATGGGGAAGCCACTGGTATTCCACATAGCTGCTAGGGTGTTGCTAGATGGTTGCTGTGGTATGCCTGTTAGTTGCTAGGATGTTGCTAAGTGGTTGCTATGGTGTTCCAGGTGGCTGCTATGGTGTTGCTAGATGGTTGCTGTGGTATCCCAGGTTAGTTGCTAGGATGTTACTAAGTGGTTGCTATGGTGTTCCAGGTGTTTGATAGGGTGTTGATAGATGGTTCCTGTGGTATTCCAGGTAGTTGCTAGGATGCTGCTTAGTGGTTGCAATGGTGTTCCAGGTGGTTGCTAGGGTGTTGCTAGATGGTTGCTGTGGTATCCCCGGTTAATTGCTAGGATGTTACTAAGTGGTTGCTGTGGTGTTCCAGGTGTTTGCTAGGGTGTTGCTAGATGGTTGCTGTGGAATCTCAGGTAGTTGCTAGGATGTTACTAAGTGGTTGCAATGGTGTTCCAGGTGGTTGCTAGGTTGTTGCTAGATGGTTGCTATGGTATCCTATGTAGTTGCTAGGATGTTGCTGAGTGGTTACTATGGTGTTCCAGGTGGTTGCTAGGTTGTTGCGAGATAGTTGCTGTGGTATCCCAGGTAGTTGCTTGAATGTTGCTAAGCGGTTGCTATAGTGTTCCACATGGTTATCAGAGTGTTGCTAGGTGGTTGCTATGGTACCCCAGATGGTCACCAGGGTGTTGCTTGTGTACTTACATCACGGTAATATAAGAGGGTTGTACAAACTTGGCCACAAAGTTCCACCATTCATTCCTATAGAAAAAAAAAATCCTACTTGAAACACTTGCTACATGGAAGCCTTGCATCCAGTCAAAAAGCTGTCTAGAAGCCCACCATTCTCGATCAGACTGAACATTGCAGAGTTAGTCCGGTGTTGATGTCTTGAAAACTGCAGGTTGAGTTAGCAGACAAAAATTTGGCAGAAAAATAATAATAATAAAAGAATAACATATTCTGAAAAACGGACATGTTTCATCAAATCCTCTGTGTTTGATTCGGCTTCTTACTAAAGTAACAATAATAATTTACATGCACAATTTATCAGTTGCTTTCTACACATTCATCATTGGTCAGCTTCTCACTATAGTACCAAGATGGTAATACTGGATTTTTTACACACCTCAGGGTCAGTGCTATGTTGAGAGTGGATCACTACCCTAAAACATCGAGCCAAGAGCGGCTTTTAATGAAAAGCTAAAGGATGGATAAAACAAACTGTGCACGACCGAATTTAACTGTACACCAGCAAAGTAGGGGTTTCTGATAAAGTGGCCAGTAAGTGAATTCCTAATAGTTCCTAATAACTGCCTGAGAAAGCTATATATATTTCTCTCAGCTAATAAATTCTTTGCTGAGGTGAAGAACATTCTGTTACCATTTTCCGCGATGAGGAATGTCCTTGTGTTTTATTTGGGCAGAGGGAATTATTCCTTGAAAGCTCGGGATAATTAAGACACACGCCAACAGCAACAGAGAATCTGTAATGGTGGTTTAGCACTTTGCTTCGTTTCAGAAGGTTAGCATATTCCATGGTCTGTTTGAATGTCTGTATGTCTGCAGACCTTGCTGTAGCAAACACACCCTGCTTCTCCCCTCACCACTACCTGATTAGTTTTCATCCAGTGAATCTAAATGTTTTGCTGCCTTTTGCTTTTTCTCTTTCAGATTTATATACACTCTTGAGCACTTTATTAGGAACACCTACACTTATTAGTGTACCTACACTTATTGTCCCATCATATCAGCTCCATTTACCATATAGGAGCACTTTGTAGTTTTACATCTACAGACTACAGTCTGTACTGTACTATCTACAGTCCATCTGTTTCTCTGCATACTTTGTTAGCCCCCTTTCACCCTGTTCTTCAATGATCAGGACCCCCACAGGACCACCACAGAGCAGGTATTATTTGGGTGGTGGATCATTCTCAGCAATGCAGTGACACTGACGTGGTGGTGGTGTGTTAGTGTGTGTTGCGCTGGTACGAGTGGTTCAGACACAGCAGTGCTGCTGGAGATTTTAAACACTTTGTCCACTCACTCTCTACTCTGTTAGACACTCCTACCCTGTTGGTCCACCTTGTAGATGTAAAGTCAAAGTCTGTTGCTGCACAGTTTGTGTTGGTCATCCTCTAGTCCTTCGTCAGCCTACAGGACGCTGCTGGCTGGATATTTTTGGTTGGTGGACTATTCTCTTTCCAGCAGTGACACTGAGGTGTGTAAAACTCCAGCAGCACTGCTGTGTCTGATGCACTCAAATCAGCAAAACACACACTCTAGTGCTGAGAATAATCCACCACATCAGTATTACCTGCTCTGTGGTGGTCCTGGGGGGCCTTATGGGCCAATAGAAAGGCTCCAAAATTGCTTGGGAAAAAAGCTTGTTCTATGAACTTCCATTCATTTTCTTTCTCTCCAGTGAACCGTTTTGGAGATGCAAGGTTTCATACTGACGATATGTAAATATCTATATGTAGGTTAGTCCTGTTTTTCTCTGGTTTTCCCACAAATCAGGGTACTTTTGCCCTGAAAATGTATTACAACAAACAGATACAGAAACACACACGCTCAGGTATAACAGCCACTCCACAGTAACTATTCCATCACCTACAGCCTGTGACCTCAACAGCCTCTGTCCCTCTGTTCTCCCTCGCAGTCCTGCTGCAGACGCTGAGTGATGCCTGTGATTAATGATGTTCTGTCTGCGCAGACTAAAAAGCCATTCCTCCATTTCCGAGACACAATCATTAGTCATTGAGGGTAACCTGACTACACACACACACTTGCCACCACTCTGACTGGGCCTGTTGGCTGGCCTGGACTGTATTTCACTTTCACTGTGTTTTACACAGGAGAGTTGATGTCTGATGGAGACCCAATATGCCAATTCATAAACTCATAGAGCCATAATCAGGTCAGAAATGACAATCTGTGAACTGTCAAGCTAGTGAAGTCGTAGCAAATGCGCCGTTGCTTGGGTGAGAGCATCGTGCAAAAGCTTTGGTCATTCATGAATCCCATAATCCCCCCCAAAAAAGTTTTAATCTGAAAAGAAAAGTAACCTGGCTACCTTAAAGTTTTGTTTTTAGCAAACTTTATTAAGTTTATAAAATGTAACACTATCAGACTATAGTTCTGTTAATTTACTGTAGACATTCAATGTACTAGACAACCTAAAAGCAACCTAATAACAGTGTATATTAAGGTGACGTTTCGTTGTTAAATCAAACTTGCACCTTTTTACACAATGTGGTCATTCAGCCAAGACATGTCTGCTGTCCGAAGTTCACTTCTTGTCTTTTGCACTGGACCGATGAGGCTAATGTAATGAAAGCTTATTCCATCCTATTAACACAAAAGTGTTATATTTCATTTCCATTCTTACATTCCAATCTCAACATAATGAGTGTGTTTACATGCACTCAATAATCTGATCATAACTGGATTTCTGCGGTTATCTAATTATTCAAATGGTCATGTAAACCGCATGTTCTAGTCTAGAAATCCGATAAAGAGATCTGGGTTTTAGCTCAGTAATCAGATTTCTCAGTGCATGTAAACTCTTACTCTGATTTCTTTCAGATTTCTCTGTCTGCGCATGTGTGAAACAGATGGCAGTACTGAAACAGGCCGCAAAATGGCAGCAAAACACTTTTTAGAGGCGCTGAAACCAACCACATGCCTGACGAAATGAAGGATTGAAATATTCTTCATTTTCTAGATGTTGCATATTTTCATTTAAAGCGACGTGATGTTTAAAAAAAAAAAAGACACGGCATGAAGTTTGAGTTTATGTTACATTTACGTTATGTCTTCTTCTGTGAGTTTTTGGCCGGTTGCAAAGCAGAAATCTGATTCCTCAAGTGCATGTAAACACGTTGATTGGATTACTGACAAAATCTGATTTTCGTCAGTTATCAGATTATTAAGTGCATGTAAATGCATTGTGTTCCTAAACTGCTTAAAACAAAGTAAAAAAATTCATAGGCAAAAATTTGCATAGATTGTATGTAGGCCTGATATAATTCCTTGAACATTTTCTTACAGCTACGGCATTTGTCAGGTGCTCTCATTCAGAGCAACTTACAATTACAATTACTAAACATTTACAGAGGCAGGTGAATGACATGTTAGGTGTTGTGCCTAAGGACTACTATTGGTATGGTGTGGTTTCCCAGGTGGGAATCAAACCCCAGTTTGTTATCTGTGTGGACAAAATGGACAGAAGTGCATTCTGCAGTTAAACCAGCTTTGGCTAACCAGTGACTTGCTTCCATTACTTGTTAGCTACATTGGCCTCATAGCTTTAATGCAAAACTAATGAAGCTGCAGACACCAAACATCTGTGATCATCTACATTTGGGAAGAAACTGGAATAAAACAAAATCACCAAAATAATGGTTTTAATATTGAAAGTTATTTTTTTATATTTAAAGTTTATATTTAAAGTTCCCTCCAGTGTTGTTTCTGTGAGGAGTGCCAGAAGGTACTATTTAATCTAGCCTACAGCAACATGCGCCTCCAAGTCTAAGCGGTTGAAGTTTCTTGCCACATGCTTCTCAGACGGCTCACTTCATGCTCTTATTTGGAACTGTGGAATGTTTCATTTTGGAACAGAAAATGCAAGATAATCCTTATTTCCTTACATGAAGACCTTTGATAATGAATAAACAAATTAGAAACAAAATGGCAGTGTTATTAAATTCTTCTCCATATCAGCCACCGAGAGACTGATTCGACATGCCTATTTATACTCTCTTTAAGATCTAATCTGCAGGCAATTTTTTTCTCTGGGGGCACGTACAGCACCTCATCTGGTTCCCATCGCTCTAGCATTATCTCAGATGGTCATCAAATCCCCCTTAGGCCTGCTCCGTGAGCTTAACCTTTTTGTAAGCATGCTGCTTCTGTAGTGGGATTCTTCCAGTCTAATGCTGCTGCTTCAACTCCACTCAGTGTGGAAATGCAAATCAGGTGCTGCTTCTCAAAGGCCGTGTAATTGAGAATTTCACACAGTGCTGCAGAATGCAGCCCCAAATTCCATGCGGCATAGCTACTGAATGAACTGACTCACTGCTCACTTTATTAGAAACACTTGTCTTGTGCTTCCACTTACTGCTTGCTTGATAGGTCCACTGTATGTATAGGTGTGGCTGAAAAATCTTTGTCTTACATGTCCACTATATAGGTGTTCAGTCATACATATACCTTACATGTCTGCTATATATGTTTACAGTTATATTCAGCAGATAAACAGTACTTGTGCATTAAAATATGCAGATGTGCATTAGTGATCAAACTGAAAGGCAGTAATTTGACAAGAAATTAACATAAATAGATCATTACATCATCATTTTCATTTTCTGATGTCTTGATATTTCAAAAATATAAGGCATCTCAAAAAATCTTCTGGTGGCCATACACTATTTGTCAATCACCTTCTACCCCTTACATCATTGGTCAGTTTCAGTTGGTGGTTAATCATTCTTAGCACAGCGGTGACACTGACATGGTAGTGGTCATGGTAGTGTGTGTGGCAGTGGTACAAGTGTATCAGACACAGCTATGTTGCCAGAGTTCAAACACACATCAGTTATGTTGAGGTTAGTCTGCCACACAGAAATATCCAGCCAAGAGCTGCTCTGTGGTCAGAAACTGACTATTGATGCTGGAGGATGACTAATACAAACTGTGCACCAACAGACTTAACTGTACACCAGCAAGTTTTGAGCTGAACAGGGATTAATTGGATCGTGAAAAGCAGAAAATACAACCTACTTCTAAGACTGAGGTGTGGAACAATATCCCAGCAGATTTTCTTTGAAAAACTGAAAGCAAGTATCCTGAAAATAATGGAATAATGGAATAATGGAATAATGGATAATGGAAAAATGAATAATTGATACTTAATGGCCATTTTGACTGGAAATGAAATACATAAAATGATAATGTTGATGTAAAATGTTGCAAATATTGGTGTTTGTGCTGGATTGTGTAGTTATTTCAACAAATTCTATAGCAGATCAAAGTTACCCCTGTCTGGCTTGTAGACTATTGGGTTCCATCCTGAAACCTGGTCAATCAGATGAAATTTGAGGAGCATGTCCTCTTTTGCCGCACGTCATCACTACATGTTCCAGGCTCCTAAATAATCCCCTGGTTTTCTTACGCATGCAGCTTAACGAAAGAGCAATTTATTGACAAGGGTTCTACTCAAAGGAGGCCAAAGTGCTTACTTGGTAGGCTTCTAAACGCAAAAGAAATTGCCCCAGTGAGTATTCTGGCGCAGACAGTAGCTTAAATGTTGGCAAACAGTAAACAGCGGCCATCAAAAAGAGCAGGAGATCCATTTCAGTCTCTGCAGAAAATGAAAAACATGAAATGATGCTGGAACCGAATGATTATTTGGATTAATCGCAGACTGTCCCATAATCGTTCTCGGGCTAAATGATCCCTACATGCACTAAATATTGCTCAATATGCATTTACACTTATGACGTTGGTTCTTAAACACTGTATGGCTGTTTGGTTTAATCTCCGTTATGCACTGTTTCCCAGTAAAGTGAATTTAGCGCTGCAGGAAATTTCCAGCCTGGTTCATGTCATGTTTAGAGTGCCGTGGCATATGTTAAAGCTGAGAACGTTGGCCTTCTCTCTACAGGATACCAAACCACAGGTACTGCCCAGATGGCTGTCTCACAGATGATCAGGCTTGCGTGTGTGTATGTGTGTGTGTACGCATGCATACGTGCGTGAGTGCACACGTACACACGTGCATGGCTTCTGATCGTCTTTCCAAAACACCCTGGACCAGCAATGGAGCAAAATGCAGCAGGTGTCCATCCTCTCTCAGATGACCAGCATGGGGCCCCAAGAAGAAATGCAAGAAGATGGCATTTCTGAGTGCGGTTACATAGCCACTGCCACGTTTATCCAGGATTTAGTACCTAAGCCTAAAAGTGGCCCCCAGGTTTATCTTTGTATTTGTGACAGTGATATTTGACATTATCCTCAAATGATGGATGAAAATAAGAAAAAAAGAACAATAGGATGGCTAAAACTGTAGTTGCAGTCATTTTGATGCATGTATTTTTTTGTCAGTTTTTATAGAAAACTTATAGAAAAGTCTGTCAGGAACTGCATAAGTAAGTTTACACTACTATTCAAAAATCATTTAATCATTTAGTTTTCAACCATTTAAGCTAGTTTTCTTGAAGATATATGTTTAAATAGATTATTATATGATGCTAAAACTTCACAACTTTTAAGTCTCTAATAATTAGTAGGAAGCTGAAAATAAGTAAGGTAATTTAGATGTCCAGAATGCTGAACAGAGCTGTAGGTGATTCCATAATATTTAAGAAACATTAATAACATTCATATTCAAAATGCACAAAAACATGGTGGTTAACGTTTGATATAGATCATTTGAGAAGAAATGACAATATATCATTCTTCAGTTATTAACTTTGTGATGTTTCCAAAAAGCTTGAAATGTAGAACAAAACATCTGATATTAATTCAATCTACACCTATTTTATTCACTATAAGTTACCACAGATTTATTAATAGACATTATTAATATAACAAATTATTCTAAACGTTTAAATAAAAGTATACTGAACAGCTGGTTTGAGGCAAGTTAGGCAAATTAGCCATACTAATTGACCAATCAATCATCTCTAGACATTCTTTTCTCTGTCAAGAGAAGGAAAAACTTCTCAAAACAACAAGCCTGCAGTGAGAATCACAGTGGCAGTAAATTAATCTGAATTATTTTTCTAAGAAATGGTGGAAAGATGTCATTGAGGATCATTTAATGCCTGATACACACTATCCTGATCATTTAGAACAGGGGTCGGCAACATGCGGCTCTTTTACTGTCCTGTTGCGGCTCCACAGCAGAATAAAATAATCCTCCCTTTACAGTAAAATAAAGCTCTGCTGATCGTTCAACACAGTTTAACAATAAATGGTGTTAAATGCTGGAGTTAATGTAGAACTGCTAATTCACCCTTCAACGCTAAAGGTTGGTGCACAGACTGCTGGTCACCATAACAACACAAATAATCTTGCCTAGCTAGTAGCTAACGAAAAGGCAAAGAGAAAGTTTTATATGAACATCGATAATTTAGAGAAAAATGGACTTATTTGCATTAATAATCACTCCAGCTGGTTTTCTGATACGTCAAACACTAAAAAGTTGCAAAATTCTTTCTTTCCACCTTAAATGGTGCAGCAGTTACATTCTGGCACCTCAAGCACAACTTAAGGTGGAATGGGAAAATTAGAACAAGAAGCTGGCGAATGAGAACCTGGCTTCAGGCTCTTTTACAAGAAACTATTCCACTTTTGTGGAAAAGTTTCCTGCTGGAGCTGAATCTTAAAGCAGAGCAAAGTAAGCCTGCATTTCGTTTCTATCATTTTTTTACAGTATTAGTCTACAGCAGGGCATATTAAAACATTTTTAGCCAAGATGGTAAAATGTTTCTTCAAGAAAATGGACATACAATGTTGTGGTTTGATTTTTGCTGAAAAGACAAAATGGCTCTTCTTAACATTTGGGTCGCTGACCCCTGATCTAAAGGGTGGAGTTTTTATTTCATTCCTAAAGCTAAAAAATATTTATCCGTGGTCACCAGCCCTGGTCCTGGAGATTTACCTTCTTGCAGAATCTAGTACCAACCACAATCTGCCACACCCGCTCCAGCTAACTAACCTCTTCCCAAGTCTCTCATCGGCTGCAATTGTCAATTCCATACATTTATCTTGATTCCAAAAACTGACTAATGGGGGGCTGGCTAAGTTGTACCTGATTCTCTGGGCTTGTTTGAGTAGCGCAACAACCAAACTCTGCTGGACCCTGACCCTCCAGAAGCAGAGTTGTGCACCCCTGGTGTAGACAGGAACAACAGAATATCTCATACTGAACATCTGAACTTCATGATGTGGAATGGAGTCAATTCTCAATTCTTGAATAACTGGATTCGAAGAATTCATTCTTTTTTTAGATTAACCTCCGGATTAACCCTAGCTTTCATTACGTGTTAGCTACATTAGCATTGTAACTCCAGTGACCACATGGCTTGGGTTATCGACTAAAAGAATGATGTAGAACTGAAATGTTGCCTAATTATTCCTTTAAAGTGTTAAATAGTGCTGCAGGACCCTGTTCAATAAGAGAATTAGCAGGCTTAGCTGGGGCTAGTTTTTAGCTGTTTTAGCGACTGATGCAGTGTTTGAATTCCTAATGGTTCAGTGCTTTACAAGATCGATCATTTACACCAAGATTTTATATTATATAGGCTACATTCCCTCTCCATCCATTGATTATAAGCAATCATCATGTCGAGAAAAAGTAGAAGCGTTCCAGAAAGTTAGCGAATGTTTTCACACACCTTAATCTCAGACTCCTTTTCAGCTGTGATGTATGGGCTACTCAGAAGTGGTGTTGATGCCTCTCTTAATCTAGCAATCCATCACTCTTTTATGTGAGGCCCAGAGGCCTCATTAGCAGGCCTGAAACCCATGCCAGACCAGGAGCCCAGCCGGCCTCACCTGTGCACTGTCGGACCACAGAGTTATGCGGTTTCCAATGGCTGAGGGAAAATATTGACGGGAAGAGTGGAAGTCTAGGTCTTTATTTAGTGACGGATGGGGACACATTTAGGTAGGTGAGGCTGAAGCGCCGGGTATCGGATGCTAGTCAGGCGACAGGGGCTTGAGAGCAACAATGCACAGTTGTGTCTGCGTTTGATGGGTGTGTGGGGGTATATATGGGTGTGCATGATGGGGTCTGCGCATTCTCTCGGGACGTTTTTACAGCAACAGCACTTTCATTCGAGTGGCCGTCCACTTGTGTGACACGTCGGATGCCACTCATTTCTTTCCAAACATGTCTGATCTCCCTCACGAGCGAGATTCCTTTCTGGATTTAGAGGCTCGCTTACCTACTGCACAGAGAGGTGAAAAGGTTAATCTCCACAGGGCAAAAGGCACAGAGAGGGATTTGACTCGATTCACAAGGGACTGTTTGATCTGTCTTCCAGGCTGACCCAAAGGCTTGGAGATGAAGAACACTCCTCCTGACCTTCTCTAAGTGGCACCGCATGCTGACTTTGGCTACATTCCCATCAGGGGCAGCAGGTAACTGAAAAATCTGTGGTGGAAGTAAATTATGAAAAAATATAATTAAAAAAAACAATAAAAGAATACTTTATGTTCTGGTTTTCAGATTAAAGTACAGTCTGACCATTGGGCCTGTCATTGAAGCCAGTTTATAGGGTGACACTATTTTGAAAGTCCTTTATAGGTGAAATAAACTCTCAACAGACTCTGAGTAACATACCAACAACATATCTATGATGCAGCAGCAGTGAAACCATTCAGTAGATTGTCCAGAGACTTTTAATTAACTACGTAAATAAAATTTGTTTATAGTCTGCTGAATTTTATTGTTTTTCACTGAAGTGTCAGAATTCAAATCTATGGATGTTTAACCTAAGAGTTCACTGAACATGTAACAGGTTTAATATTGACCATCTCAACAGCCTCAACAAGCTGTTATAGACACACTGACACCATTCAGTAACTGGAGCTTCACTGGATTAGGTCTTGGGTTGAGGCTAAGGTTAGGGCCAGGGTGAGGGTTAGGTTTAGGTTTTGTGGTGAGGTTAAGGTTAGGGTTAGGATTAGGATTAGGACCAGGGTAAGGGTTAGGATTGGGTATGGGGTTGAGGTTAAGGTTAGCGTTAGGATTACGGCCAGGGTGAAGGTTAGGTTTTGGTACTACCATATTAACAAGTATCAACAGAACATCTTCAAGATATTTACTTCCATGTATTCAGATACTTTAGCACTGCTACTTTACTGATACATTGTTGATGTGTTACTGGTACTGTTTTAAGCATTTATTAATCATTTACAAGGGACCACTCCAAACAGTTATATTTTAAATACTGTATTTTTTTATTTTCATTTTTGAAGATTATGTTTATTTATTTATGTCATATTAGTACATTTACCCAGTTTCCAGTATGTTCCAATTCAGTGATTCATTATTGATTCATTATGAATAATAATAATAATTATTATTTATTATTTAATTCATTATTATGATTCATTATGAATAGGAACTTTCTACACATGTAGCAGCTTTCTTCTTTGTCTACAGCACAGATGAGTTTCTGTGCACTTCTGTAATCGTGAAAATGTAACCTGTGTTATAATAGCGAGATCTATTTAGCAGTTAAATACTGAATAGTTCAATTTTAAAAACAGTGATTCATCTAAAAAAAAGAAAGTATTTAGTAATTAGTAATTTAATAAAAACTTTTCATTGTAGTTCAGCTAGCTACCAATCTGACTTAGTTTAAGTTAAATAGGCTAATAATTCTTAACAGTACTGTGATTAGACAAATGGACAAACTGGGGTAAAAATGTATTATTATTATTTTTCCCTTCAATTTATTTATAGTCAATGTCCACCTGCTAGCTATGTCTCCCCCAATACCACAGTGCTACCAAACTGGGAGGGTGAAGGCTGGCATGTGCTTCCTCAGAGACACACAAAAACCAGCCACAGGTTTTAACTGATGCTAAGACAACATCATTGGAGAGCTCAACATGCTTGGAGGAGAACACTAACTGCTAACTCTGTTAGTCATCTAATAGACACTCGCTTTGACTGTCATTGTGCTGAGTGATTGGGGGAGAGGGAACACCATTCAGCCCACCCAGGGAGAACGAGGCCAATTATGCTCTCTTAGGGGCAGATTTACTAAGAGGGGCACTAAGTAAATACAGTCTATCAAAACTTTGCACTGATGGATTTGGCCAATTTAGCAACATCTATTAAGAACCTTTGTGCAAACACAACACAAACACAAGCAAACCTTCATGATTAATATACACCGATCAGGCATAACATTGTGACCACCTCCTTGTTTCTACTCTCATTGTCCATTTTATCAGCTCCACTTACTATATAGGTGCACTTTGTAGTTCTACAATTACAGACTGTAGTGCATCTGTTTCTCTGCATACTTTGTTAGTCCTCTTTTACCCTGTTCTTCAGTGGTCAGGACCCCCATGGACCCTCACAGAGCAGGTACTATTTGGGTGGTGGATCATTCTCAGCACTGTAGTAACACTGATGTAGTGGTGGTGTGTTAGTGTGTGTTGTGCTGGTCTGAGTGAATCAGACACAGCAGTGCTGCTGGAGTTTTTAAACACCTCAGTGTCACTGCTGGACTGAGAATAGTCCACCAACCAAAAATATCCAGCCAACAGCGTCCTGTGGGCAGCGTCCTGTGACCACTGATGAAGGACTAGAGGATGACCAACACAAACTGTGCAGCAGCAGATGAGCTACTGTCTCTGACTTTACATCTACAAGGTGGGCTGACAAGGTAGGAGTGTCTAATAGAGTGGACAGTGAGTGGACACAGTGATCCTCTCAGACCAGCGCAACACACACTAACACAGCACCACTACGTCAGTGTTACTGCAGTGCTGAGAATGATCCACCACCCAAATAGTACCTGCTCGGTCAGGGTCCATGGGGGTCCCGACCACTGAAGAACAGGGTAAAAGGGGGCTAACAAAGTATGCAGAGAAACAGATGGACTACAGTCTGTAATTGTAGAACTACAAAGTGCACCTATATAGTAAGTGGAGCTGATAAAATGGACAATGAGCGTAGAAACGAGGACGATCAGCGCAATATAACTACGTGTTTGGCTCATGTGCTTTTTGTGTGAAAGCCAGTTTCCGCTCAGAGAAGAAAAGACTTGTGCCTCATTAGGTCGAAATAACATATTTTCTCAAGCATTCTCTATCATTCGTGTGAAAGTAGTAAGTCAAAATAAAGAGATATTACTCACTGAGGAAATATGTGATTATGTTAACATAATAAATAATTATTTTGATAAAAATGAAACTATGGATGGCAACGGCATCGCCAGGGATCACACTCGCAGTCTCCAGATGACAGGGCCAAAACTTAGATGAGGAAGTAAGAATTTAAACAGAGCTACTGATAAGTGAATAAATCTCTCACCATGACTATTCAACTCTGCAGACCTGGCATAAGTTACAGAACTGCGCTCTGTTATTAAATATGTGGAATGATATTATTTTAATCAGACAGATTATTGTTTTTTGGAATGTCTAAGAACAGAGGTGACAAAAATCAGTAAAAGAAGTAAGAATACCAAAGAGTATGAAAGAGGCTGTTTTGGGGAGGGGGAGGGGGGGGCTATTAAACTCCCTCTGGTTCAAATTACAGTTGCTCAGATCTCATTTGTGTTTGTAAGTGATGCCCACAGTGATTTGCACAGCAAGCACAGCCCCTCGGACTGCTTAAGTGACCTCTTCGTTGACATGTATAATATTTAGATTTTACACAGTCTCCACCAATGTTTAAGATCTCTTTCCTTGAGGCACAATTGGCTCAGTCTCAGCTTGGATTCCACTCTGTTTCCTCTCTGGTTTCCTCTCTGGTTTTCGCCTCAAACAACCCTGTCACAGATGCGCACATCACCACAGCATTGGAAATGCCACCCATAAAGTACTCTCTTTTTTAGGAAGCATTAATTTGAACAACAACCAAACATGTCAGCAGTAAGGAGAGCTAATAACTTGCTCAACCAAGAGTTTTGTTATCATACAAAAATACAGGTTTGTGTGAGGCATTGTAGAGAGACCACCTCCTCAGAGAGAGTTATAACTCGCTGTTTTTGACTGATTATGTGGTATAGTGGATAACATCTTGTCCCATACGGTAAGGTTTCAAATTCAATTTGCTGCTCTGAGAAAAACATAATTTTTTCAAGAAGAGTAAAATGAATTAGAGCTCAGTACAGCTCTCTCGTTACGCTGTGCTACACAACACTATGCAGCAAGGTGTGATGTGTCCAGTGCAGTGGCCTAACGTTTGAATTTCAGTAAAGTTGATAAGGAAAAGTATTCATATGGGAACTTTAGTACTTTGCTGCAAAGCCATTGTTGCTAATTACAACTCTGAGATGTTTTCTGAGAAAGCTTTCTGGAGCATTGTGGTTCTGTTTTGGCTCATATCTTTTGGCAAACTGTCTTCAGTTCCCCACTGTTACAAAGGTTTCTGTTCAACATGAAATTTCAAAATCCTCCACAAATTTTCATTGGGATTGAAGTCAACAGACTGACTGGGCCGTACAAACACCTTCATCTTTTTTTTAAACCAATCTTGAGTTGTTTTGGCTGTATGTCTGGGGTCATTATTTTGTTGAAACATCCATCTTCTCCACTCTCTTGCCAGATGAGATTAAATTCGTCTCTAACATCGCTCCATTAATTTTCCTTTGATGACATGTACTGCTCAAATACGCCAAGTGCAGAGAAGCAGCTCCGTATCATTATGCTCCCATCTTCATACTTCACTGTGGGTTTGGTGTTCTTGGGATCACACGTGACCCTACTTTCTCCAAACATGACGAGCTGAATTATTGCTAAAATATTTGTTTGTTTTGTCTGAGCAGAGTGACTTGTTCCAGAAGAGTTCTGATTTGTGGAAATGGTCATGCACCTCTGTGTAATGCTTTTTTAGCAGAGGACTGCTGTGACCGCTGGCTTCTCTCTTACCTTCCTTATCATTAGTCTGAGAGAAATCCTGCATGGTACGCCTGCCCAGGGATGACCGGTTGTTGCTCCATGAACTTTCCAATGGCATGCTATCAAAACAGTTGTACTGACAGGGATGTTTAAGGTGTGTAGCTTCTTCCATTCGAGTGTTGTGAACCTGAGAACTTTTGGAAGCTCCTTTACTTTCACCATGATGGCTGCTTGTTGCGTGAAATGTTGCGTTCCCAACCAATGGCAGTCTTTTATAATGACAGTAGGTGCAACTTGCAAAGAACATTTTTTAGTTTTATTATCATGAAGATATAGAACTTGATTATTTTTAACCTTTACATTTATGTATATAGTATAATATAGTCAATGCAGTGCTGAGAATGATCCACCTGCTTTGGGGTGGTCCTCTGGGGGTCCTGACCATTGAAGAACAGGGTGAAAGGGGTCTGACAAAGTATGCAGAGAAACAGATGGACTAGTAGAAGTGTCTGAATCCTTGTCCCCCCTCACTGTATGTCAGCAGCTCCCTCAACAACGTACAGCCATGACTGTGATAAATACGATACGATTGCCTGCCAATGCCTTTATTTATTTTCTCTCTTTTCCACGGAATGACCAATGACCATTGCGTGGGACGGATAATCATGGTTACGGGGTGTCCAGACTTTGGGCCCAAGAGTCGTGTGAGCAAGCGTCTGAGAGAGAGAGAGAGAGAGAGAGAGAGAGAGAGAGAGAGAGAGACAGACAGAGAGAGAGTGACAAGTCTTCTCTGCTGAACATTTTCTCATAATGGCTGAACAAACACGGCTGCATTTTCTCTAGCGGAGTTATCAGGAGTGAGGGAGATGTGACAGGCTGTTTTTACTGGAGAAGACAATGGGAAACACAGGGACGAGGGAGGGAGAGAGAGGGATGGAGGGAAGTCAATATTAGGCCATTGTGAGCGCACAGCAATCTGTGTTTCGCTATGCCAACATGATTTATCTGTAAGCCCCACTCAGCGCAACATATCGGCCTATGACATGTTGTGGGAAATCTGCCTCAGCCAATCAGAGAGCTCGGAGCAGCAGGTCTGTGAGAGTTCCTGGACCCCCTCCTCTGGGGGACTGAAGGTATGTTCTCGATACATTTGTGTTTCTAATGCCCCTTTCTGGATTTATCTTGGGCTCAGGCCTTTAGTTCAGCACTGTACAAATGACATCCACACATTCCAGACTTTTTCTCATGATCCACTGCCTGTTTGTTTCCCCTCTCTCACTCTCTCACTCTCTTTCTCGCACCGTCTCTCTCACTGTCATGCATGCTCTTTTTTCGTGCTTTTTCTCTCTCTTATGCTCTCTTTCTCACTCTCTCATGCTCTCTCTCACGATGTCTCCCTCTTTCATTCTGTGTGTATGTCTCTCTCTCTCTAGTTCTACCTCTTTCTCTTGCATTTTGTGTGTATGTCTCTCTCTCTAGTTCTACCTCTCTCTCTTGTGTTTGGTGTTTGTTTCTCTCTCTTTCTCTCTGGTTCTCCCTCTTTTTCTCATTCTGTCTAGATCTCCCTTTCTCTTGCATTCTCTCACTCTCTATTTCTCCCTCCTTTTCTTGTTTTCTCTCTCTTTCTCTCTCTCTCTCTCTCGCTCTCTCTCTCTCTCTCTCTCTTTATCTTGTATTTTCTCTTTTTCTTTAGTTCTTTTTTCATTCTCTCTCTCTAATTCTCCATCTCTTTCTCGCTCTAATTCTCCCCCTCTCTCTCTGTCTCTCTCTCTCTTTCTCTCTCTTTTTTCAGTCTCTGTTTCTCTCTCTGTTTCTCATACTTTATTTAGGTCCTTTCTCTTGCATTTACCCTCTCTCTCTCTCTCTCTTTGGTCTTCTCTCTCTTTTTCTCATTCTCTCTCTAGTTCTCTCTCTCTCTCTCTCTCTCTCTCTGCTCTCTCTCTCTCTCTCTCTCTCTCTCTCTCTCTCTCTCTCTCTCTCTCTCTCTGTCTCTCTCTCAGGCCCGTCTCTGCGAGTGATTGCTTGCTATGAAGCAATTTAAACTCAGTGCCCATAAAGCTGCCACCCTGGACAGGCCGGAGGAAATTGGAGGAGTTGAAACTGTCATAACATTGCAAGCGGCGCCAAACTGCAGAGATACAGGACGTTTTATCAGCTCTCAGACTCATTCCGTTTGACACATACATTCTGAGGTGTGTTGTAACAGTGGCTCGTGTTTTGGCTGGTCTTAACCAGACCTGTCAGTTTAAAGTTAATGCCTTAAACAAACTAACTGTCGTAACAAATCCTCGTATCTCGTATGACACTGTAACTTTATGGGAGAGGGATCTTTAATGTGGCAGCTCATGAAGCATTTGATTAGTGGTGCCTCAGTACAGATAGTAGTATCAGATATTGGTCCAGTACCACACTTGTTTACTCGTACTTGCACTCATAAAAACTTTACAGATACCAACATTCGGATACCAGCTGTGACGTAAGCCGAGAGCACACTATCGCGCTAATGAACAAACATAGTGAAGGACGCTCTGCTCACACAAAGAAGAGTTACTAACTCAATACAGTTTTTTTAAAAGTCATTTTTAAATATTCCACCTTGGCAGAATATCCCACCAGGAATACACTGTGTGATTTTAGCCTGTTTTTAAACACACACAAACACAATCACAACCGCATCCCCAGTACAGATTGAGACACGCAGGTCAACTAAACGAAGGAGAGAAAGAAATCGGCATTTGCCACCAAAGTCCGTTTATGCTGACTTTACTCTGTCAGACTCAAGAGAATAGCAAAGTATAAACATTAATACAGTGATTTTTTTTTGTCAAAGGTTGTAGACAGACTGTATTGTCTCACCATCACTGCCTGCTTTTAGCTTCAGTGTACAGCGTTGGTGGTGCTGCTCAGTTTCTCAGCCAGTTTGCTCTGTACTCTGTGCTCAGAGTGTTAGTTTGAATGAGAGAGCTTTATTTGAGTGTTTGTAAAGGCTGCATTTCACATAGAAATTGTAGGCTTTGTCTGTACATGATAGTCTGTTCCAGGGGTCAGCAACCCAAACGTTAAGAAGAGCCATTTTGTCCTTTCAACAAAAATCAAACCACCTTTGGAACCAAAACATTTTATGTCCATTTTATCATCTTGGATCTAAATATGTCTCAATATGTGCTAATGTTCTAGTATATGCTAAAAAAACGAAAACACAGACTTACTTTGCTGCTTTACTTTACTTTTCTGCTTTAAGCTTTAGCTAAGCTATAGTTGCTTTTCTTGCATAAAACTTTTACATTTTTACGAGGCTGAAGTCAGCTTCTCATTCTTCGAACTTCTTCTTCTAATTTTCCCGTTCCATCTTAAATGATGCCTGATGCATCAGAATCTAACTGCTGCACCATTTAAGGTGGGATGGGAAGATTCAAATAAGAAGCTGACTTCAGATTTGTGAATTTTTAGTGTTTGACAGTTTCTCGTTGCAGATTAAACGTATCCCGAAACCAGCTGGAGTGATTATAAATGCAAATAAGTCAATTCGTCTCCAAATGATCAATGTTCATCTTAAATCTTTCTCTTTGCCTTTTTGTTAGCTACTAGCTTGGCGAGATTGTTGTCTGTGTTGCTGTGGTGGTCAGCGGTCTGCGCGGGTGAATTAGGAGTTATACATTAACTCCAGCATTTCGGACCATTTATTGTTAAAACTGTGTTGAACGATCAGCAGAGCTTTATTTTACTGTAAAGGAGGATTATTTTATTTTTACCTAAAAATCTGATTCTGCTGTGGAGCCGCAACAGGGCAGTAAAAGAGCCGCATTCATTTAAAATCAGTCACAATCCATTAATGTCATTTTAAAATCAGTTTATTTTAAATTATTTAAGTTAGCTTGCACTCATTTGCACTAACAACTACCTAATTCTGAGTAGGTTATTCAGTATGATATTGGACTCTGTATCGGCAAGTGCTAAAAAATATGTACTCATACTCAGTCTAAAAAAATCTGGTATCGATGCGTTCCTAGGCTTGATAATTAACTGATGAACTGGATCAGATATGTAAGGGTAGGCAATAGTCAAAGCTGTTCCAGACAGTGTGTCTGCAGGACTGCATTGATGTGTGTTAATATAGCAAGATTTTATAGCATTTTATAAGTGATTTTTGGCCATGTATTTTGGTCCATTCTTCATTAAGAATGCATGTGATGTAAAGGTAGGCACAAATATTGTAAAAATGGTCTAAAAGAAAATTGTATAATTGAAGGGGCTAGGCCGCTCCAAACCTTCATTGTGTTTCTTTTGAGCTATTCAGAGGTGGATTTGCGCTTGTACACCATCACACTACCACCACCATGTTTCACTGTTGGTATGATGTTCTCATTGTGGAATGATGTGTTGGCTTCACTCCAGATGACCCCTGTCATCCAAGTGCAACTCAGTCCACAGAACACCATTCCAAAAGGCTTGGGGGTCATCAAGCTGCTTTTTATGGCATATGCAAGACAAGCCTTTATTTTTCTTTTGGTTAGCAGTGATTTTCACCCTGCAGCTCCATCATGGATTGCATTCTTGCCCTTTCTAATGGTGGAATCATGAATTCTGTCTTGTCTGAGGTGAGAGAGGCCTGCAGTTCATTAAATATTCATCTGGGTTGTTTTGTGGCTTTCTGGATGAGTCGACACTATGCTCTTGGAAGACTTTTGGTAAGCTGGCCACTTCTGGGAAGATTCACCACTGCTGAAAATTTCCTCTATTTGAAGATAATGGTTCTTACTGTGATTCCGAGAACCTTGGAAATTGGTTTGTAACCCTTTCCAGAGTGACTTATTTTCTTTCTTGTCTCTTCAGAATTTTTTGTGATTAATGCTGCCTGTTGAGACCTTTTAGCCTACTTCACTTTGCTGGAAAGGTTCTATTTAAGTGATGTTTAGAAAAAATTGGGCTGGCAGATATCAAGCCTAGGTGTGTCTAGTTTAATTGGTCCCAGTTATCAGCTAAATCTGGTTCATTTTGTTTACATAACAAAGGGGGCATATACGTTTTTCATAGGGCCAGTTGGTATTGGATAACTTTTTTCTTCAATGAATGAAATGATCATCTAAAAACTATATTTTTTGTTTCCTCAAGTTGTCTTTGTCTTATACTAAATAAAGGGAGAGGACCTGCCCCTGGTGGAGGAGTTTAAGTATCTTGTGGTTGTTCATGAGTGATGGGAGGAGGGATCGTGAGATCGGCCGCAGGCTGGGGCAAGCAGCAGCAGTAATGCGGTCAGTGTACCGGACTATAGTGGTAAAGAGGGAGCTGAGGCAAAGCTTTCTGTTCACCGGTTAGTCTACATCCAGACACTTACCTGTGGTCATAAGCTGTGGGCAATGACTGAAAGAAATGAGCTTTCTTTGCAGGGTGGTAGGGAACACTCTACTTGATAGGGTGAGGAGCTTGGGAGTAGAGCCGCCACTCCTCCACATTGAGAGGAGCCAGGTGAGGTGGTTTGGGCATCTGATCAGGACGCCCCCTGGTCACCTCCCATTGGAGATTTACCAGGTACGGCCTACAGGGCCGAGACCCCGAGGTCATCCTAGGATCCACTGGAGGGATTATATCTCTACTTTGGCCTGGGAGCGGCTAGGGGTCCCCCGGAATGAGATGGAGGAAGTTGCAGGGCACAAGGTCATCTGGGATAATAACTGAATAATAAACTCAGAGGCTTGAGAATTTTCTATGTTTGCTTTGTACAAATGTATACAGACTGACTTCGCTGAAAAAAAGACAGTGCTTTGAATTTACATGATACAGATGTGTCAAACAGTTGCGCATGAATAAAACATGTAGCCTCATCAGGACTGCTGTCTTTCACGTAAATTAGTAAGAATCCACGTAAGAATTATGTGGAAGTAACACATTTAATTCAGGTTCAACCCTTTGACACATTGTCTTACAGAAATTCAAAGCACCATTTTTTCAGTGTTTCACCATTTCACCGTTTTTCCAGTACATGCAGCAGCTCCTGTAGCCTTTCACACTAAGTCTGGAGCTGGAGCCACTTTTTCCTTTTAGTTCTTATAAATTAGTTTTTATAAAATAATCCTAACTGCATAGAACTGAATAAATCATATCTGAACATTGTCTGGATATGCATGAAATGACAGGTATAAATAGGCCCTATCCATTACATATCTAATGACCAGCTATGAGCTGTCTTGTGCTGTATATAAACAGTCATGACGGGTGCATGAGTCTGCTCAGAATTGAAACAGATCAAATATGACAGATTACGGTTTTGTAACATCATTTACTGCTTCTCAGTAGGACCATGATGTCAGAAACCCATGATCTAACCCACATCACATCATCCTGACAGCGTCTCTGCTCAGTATAAGGTCAGTCAGAGTGAGCACTGTGAGCTCACCCGTTTTATAATTTACACTCCATGTGCTCATTAGAGACAGGAATATAAATTTCATGTTTAAATCAGACAACAAATATGTTACAAACCAGGTATGTTTTGTCGTGTGTACATTTCCCTCCCAGTGTCACTAGATTCTCTGAATTACAAAGTCATTCAGCAGTGAAAATACGAATAACCCTACATGCATGCTATGAGCAAGCTAACGCTCCTGCGCATTGAAATGACATAGCATGTAAGTAAGTCTACTATTAAACTTCAGCGATCTTATAAATCAACACCAGCTACTCAAACTGAAGCCTACTACTACCAACACAAATGAACAACCTCAAAGCTTGCTGTGGGGTATTTCGGGTGAGGTTTGACCTCTTATGATGTCAATTAAGTGGGCAGCAGCGTTAGCTGACATGTAGCAGTAAATGTATTCTGCTAGTAATTCAGAGGATCCAGCATTGTTCTCAGGAAAATGTCTACTGTGTCTACAATTTCAGGGGTCTATACAGTAGATCACAAGGTTTAAAAGTTTAAAGTTTTTCACTTTTATATTTCAGTGTAATATTTTAACAACCTGAAAAGAGCTTGTTTTGGTTAAATAATTAAGACCATTATTAATAAAATCAATAGTTACACAGGCATCATTACGCAAGGGATGATGATTTATATATATATATATATATATATATATATATATATATATATATATATATATATATATATATTGATAAAATGAGGAATATATATATATATTCCTCATGTGGTGCTGCAATGTTATTTGCTCTTAACATATATGTGTGTGTGTGTGTGTGTGTGTATATATATATATATATTTGGGGTTGCAAAATGCAATGATGTGCAAATCATTTAAACCCTATATTTAATAGAAAATAGTACAGAGACAACATATCAAATGTTGAGACTGAAAAATTTTATTTCTCAGTCCACTTTGAATTCAATTCCAACAACACATTCCAAAAAAGTTGAGACGGTGGCAACAAAAGGCTGGTAAACGTGTAATGCTAAAAAAAACACCTTTCAGAAGTAAAGATGAGGAGGGGTTCACCACTCTGTGAAAGACTGCATGATCAAATAGTACAACAATTCAAGAATAATGTTTCTCAACATAAAATAGCAAAAAACTTTTGCTTTTCATCATCTACGGTACATAATAACATTAAAAGATTCAGAGAATCTGGAGAAATCTCTGTATGCAAGCGACAAGGCCAAAAACCAGTATTTGCTTGCCGTGATCTTTGGGTCCTCAGACAGCACTGCATTAACAACAGACATGATCCTGTAGTGGAAATCACTGCAGGGCTCAGAAACACTGTCTGTGAAAACAGTTTGGCGCTGCATCCAGAAATGCAAGTTAAAACTCTAAAACACAAAGAAGAAACTGTACACAAACAGGATCCAGAAATGCTGCCACCTTCTCTGGGCCCGAGCTCATATAAAATGGACTGAGCTGAAGAGGAAAAGTGTCCTGTGGTCTGACAAATCAACATTTGAAATTCTTTTTGGAAATCATGGACACTGTGTCCTCCGGGCTAAAGACCATTCAGCTTGTTATCAGTGCACAGTTCAAAAGTCAGTATTCATGATGGTATAGCGGGGCATTAGTGCACATGGCATGGGTGACGTGCACGTCTGTGAAGGCACTATTAATGCTGAACGATATATACATGTTTTGGCATCGTATGCTGCCATCCAGACAACGTCTTTTTCACTGAAGACCTTGTTTATTTCAGCAAAACAATGTCAAACCACATCACTTTTCTACATGTTTTAAGCATTGATGTCATGGATGCAGCAAAGATGTCCTTTTCATTCTGTTTACATTCAAGATTTTCATGATGAATGGACTGGTTTTGGTTGCTGGTATGCTGTTCATCCAGCATGACCATGCTGGGTCACCAGCTAAAGCAGCATCAGATCAGCACAAGACTGAGCAACAGAGCAGATGCTAGTGGCAAACTACAAAACAATGACATGCACTCTTTTCAGTATTGTACGACATCATAATCAGACTTGTAGTAGTTCTTACCTTCATACCTCATTCCAGGTGCTCAAATCTGTGTTCATTTTTATGCAAGTTGGATAAAGAAGTGTCAATGTCGCTTTCAGTGTCATTTTTATCATGTCTTATATCATTACTCATGTGAGTATTTCTATTTAGATTTATTAACCACTTGAGCCCTATGCTTGTTATTCCTCAGTCTTGAGACTTACTGTCCAATATAAATTATTATGTAACTACTTTGAAACTAATATGTAAGTCATGTAGATACTTGAGTAAGGAATTGAAGTGTGGACACACATATAGGTCCCTTAGGGTTTAAGTGGTTGAACCTATGAATTTATTTGAAACAGATGGCGCTTTCCAGATTTTGGTTACAAGGTCTGCTGTAAAAAATGCTGTGCAAATAAAATTGAATGGAATTTTAGTCGTTTAAAAATACAAGCCCTTCTTTATCTGATGCTTCCACTGGCCTCTCCACCTCTTTTGCCTTTGTCACATGTGTTTACACTAAGAATTGCTCAACTTTGTTACTTTTGATTGTACACCCAATCTATCATATCCACATAACTGCACTCTACACATCAAAGAAGTGAAACATAGACTGTAGATGGGAACAGCTGAGCTCTGTGAGACTTTTCTTTAATCGCTAAAAAAATATGTGGGGGGCACAGACCTGCATCTGGGTCTGGGTTAACATCAAGAGCAAAATGACATAGAAAGCACAGGGATATTCACAATGAAACAAAAGAGAAACCAAAAACTAGGACGTTTGACAAGAAAAAGAAGGAAACTAAAGAGAAAACTAACATGGTGAACCACAGGTAAGGCTGAAAGATCAAACACAAACTCGCACTGAAACAGGCCCAAGCAAGGAACATCTGGTGGGAAGGGCCTATAAATACAGACATGAAACTAGAAACACCTGGGAACAATGATATGGCTCAGGGTTACAAACAAAACACAGGTGGAGATAACAAGGGGGCGGGGCTAGGGAGGAACTAGGGAGATGAGACTGAGACAGAGGAAGAAAGAGGCGGAGCTTGGCTAGAGTAATTGTGACAGTCATGAGGTCTGAAGAGATACGAGGTCTGAAAGCACTGAGAGAATTTTTTTTTATTTGTTTGTTGAACATTGGTTGACCTGTGATGGACTGGCAACCTGTCCAGGGTGTATCCTGCCTTCCGCCCAATGACCGCTGGGATAGCCTCCAGCACCCTCTGCGACCCTGAAGGTTAAGCAGCTTAGATAATGTGTGTGTGTGTGTGTGTGTGTGTGTGTTACATATATTTCATAGGCACTAACTAGATTCAGTAAGGTAACTTGTACACTTGTAGTTGGAATAGTTTGGTGAAAAATCTAATTTTCGCAATTTTTCCGTTGCTCCAAATGAAGTCAATCAGTCGAGACATGTTCAGTGTCTGAAGTTTGATTCTTTAGTTTTGTGCTGGAGCCACAGAGCTAATGTAGCTAAGAAATTACTTAAAACCACCATTCACAGTGTAAAAGTCATTACATACATGCGTCAAACTGTCTTGGCTGATTAAACTTTCAGATAAGGGCAAAATTGTTGAATTAAATTGCTTGTAAAGATGTAAAAGTTATAGATATAACCATTTTACAATACTTCATAGGCATCACATAGACTTATATACACATATATATATACATTTTCTGGAAAGCACTGAATGAATTTGAAGGTTTTTGAAGTTCTGATTCATGGTTTGATTACCAAAGTTTACATATCTAGCCATAGCTAAATAGAGAAGAAGGAGATACACACTGTTATCTTTCACTGTTATTTTTTAATTAAATAAGAAATATGCATGTAAAAGTTTAACCTAGACCGATCAGGCATAACATTACGACCACCGTCCTTGTTTCTATGCTCATTGTCCATTTTATCAGCTCCACTTACTATATAGGTGCACTTTGTAGTTCTACAATTACAGACTGTAGTCCATCTGTTTCTCTGCATACCTTGTTGGCCCCCTTTTACCCTGTTCTTCAGTGGTCAGGACCCCTATGGACCCTCACAGAGCAGGTACTGTTTGGGTGGTGGATCATTCTCAGCACTGCAGTAACACTAATGTGGTGGTGGTGCGTTAGTGTGTGTTGTGCTGGTACGAGTGGATCAGACACAGCAGTGCTGCTGGAGTTTTTAAACACTTTGTCCACTTACTGTCCACTCTATTAGATGCTCCTACCTTGTCAGTCCATCTTGTAGGTGTAAAGTCAGAGACGACAGCTCATCTGCTGCTGCACAGTTTGTGTTGGTCATTCTCTAGTCCTTCATCAGTGGTCACAGGACGCTGTTGGCTGGATATGTTTGGTTGGTGGGCTATTCTCAGTCCAGCAGAGACACTGACGTGTTTAAAAACTCCAGTAGCACTGCTGTGTCTGATCCACTCAGACCAGCGCATGACACACTAACACACCACCACCACGTCAGTGTTACTGCAGTGAGCATAGAAACAAGGAGGTGGTCATAATGTTATGCCTGATCACTGTATAAAAGCTATTTGCTAATATTTTGTGTATATTCAGCTTCACATTTAACAAAGTGTCTTGATATGAAACAGCTGTCCATGTCAATACCAGGTTTAACAAGCCCTCGTCCTCGTGGCCTCATCATTTCCTCTCCGAGGAATCCCCGGCGCTCTCTTAAAGTAAATATCATTTACTTTATTAGCTCAAGCAAAGGGTGTTAGATGAGCCCTCGGAGGGGAAATGGACTGATTGTACACAAGTGCTGACTGCAGCAGCTGAAATTATTGTGACGTGATAAATTTTCCTTTTCAAACTCGAAACTGATGTCAGACAAAGTGATTTATCAGTCATAACCTACAGATTTATAAGCAGCAGACTACTTTAACATGCTAAACTTTCATTTGATTTGCTGGGCTTAAGGTTATAAATGCTATCTCTTGCTATCTCTCTACATAACTGCAACATTACACTCGACTAACTGGCTAGTTAGCATGCTAAGCCTACACAGCTAACATTAACAATGACAAGAAAGGCACTACACCATGGCTCTATACCAAGTTTATAGCTTGACAAAGCCAGTATTCATAAATTTTATGGACGCTGTGTTCAAACTTCAAATGTTTTACATTGAAAAGCTTGCATGGCTAGCCGGTTAGCTCACTGAGGCTAGCCATGCTGAGGGTGAGTGCATTCTGTTTACATTATCCGCTCCTCACTGTTCGCTCCTTTCCTTCTGCCATGAGCAGGGATGGACAGGCGTAAAGGGTAAGAGGGGTACGTGATAAAAACAGAAAGTTTCTGAAACAAGATGCAAAGACATGAAGAACTGAATGACATGGTTTGTTTGGATGTCAGAGTGAGGAAACGCAGGGCTAAAGTGCAGAATGGGTAAGTTAGCCAGTTCATTCAGTCTACCTGTACACTAAGGCTACAAATGGTTAGCTTAATGTGACTGTTGCCAGAGAACTTGTAGGGAGGAGAGTTCCCACTCTGCAATGTCTTCCGGGTTTCTCAAACGCTAGAGGGCGCTCCCGAGCGAGTCCAAAATGAATGGGTTGATATGGAGCATTTGAGCAAAATCATAGTTTATAAATGCTCAAACATTTTTAATGTGAAAGGATACAATCATTTCCTGATCGATGAACAGCATAAAACATTTTAACACTGCTGTTATATTTTTAAGAGCTTTTAAACTCGAGTTATAAGGAGTTTAAACTGGCGCCTCATGTACGGTCATGACGTCTGAGAGCACAAACAGCCAATGAGCTGCTCCGCTCGCCAACCAATCATCACGCTCTAGCAATAATGCCTGCCTCCTGCTGTCCAAAACCCATTTGCTGTAGAAAAAAGGAAATATATAGGTAAGTTTTCTTTGTTTTTTTAGTGAAATACATCCTTCTACTTTCTAAAATTAAAGGAAAGTTCTGGGTGAGTGATTAGAAACTATTTTAGCTTTTCATTTTTAGCCGTTGAGCTCCATTTACTCCCATTCACTGAGGACTCCCTTGCGGATGCCCTTTGCTGTTTAGCAGTCCTGTTTTTGATATAACGGGGGAAATAGGAAGTGGCCAGGCTCCTCATAAACTGGCTCTGCTATTGCACACTGGCTAATTAACTAGCTACCTAACTAGCATTCACTCCAGTTCTGAGCCAAGCTGCAGTATTCATGTAGCTCATGTATTGTCCAGAGATAAACTGTGTTTTTGTTGTATGTATGCGTCCATACATACATGATTTCAATCTCCAGTCCAGCCCTGGCCAGGGGTGACCATTTGTGCAACGTACATGTGACACACATCCAAGTGGCAAGTTGGAAAAAAAGAGCTCCACACATTTTGTCAGCACTAGACTGCTCTCTCAGGATATTTTAGGCTTCTTACAAAAGATGTGACCACTGACCATATATGTAGGTGTTCACCAGAAGAACCACGCCGGACCTAATCACATTTAATGAAGCACTTTTTACATCTGGAAGATTGAGAAACAGATAAACAGTATATAAATATACTCCACTGTCTGTTCTCAGTGGATGGGTTCCCGCATATTTCCTTCCAAATAAATGAAATAATCTGTGTAACCTCAGCTTCATAACTCAGTATTACACCCAAACAGTCCATGTGTTTACACTTGGAGGTGGAACTGTTTTTAAAATATCGGGTGTAGGGCTGATTCTGGCTGCTGGACTTGTTGGTTCAGAATCAAGATAAAATGAGAAAATCATGAGATAAAATGTTCAGATTTACTGCTGCTCTTCTTTGCAGTTGTATTTGTTGGGCGTTTTTCATTTAAAAGATATAAATAGTACCGAGAAACAAGTATAAAGCATTTCATCTGCATTATCTGGAGCATTCTACTGTATTAGTCTAAATGGACCTCCCACAGTAAAACAAATTAAGAAAAACAATCAAGGATTCAAACCTCAGACAGTTACAAGGATTATGTTATGATCTATTTAAACTCAAGGTGTTAGTTGTGATAGTAATCAGTTAAATATCGTCGCTGTCCAATGAAAAACATGTATCTCCATTTTTTGCAATTTTTACTTTTTCTGCGTCGTTTGAGCTCAGCAGATGCTCTTTACATTGTGTAAAAATTTCATGATGATTGGACCAATAGAAATGCTCCAAAATTGCTTAGAATAAAATATCTTTCCATTAACTTACATTTTTTTTAGCTCCGACTTTGAACCAGTCCGGTTGAATGACCCTTAAAGACTGTCGGGTCATTTAAGTGGATAATGTACGTGTAATGTAGCTTTAAAACTACTTATATCATCTTTACTACTTTTGATTGCTTGCTGTATTTATTATGACATACGTTTATAAACAACTATTGCGGTATTTAAAGCTACGCCCATGTTTTCATGGGCAATTTTTTAGCTATTTTGACAAATTAGACTGGATTTGAAAACAGAACACGAGATTACATAGTATCCTTTTTGTGCTCAAACACAGTTTAGACCTCCCTACGCCAAAAACCACAGCGCTAAGTAAACTTATAGTGAGGACAGAAACACAACCCACCCTCGCCAAATCTAACAACAGCACAACAGCACAGTCAACAGCATTAATCATCCATCCATCTCTCTCTCTCTCTCTCTCTCTCTCTCTCTCTCTCTCTCTCGCTCCTCGCTCTCTCTCTCTCTCGCTCTCTCTCGCTCACTCGCTCTCTCTCTCTCTCTCTCTTGCTCTCTCTCTCTCTCATTCACACCCACCTGTTAGCTTTTCCTATGATTTGTTTTCATATGTATGGAAGGACAATTAGCGCTCATTGTGTAGTAGCAGCCACTTCCTAAACCACAAACCACAACTGTTCCCCCCAGACTCCTGCAAGAGAGCAGGGCCCATCCCAGCCAGGGATAAGCAAAAAGACATCAGAATATACAATGCCAGTCAAAAAGTTTACTCCCTAAAAAGGGCTCTCCTTGTTTTTTCACTATTTTCCACATTTTATGATAATAGTGAAGACATCAGAACTGTGAATTAACACATATGGAGCAAATCCAAGATCTTCTATTATACATTTTTCAAAGTAGCCCCCCTTTGTTGTTGCACATTCTTGGCATTCTCTCTGACAGCTTTATGAGCAGCCACCTGGGATGCCATTCTAACTGAAGAAGATAAACAGACGCTAAGAGAAATTCTTGTTGCTGAATTTAAAATGTTTGTTTCAGTAATAAATTGATTCACAGGCATCAATTTCAGGCTTTATATTCGTCTTAGAAACACATTCCAGGCATTTCAAGCTGCGTCTTCAGATAAAAATGTCTTTAAAGGTGCATTCTGGCCCAAAATTAGTGTCGAATATGTTATTTGTCAGACTAATAAGGCTGAGCGGTACTGAGTTTTGTACACCTGAGTTTTGTGTTTGACAGAATTCACAATTTTATAAATAAGTTAACACATCCTCTACAGAGAATATACTGAAACATGACACTTTCCTGCTTATTTCAGGGCACAATTTCTCTTTATTTGCTTTAACATGTCAGAAAAAATTAAAAACAAAACATAAAATGTGCCAAAACTTTTGCTCAGGCCACATTTTACGTTTGACTTTTTTCAAATATATCCTTTTTGTGTTTTTTCATCTGTCACTGTTCTCTCACTACAATACCCAGAGTGCATTACGCAAATACATCAAACAGTCACTGGGATTCCCCTCACAGAGATAAAGAAATCCACTGATGTAGGGGCTAATAAATACAGATGTGATGCCTGGCTATCTAGCAGTATCTTCTTTCTGCATTAGCCAGCTAGCAGACCTAATAGTTTTTCAAAAGTTCCTCCCACCTTCAAGATACATCATCAGAAGGGCATTTTTCTAGTCTTTAAAAGGGAGAATCTTACTTTTAAGACTGTTTTGGTGCCAGTGTAGGAGGTGAGTAAACATGTTCACAATTCCCAACTTTCTATCAGTGTATTTTCTTAATACAGAAAACGCACCAAATGTAAAAGAATCACACAAAACACAGCAACCAAAAAAAGATCATAATAAAATGCAGCATTTTGTATTTTGGAAATATAGAAAAATACATTTAAATAGATTTCTCAGAGTGATTATTTAATGTAATTGAACTATGTAAATATGAATGGTGCAAAGCGAGCAAAAAACTCACAGCTGCTCTCAAATGCATCAAACCATGTTCAAAAAAAAAGCAGTCCCTTGGTTTGTCAGTGTGGTAAAAAGCAATTTCTCTGGCTTTATTTAACTGAAATAAGTACTTTGAATTACACATTGCGAAGCAAAATAAACAGTTTATATGAACAAAAGCAATATTTTACAACAATTCAAACCTCAAAAACACTTTAAAACAACTTGTACATAGATGTTTTCCAAGACCATAAAATACAGACTGTAAATAAATTCACTGTACAATCACAGTAAATTACTGGCTACTAGTTGCATCACAAATAAGTAAATTATGTAATTAAAATACATCAATCCCCTGTATTTTTGCATAATAACTGTAAACGTAATGCAACTCAGTAACCAATTAGTACATACTTGTTCGCCATGTTTTGTACTGTATATGCACAGAATTTCTCAAATGTTTATTTTTAAAGTGCAAATACACATTTTACAGATGTTTCAACTTTGCTTATAACTTGCAAAAACATGACCAAAAACTCACATCAGATAACGTCAAATTTAGTCAACACCTAATTTTTCCAGCAAAAGTCAACCTAGGAATTCACACTTACAAAATATATCTTAAGATGAATTAATTTCACAAAAAAAGGATGAAGTTTTGTGAGGAGTTAAATATTGTGAAATCTTCACCATAATTAATGGTGCAATTTTTTTTTTTTTTTGCTAAGTAGTTAAAGTATTCCAAAGTATTTCAACTACTTAATTTAAGTACATTTACCAGAATTACTGCCTATCTCTGTGGCACGTAAACCCTAACTGGCCTGCTTTACTACATCATAAAATCAAAATGTGTCTTATTTCATATTACATGGAAAGATACAACTGTAGTGGCACTTTGAATGTGTTCGTTATGCTATATCAGCACATTCCGCCTTTAATGGCACTTTGGCTAAGCAGAGGTCAGCCGATGTTGATATTACTTTGCAGTGGTAATTTTGGTAATTCACATTTTTCACTCGTTTGAATCGCAGACCTGTAAATGGCTGTTATCCATCACATAAAATATATATGCCAGAATACATGCAAGTGCTTGTTCACTGTGGCTGGGAAGTAAATTATGGTGAGAGAAAAAGGGGTGAGGTATGCACCCTGGAAAGCATAACACTGACCATAATCCCTCTGTGGGATACTCAGACGGCACTGTCTCGTCCAGTAACCCGAATGTAGAAGCCTCTTATAAGACACAGGTGTGAGTCTGCCCTTCTCCAGCCTCATTACGCTCTCCGCTACCTGAAAGAACACAGGCACATTCTTACATAAACCCGTCTGCATTCTTAAACATGAAGGTTCCTGAACGGTTCTTGGCTTGAACGTATGGTCCAGCTGATATAGAACCTTTACATGTTGTGCATATGTACATTATGTATAGTTTACAGCAGCTGCAACCATGATCCACACATTGAAAGGTAAAGTGGTTCCTTTATAGTATCGCTCTACAGAAGCCTTTTTTGGTACCTTTATTTTAAAAGTGTAACCTACATGTGGCTCAGAACCCTCTGTCCTCTGTTATGTAACGCCTCCTAATGGGCCTGAGACTGGAGAGGCATTATCTTGGCGGGAAATGTCCTTGCGCTGCGGTTCTTTAAGTGAGTGTCCACTCAGGCTTCGGTTCCCAGGGGCCCCTTGCTTCCCCCTCGCTAATAGATATAATCAAGGAGACAATTAGACGTCCCTCACCGCCGCGGGAAATAGCAGGCGGGCATCTGTGGCATTTAAGAAATGCCCTTATGCAGCGTTGCTCTGTAGTATCAGGCAGAGCATCGGGAAACCGAACAACGGAATTGCTAATCATGAGCTTGTTAGCTTGTTTTTCTTAGCCAAAATTTGCTAAAGAGAGGAGTCTAGTTGTCTAGGGCAAGATGGTTAAAACAAGGCCTCGGACCATGTGATCAGGTCCTTTTCTCTCCTTGCTGTTATAGAACTGGAGCAGCATTGAAGCCACTGCATGACTTTATCACAATTGTGATAATTTTAGTTTCAGATTTATTGCAATGGTTTGACAAAAAACATCAGATTTACATTTTCTTTTTTCACTCTTACCCCAAAAATCAATCAGTGGAAAAATGTTTGGTAATTTAAGGTTGCTTCTTTAGTTCTGCATTTTTGCTATAAGGCTAATGTAGCTAACATGTAGTATGATTTTTTTTTTGTTAAAATTGAAAAAAGTAGCATTACTGAGTCTGGAGAAAAAGCACACTAAAATATGGTGTCTGAGTCACCCTGTAAAACCTGAAATAATCGTTTGAATAAAGTCAAATGTCAGTGTTTTTCAGATCAAGTCTGAACATATTACATATTATCGTCACACGCTCACACTCAAAAAGAAGGTCCGGCTCAAATGCTGCAAAATCAGTGTTATGCTGATGAAGATATGATGAGTAGATAATTCGCATCCAAAGAGCCATTAAAACTTCGCTCAGTTTTAACTGAGTTCTCTTTAAATTCTCTTTCAATGCGCTCACAGTCATCAGATTCATGTGCTCAGGGAAGGGGTCCGAAGCACAACTGACACTACAAAGTGTTCTTCCTCACGTTGCATGCGGTTACACGTTTCCACCAGTGATGTCTCCAAATCCCTAAAACTTTCATAGTGCAGATGTAATCACGCTTTCCTCAAGGCACGTGGGAAGGTGTTTCAAGTTGTTGTTGGGGGTTTGCCTCCTGTAGGGAGCATATGCCATGATGCTAATTAATGTGTTTTTTCATTTTCATTTGAATTGTTTGCAAAATTTACATGCAACAGTGTGTATTATTGTGGTAAGAGACATGCACATGAGAAGTGATTCACTTTACTGTAAAATGCAGCATTTTTACACATTCCAACCCAAAAAAGTATAGTATTTAAAAGTTCTTTGGTTATTTTCCTCTTATTGTTTTTAGCAGTTGCAGTCAAACAATTCTGACATCTAGGGGTGCTGCACATCCCTCAGCAAAACCAAACCAAAAGAGTTGATAAATAATCCTAAAAAGACTTGCTGTGGTTTCTGACTCTTTATGACATACTGTTTATGTACATACATTGACAAAAGTGCATAAAACAGTGCTATTAACCCACAGGAGCTTACATTTTTGTTCATTTCTATACATTACTGTATGAAAATTCTGTTTTTTTTATGCAGCCATAATAGATCATAAAGCAAATGTTAATAATTGTTCAGAATTACTATTTACTAGCTATTTCTGATGCCCATTACAATGCGTGCTGTTTCTTGATATGGGGTCTTCCTTCTGGGGAGACAACACATGGACTCTCCCATCTGAGATTGGCCTGCTCCAGTTCCAGCTACTCCCTGTCTCTGCCCTTCTATTATCAATCACGCCTGCAGTTAGTTCATGGTCTCTTTAATATGTTTTGTTGATGTTCTTTTCCACTACAGGTTGGCGCTGGCCTCTAAAAGCTTGTGAGGCATGCAAGGAGAATCATGGAAGGTGCACAACCTGTGGAAACAGGACTATTTATGCTGTTTATGTTGCTGTTCATCAGTTAAAGGTATGTGGTATGTGTTTATTGTGTCTTTCTGTGTTAGGGGTGTGGGTTTGGTTGAGTGTGTTTTGTCTGTGTGTGTGTGTGGGGGGGGGTGGGTCAGTGTGTGGCTAATGGTGACTTCACCTGTGAGTTCAGTGCTTTGTATGCTGTTTTTTTTTTAACGCAGAGCACTTCTTGGAGCAAAATGATGGCCTTCCCTGTGTCATATTTGATGCAGATGCGACAATAAGTGAACACATCCCCAACAGAGAACACACATCTGCACATTTTAATGCAATTTGCATTTATTTGCAGCATTTATCATATTGTGGTCTGTGCAAAAGTTACGGCACATTTTGTATTCAGTTTTTTTTTTTTGTTTTGTTTTCTAATATGTTAACCTTAGCAAATAAATTTAAATGGTGCACTAAAATTTGCAGAAAAATGTCATGTTTAAGCGTGTTCTCTGTAGAGGATGTGTTAACTTATTTTTACGTAGAAAATCAACAAAATGTAATTTCCTCAGTTGTGTTGAAACTTTTGCACATGCATTTATGGACTATAGATGTGTTCCTATGCATTTGAGGCCTGGAACCAAGTGCCTTCTTGCCCTATTGGCCAATGAAAGCATCCAAGCCAAACTTGTAGATTTGTATCATAACAGGGGGAAAAAGTTCATGAAGGCACAGCAGAAACAATTTATGTGTGAATGTGCTTTTTACACAGGAAAGTAAAATCAAATCACATCTGGTCACACCGAGGACACATTTTAGTGAAAAGTGTGAATGGAATGCAGCCAAAGTACATCCAGATACGATCCAGACATGAAACATGTTCATGCAAGATGTAAAAAAGCTCTGTATGGCTTGATCATTACTCTGAATTCTCCTTTAGTTGCAGAGTTAATACAGAAAAAGCAAGAATGAATCCATTCTAAGTTTTGTGATCCTGTGGCAGGGTTTCACCAAGTGACTTTGGCGCAGACTTAGTGCATCATTCCTGGGTTCAGCCTATAGAAGAAGAGGGGGAGTGGGTGAAATTGGGCCCGGAGCCCAAGCTCATACCTCATTAATCCTTTCCCAGCCCGACCACAGGCCCACATGATGAATTGCGGTGGTAATTTTGTGCGATCACCACTTCACAAGCCCGCTCGACTACAACCCGTCATTAATAAAGCAGCCCAACTGGTGGAAAAACAGCCAAATGATTACCATATGCTTGCATTATAGAAACCAGCATTGCCTTATCAAACATGGCCTGCCCCTTGACAGACTTGGAGGTGCAAAAGCATCTTTGCTCTGGTCTCACATCTTGGCAAACAACCATGCAGCAGATAGAGGTGCTGACACCACATGCTATCAGTTCAGTAGTCAAAGCTGCTAATTTGTGAACCGTGGTTGGCCGGCTACTGTTGACCATTTATCATTTGTGAAAGATCTCAAATGTGGAGCCAATCTGCTGAGAAGATAATGGCTTCTCCAGTGCTGACCATTATGACTGATACAAATGTAATTGGAATGCTCGTTGAGTTTGAGGTGGACCATGTTGAAAAGTGGCTTTCCCCTGCAAAGACTTTAGCTATTGGCGCTGAAAATTGCAAGAATGGCGTGCAGCGATGTGTTTGGAACCTGGTTGTAGAAGCTGACAGAAATACATGAAGGGTGATGGAGGGACTAGTGGATAGAGGCAGTAGAGGCAAAAATTTCCTTTTTTTTAAGTTCATCATTTAATAAGATGGCAGAATGGGCTAATGAGCTACTTACTATGCATTTAATGCAGGTACTCTACTCTGGCAGTTGTTTACAGGCTCTGTAATTGGTCTACAAATAAATGTCTAGTCAAAACGACCAACTTATTAATTTTTCAGGATCAGGAAAAAAGCAAAAAACTCATTTTTAACACCACAAATAAATATAATATTAAATGTTTCAATATTTAGTATGACCACCTTTACCTTTATTACCCTTTCTGATCTTTTCAGAAGGCTTGCTTTCAGTTTTTCAAAGAAATCTGCAGGGATATTTTTCCACACCTACAGTGTTCAGTCCTAGAAGTTGGTTGCATTTTCTGCTTCTTACGATCCAAGTAATCCCACATTCAGTGATGTTGAGGTCTGGACTCTAGGGTGGTCAGTCCATTGTTCTGAGGACACAAACAGCTTGCAAGATTTTTCCTTTTTTCAGAAACAGCTCCTTGCCAGCTACACATCCTTTCAGACCCACAGTGTTGAGTTGTCTTCTCACACTGGAAGGATGGACAGAACCACATTTTAGATTTAAGCAAGATTTTCTCCAGTACAGTTTATCTGATGGAGACACTTTTGGTGGTCTTATACAGTTATTGGAGTCCTATTTTCTCTGGATCTTTTCATCGTTTTTGAACTCCAGTTTTGAAAGCTCCTTATTTTCCTTTGACTTTCCTTTTCATTATGCAAGAGTTCAGTGTTTACCGTTGCTCAGTGTTCTAGATGTGCTGATTATACCCATGATGTACTTAGAAAAGCCTATTGTGACACAATTCATTTATTATAACAGAAACACACATTGTCCAGCCGTCTGTGGGCTTAGCATATGGCATGACAGCCACTCTGGGCCCTGTCCAGTCGTACATATCACTGTAATACTGACTATGGGAATAACAGGAGGTTGATATAAACATGGCACTTGCTTCTGTCTGAGCTAAATATGAGTCAGCATGCATGGTGTGAGAAACACTCTAAAAATAGCCCTCCAAATCCCTATCGGTCGCTCATTGCTTTCAAATAGCGAACATGGCATTTAATATACGTTTTGAAATATGGGAAACCAGCCTTGACTGTTGTTAAAGCTTGCAGTGGGCACTTAGCATGTCATCTTGTGAAGACAGATTAGTTTTCTGTACCAACTTACCCGCCCATGTTGTATTTGGCAGAGTCCTTAGTGATGCTAGGACCGGGCTGTGTTATTGCAAGTTGATTGTGGTCGATGTACATGTTTACACCTTGCTTTTGAGATGCTTTAAGAGCGAAACCATTCATGTTGTGAGAAAACCTCATTAGTCTGTTGTTGACAAGTTTATTTTTTAATTAAAAGAATGAAACGTCCTTTTCTTGTCCAACGTTTTTCCAGGCACTTGACATGTCATGTTGACTGTGGCAGAAGAGCATGCAATGCAAACATTTTTCTTCGCTCTTGAGAAGTTGTTGTGTTAAGGAATGACGCTTCTTGCGACAGCGGCGATATTCCTAGCAGCAATTAGCCACCGTGTTTGCATGCTTTCTTAGCATCTGAGTGGCCCCTGAGTCAGGCCCAGTGTCTAAACTGGCACAAGCTCAAATGAGGCTGCCACTCTGCCAGGCCCTTCCAATTTGCAGCATATTTCTCACACAACTTCCAATCTGGCTGAATGGCAGTGACATCTGTCTTGTAGCGTCTAGGGCTCTCCCACACACAGGCCGTGGATGCGGGGTGCCGTGTTAGGGGAGGTTCAAAGGGCCGATTGGCTCAGCGGGTTGGTATGTTCAGCGGAGCAGCGGCCAGCTCTGTGGTTGGACCGCTCCAGCTTGAGGGCTTTTGTGTGTGACGGATTGTCAGCGAGATCATGAGAGCGGGCCACGTCGTCTCCTGCTGCGTTCCCCTTTCAGCCGCAGCTTTTGTTAAAAGCAGACGTTGCATTGTCAGCAAGGGGCCTAAATCGTCGCCAAGTCAAACAAGTTACGAAATTAGACACATGCACTCTGCTATTTGAAGTGTTTGCTGTTTTCTGAAGGGTTTAGCTGCATGGCTAATGTTGCCAAATAATAAGCTTATGCAGCACCAATTAGCATTGCATAAACTGCAAGTCTAAATCCTCACACCCTTCAAACCACATTGTTACCTCACCTGAAATAGACGTTTCTGAGACTGTATGACACACTGTTATCTAGAAACATGGACAGAAATGTATGTTGCACTGCTTAAAACAGCAGTTGTCCTACTTGTCCATGTAAATAGATAACAGTAGGACCTCCCGTTTTTCCACAGCTGTTTGACTTCACAATCATATGTTTTCAATTCAATAGACTGTGGTTTAGTTTTTAAAGCTAAGAGGCTAATGTTGCTAATGGAATATAATGGAAGATAATACCTAACCAGTTCCAGCATCATGGAAATTGCATGCCTACATCATCAAACATGTCCTCAAACCACATCAAGTTGTTGAAAGGGAATTTTACAGATTTTAAAAAAATTTTGCATAATTCATTTGTTGAGATGTAAACATGTAAGTCATTCAGAGAGGTCTGATGTAAAATGGCTTATTGTACAGAAACTTACTGACTCTTTCTTCTTACTTTCTTTAGGGATCAGAAGTCACAAAATGTAGAATGCAAATAGAGCCATTTATTTACTATCCTTACTGTCAAAAGTAACAAATCAGACAACATGTATGTAACTACTTCTGAAACAGCTTCCTGTAAATTAGTTTTTTACAGGCTTTTAAATCCTCAGATGCCTGGTTCCTATCACAGTAACAGCACACATTTACATTTATATCATTTGGTAGATGCTCTTGTCCAGAGCAACTTACAATTCGATATTTTTTACACATGTAGGCAAAAGTAGCTTTAGCAATCTTGCCCAAGGACTCTTTTTAGTATAGTGCATAGTGCTGCCTGTGCAGGAGGAGGATCAAACCCCAATCTACAGCATGGAGGGCAGGGATGATACTCACTACACCATTCTGACACCCACCAAACTAGTGATGCACCAGAATGAAAATTCTTGGTCGTAACTAAAATTCAGGATACACTGTGCTGAAAATCTAAAAAGATATAAATAAAAAAGTTTGCATAAATTAAACTTACTGTATGTGCCATGAAATCCAACATACTTGACAACAGAGAACGGTTGGTCAACCATGGCAATTATTTTAATGAATTTCATTATTTTATTTTTAGTTAGATTTTGCACTTTGGCTGTCGTTTGTGAATTTTTTGGTCATCTCCAAAACTGTGGCTACAGATGGTGCTAGTGAGTATCAGGGTCTTTCCCTTCAGCTTCTGTTGTTTTGCTGTATTCTGCATTTCAAGCAGGATCACATGTATTTAAAGGGTTTTAAACCTGTAATGCAGAAGTTCTTGGTTGTTTGATACTTGGCAGTGATTACGAATCTCTTGTTTAATGTCCCCCGTAGAAATCGTTGGTCTGCTGTCACTCAAACTGTTTGAACCCATCTGAGTTGACTGAGTTGCTTTTAATTACTATTTGTAGTATTCAGTACCGTTTAAATTATTTTGACACTTCTGTGGTTGTTTCAGTTATTCTTTTAAGCAAGGTAATTCTGAATGGTTGGATGTAGGGATGCACCAAAATTTTGGCCACTCGGGATTTGTATTTTTAGTGCATGTGAGTTGTGGTCAAACTGGGTGGGATTTGTGATCTGTGGTCGTATTGATTTTGTTCATGTATAGCAACAAGCCAGTAAAGGACGGCCATGGCATTTGCTAGGCATCAGCAACCATGGCAAACAAAGGTCAGCTGGGGTTCAGAAACACCCACAGGTGATGAGCAACCAGCAGTTGGGCGAGAGGTGAAAAGTTGCCACCGGTTTGAACGCAGAGGCAAAGGAAATAGCCTGTTTGCCTTAAAATTTTCACTGACCCTCTAATAGTAAGTGAACAGAATTGTTTCTTTGACTTATTATTAGAAGTTCAATGAACTCAAAATTTTAAGGCAACCAGGTTACTTACACTCTTAAGAAAGATGGTGCTTCAAGGGTTCTTTAGTAAAGAAAATGGTATCTATATAGAACCATGGACACTCAAAGAAGCCCTTGCATGATTAAAGGGTTCTTTGCAACATGAAAGTGTTCTTCGAATTGATGGAAAATGTGTATTAATGTGCTATAGACAGTTCTATGTAGAACAAGCTTGACACAATAACAATAGAAGAATGCTTTTGGGAGCTTTTTAAAAAAAGTTCTATATAGAACCATCTACAGCACATTCTCCATCATTCTGAAGAACGCTTTCATGATGCAAGGAACCCTTCAATCATGCAAAGGGTTCTTTGAGTGTTCATGGTTCTATGTAGAACAAGAACCCTTGAAGCACCATCTTTTTAAAGAATGTACTTTTTTAAGTCAACCTTTTTTACAGTGTACTTGAAGCCATATTAGTCCAACACAAGCAAGAAATGACTGAAGAGATAAGGCCTTGTGTGGTCATGTTTTCTCGACTGTCTTTGAAATCGATAGTTGCTCCATTCAGAAAGCAGCTGCCAGCTCTAATGTGTGCAGATCTTGCAATGGTCAGTTTTGGGCTGGAATGCATATGGGGCCCACCGTCTGAAGGTTCTGTGGATGGACCTTTGTGAGACTGTTGCTCTAGTGTTACAGGTCCCTTTCATGTGTGTGTGGTTTTAAGCCCGAAGAGAAAATAAAAGATGTTAGGAATTATTTCTAAACAGATGGTCTGGATGGTGAGTGCTTAGCACCATTTTGTGTGTATATGTGTGTGTGTGTGTGTGTGTGTGTGTGTGTGTGTGTGTGTGTTGGTACTTGCATAAACGCAGGAGTGTCCCTGCTACCTTCCCTGTCGTCAAGTTCACAGGAACAGTGACAGATAGTGGCAGAATTTGTCCCCCAAGCAGAAGCCACCTGTCAGTATGACATGACAGATGACCAATCAAGATTCCACTATGGATGACTGAAGTAACCATGTGTATATATGTGTGTGTGTGTGTCTGTGTGTATATGTGTGTGTGTGTCTGCTTGATAAGCATCATCACACTGATGTAAGGAAGCTAGACTGTAGGGAAAACAAAACGAAAACAAAACTCGTTTTTGACTTCCGTAGGAAGGAGGCTCCATGCGTGTCTTCTTAAAAAAGACTGACACAGAAGTGCTGGAAACTCTCAAATATTTAGGCGTGACTGTAGATAAAGATCTAGACTGGAAGGAGCATGCTCACAGTGTTTACAAGAAAGCAAAGTTTATGTTTTCCAAGGAAACTAAGACGCTTTAACGTCTGCCTGAAAAGCGCCGTACGTGTGGGCACACTTGCTGTCAGAGTGCGTCAGCAAAAAGAAGATTTTACTATTAGAGCTACACTTTAGAAACTGATTTGAAGAATTTTTCAAGCTTGAACTGTTGTAAAAATATTGCTACTATTCATCCAACACTTCTTTTGCTTCACATCATTTCACTGAGATGAATAAAAAGAGTTAAATTGCTTATCAATTGTAATGTTTTAAGTAGAGCTGACAAACCATTTTTTACAGTCTCTTAAGTATATCAATGGTGTACTTGAACCACCTAGAGAATCTTAAAAGTATAGAAAAATATAGAAAAACACTTAATTCATTAAATGTATTTCTGAACACACTGAAGCATGCTTATACAAAAGTATATTAATGCAAGTATTTGTCATCAACTTAAGTGTATTAAAGTATGTTTTAAAACAATAATTTTTAAATATGGCTTTTAAATAGCTGCAATTTATTTTCAATACAACTCAAACTAACTAGCTATCAAATATGGGTGCTGGTACACCCAAGAGTCTACAGTCAGAATAGCTTTCAAGTGTAGTAGAGTTAACGGTATTTGGATGGTCCACTGTAGATGCTCAGTTTATCTTTAACTAACATTCAAGTAAATATCTATTAAATTCAACTGAACTTGAAGCTGAGTGTGAAAGATTCTATTAAATCTGTTCCCAATCCCAATCCTAACCTTAAGGCAAAACCTACATCTACTCCTAAACCTAACTCTAACTTAAATTTTGTTGATAATCAACTGAATATCACCAGAAACTTTAATAATAATTAAAGTATCTGTAGATTATCTATAGGGGACCATCCAAATAATGTGTGACATTTGCTTAAGTTAACTTCAATGCAACATAATTTAGAAAAGAAAAGCACTTGTAGGCATAGAAGATGTATTTCAACATTACTTGAACTTAATTAAAGTATATATAGGTTATATTTAGTTATTCCTAATAATATATTTGAGCATATTTTTCTTCCTAAAAGTACACTTAAACACTTGTTAAATTTGTTCAGTATATCTATTTTAATTTTATGATGTTGAAATCTAAATTAAAATGCATTAAAAGTGCTTTTTAGTTGCACTACACATTCATTTAGGTTGCACTTCGAAGAAAGTACTCAAAAGCACAATGAAACACGTTTAATATATATTATATATATATATATATATATATATATATATATAATATATATATATATATATATATATATATATATGTATTGTCATAGCCTAACTACAATTTCAGTACACTTAAGTTTTCTTAAGCTGTTAAAAAATTATACATTTAGTATATATTTAAGTAGGTTTAAAGTGTAAACTATTTGTCACTTGAAACTTATTTAAACATTGTGTCGAAAGTATAGATTCTAAGCTTCCGATGGATACCACAATTGTGTTCTTAAGATATTTTGTTTTGGTTTGAGTATGATGAAAGTCACTGTTGTGTGCAGAGTTGTTTTTTTGCTGTTTTTGTCATCAAACTAAACAGAAGAGGGATGTGAGTGCAGACTCCAACCTATTGGAATATAATATTTATCAAATGTAAATGTAATTAAAAATGTACACAATGTATCAAAAGTTCAGTACTTTTTCTGTGCTGCAATGTGGCCAACATGTTTATAATCTTGACTTAATACTGTCAGTATTTTTAGTTCTTTATTAGATATGAATATTATTAAATAAGCTATCATAAAGTTTATACTGTATTTTGTCTACATTATTAAAAATATAGGTGCTAAAATGGGTTCTTTAGAGTGATGCCATATAAGAAGGTTCCCATTCAATGAATCGTTCTCCAAAAAATAATTTATGTAAATGAGATGCATTGTGAAGATCCTTTTTAAAGTTTATATAATGTAATCCTCCATATAATGCAATGATTTTGTACTAATCATTTATTATTAGTTCTAATAATGTTACTAATATTCTTGTTGTTGTTTTAGGAGTTTTGCACTGACAAAAGAGATTAATATTTTTCTGCATTCAGTCTAATAAACAATTTGTGTTCAGTAAACAATTATTGCTTTTCATTTTTTGCCATTTATTATTTAGTATTGAGTACCAGTGATTCTACACTTCGTATCGGTATTGAAACTAAAAAACCTGGTATTGTCACAACTCCATGCTCCTTTCAGAATGAAATGCACCTCTGCTGCTTCTGGATATAATATTACTGATTATGTATCTGTTGAAAATTATAGACCCATCACATTTTTGTGAATGCTATTGGTGGCACTGCAAACAGCACTTGTGAATGACAGAGAGATATATTAATTGTTCTGAAGGGAAATAATAGCCATAATTGTCAAAGTGTTCAGCCCTGACAGTTTTTATCATACATCTTCACCACATGTTCAACTGATAGGTTCAGGTGGCCTTTGCAGACGTTTTGTCTGTGAGATCAGACACTGAACCCATGACCTCTAATGAGACTTGAGTGAAAGGTGTAAATAACTTTTGTGTGTGTGTTTTGTCTGTTTGTAGATTTTTTAATCTTTTCAAGCCCTTTCAACTAAAGTGTTGAAAGTGTTAAAACCTTTGTGTTGCAATGTTTAGTATCTTTTGTTGTGTCTGCTGTTGTGATGACCAGCATCTTTCCCAATAGGGAAGAATCATAGCAGTACAGACATGCACATGTCGAAAACCTATTTTGACTGGTACATCAGCTCAAATGAAACAAAACAAGCCTAATGAAAAACTAGGAGCCAAAGAAAGCATCCAAGCTGATGCTGGCCTTGAGCAAGAGAGAAAGCAACAATATATTACCAAGTCGAATCTGATTTCCATCAGATGAAGAAATAAAAGGCAAATACTGGAAAAGAGATCCAAGATGAGATAACCTTTACCCTGTAAGCACCATGAAGCAGTTGAATGCCAGCACATTCACTCTGGATATTTTCAATCATGAACGTTTTTCAGAGACATTATTTATAGGCCAACTTTTTTTTTGTCTCCTCTGACTTGGAGCTGAAAAAGAAAATGCTGAAGAACAGTATTGTGACAAGGACTGAAAAATCTAGGGGTAAACTCATCTGTGAAAAGAGGAACAAACTCATCATCATGCAGTTAAAACTAGATGCCATGATAGCAGCATTTTGATATCTGTACCGATACCAGGTGCAGGCCTGGTGTAGCGGTACAGCTAAACGTGTTTAGGCTAGAGAGAAAGATGTTATCCTATGGAAAGAATTTATCTAAGTGACATGATACCCTAAAAAAGACCACTCTACTAACTTCTTCAGGTACAGTTTACATTCTTTATAGTGACCACTGAGACTCATTTTTCAGTCTGAGAATTGCTGTAACAATACTTTGTCAGTCACTGAGACACCTCAGTGTTTCTCAGCCCTGGTCCCAGAAGCCCTTTTTAGTGTTTTCCCTGCTCCCAACACACCTGCTCCAACTAATCAGCTCATTCACAGCCCATTACTAAGTTAAAGTGGCTGTGGTAAAGCAGAAAATGCATTAAAATGTGCAGGGCAGTGAGCCTCCAGGACTAGAAAAACTGAGAACTTTTTTTTAATGAAACAAACTGCTTGGTCATTCAAAAGCGAAGGGAAATATTTTAGATATTGTGGGTTGAATCAGTAGATGAACTAATGCTAGTTTAAGCATGTCTTCCTAATGCAAAGTGAGACGTGGCCCTGGGTCGGCAGGGGAGGTGGTAAAATAGAATTCATTCAACCAATCGCAAACATGATGCTAGACATCACCACATGATTGGGTCTTTCTTTTTCTTTCTTTTTTGAGTGGAGTGAAGCTCCAGCAGAGAACTTAGAGAGGAGAAAGAGGAGAATTACCATCTGTAATGTCTTCCAGGTTTCTGAAACACTAGAGGGCAAAATGAATGGGGTTAATATGGAGCATTTGAGCAAAATTGTACTTTATAAATGTTTAAACATTTTAAATGTAAAGGATACAGTCATTTCCTGAACACAGAATAGCATAAAACATTTTAACACTGCTGTCATATTTTTTAAGAGCTTTAAAACCCGAGTTATAAGGGTTTAAAACGGTGCCTCATGTACATTCATGACGTCATTGAGCGCGAACAGCCAATGAGCTGCTCCGCTTGCCAACCAGTCACCACTCAGTTGCAGTAACGCTAGCATCCTGCTGCCTAAAACCCGTTTGCTGTAGAGAAAAGGAAATACATAGGTACGTTTTCTTTGCTTTTTTAGTGAAATACATCCTTCTACTTTCTAAAATTAAAGAAACGTACTGGGCAAGTGATTAGAAACCATTTTAACTTTTTGTTTTTAACTGTTTATCTCCATTCATCAAGTAGCAACTTAGTGACTTGTTCCCACCTCTGCTGAAAAAACACAGAACTTTCAACACATTGTGCAGCACTAGTTGAAACCTCTTTCAATTATTTTAAAATTCTAAGAGACAGGAGATGTCTGCAACATGTGAATAAACCAAGAAAGAAGCTGGAAAAAGGTTCAAAAGGCAGGCGACGGCCAGGCTGAACTCGGAGCCCTTGACCAGTCTGGCTGACCTCACTGTGAGTGTCACAGTTGTTTAAGCAATAGGTCCAGATGTGTCTTAAAGGGTGCTTGAGAGCCATATTCAGTTCTAAGGGTAGAGTAGAGATTTGCTTGGCTCATGGTGCTGTAAAATGAGATTCCTTTTCTCTCTTTCTTTTCAGTGTCAAAGGCAATAAGGCTTACATGACTGTGGGTGAGTTTGCAGTCATCACACTGACAATGACACTCATCATGTGAATATAACCCGAGATAAGATTTTTCTTTTTCCACCGTGATTTGTATCCTGTTTTGACTTGAATAATCATTTCCAGATTGCTTCACGCGCATTTTTGGACTTGAGCTGATGGAAGACATGAGCTTGGACTCTAAGGACTGCTACAGTAAATTTGACTGCGGTTTTTGGGCCAGTGGTCATAAAGCATCTTCTAGTGGAAAATCACTCAACTTGACCGAAAATTAACGCTAATTTGCTCCTACTTTTACAGCATTTATACCTAATCCTCTCCCAGAGTAGGTGTAAGGTGTTATTAAGAGCCTGCCTGATGTAGTCTTACTCTCAGAGTGGCCTTTGGTGTGGTTTCTAGAAGTTATTCTGAAAAGTTCGTGAGTACAGGTCCTGATCACGGAGAATCGGCATCTCTGCAGATTTCAGCACCGCTGCTGAGTTTCTCAAGCTTCTGCAAGGACAGTCCTGTGTGTTCTGCGCTCTGAAGGGAGGCATCTGTCATGTCATTGGTATCTCCAGAGGAGCCACTTGAGTTGGGAGGAAAAACCTCACAGCTGATTCCTAAGTGAAAAGACGTCAGGCACTCTTTCCTTTTGTACAATACATGTTTTTTGATTAAGGTCCTTTTTTCTGATCAGTGTCCTTTTCTTTAACTGATGTCCTCAACCCCTTAACATACCAGGCTTATTGTGTGCAAAGGCTTATTATTCAGTAACTGCAGGCTTCAGTGCAATCTGGTTGAGCTTTTCTAAGGATATAGAAGTGTATAATAAAACTTTGGGCCCAGTGGCAGGCCTATGGCCTGTTAAGAGGTTAATGTTGTATGTACAGTACTCTGCAAAAGTCAGAGACCATCCTTATTTATTTAATTTCTAATCAGAATGGGCTTTAAGCACAATTTATTCATTTTTATAACTCTGTTTTAACCTCTGTGAAGAGGTTATTCAGCTGGAGCAGGAGTGGCAGATTGTGATTGCAGATTTTGCAAGAAAGTGTTGATGTTGAAGGTGTTGATGTTGAAGGTGTTGATGTTGTCCGTACAGCTGGAGGAGGTTTATGCTGAGCACTTGTAAAATTACATAAGAAACTTTATGCTCAACTAAACCATTTACACTTTACTGCATTGTTCTGTAATGATTTACAAGTGGGAATAAATCATTTTGAAATCAGATGAATCTTTTTGAATGACCCTGTATTTAAGTTCATCAGTCCATTAAAGTGGTCACCAACACTGGTCCTGGAGATAGACCTTCTTGTAGAACATAGTTCCAACCACAATCTGCCACTCCTGCTCCACCTAAGTAACCTCCTCCCAAGTCCCTGGTGGGCTGGAACAGAGTTAAGTAAAGGAGCGGAGCAGCTTATTAGACACAGGTTGGAACTAAACTCAGCTGCAAAGTACATATCCATGAGGAGGGTTGGTGACCACTGCCATAAAACCTTACTCCACATCTTAGATGTCCAGTTTCAGTGTTCTGATGCAAATTTTCTTGTCTATTTCCTTTCTCAGGATGGCTTGTTGACAGCTACACATCCTTTCAGACTAATAGACCCAGTTGTCCTCTCACAGTCCCAAATGCACAACAAATATATTTTCATATGTTTTTCAAAATGTGTGCCATGTTTGTAATATTTTTCCACATGTGTGCAAATGACACTTTTACATACAGTATATTTCACCTCCTTGTGTGCATATAGTTCACTACACAGGCATATATTTAAATGGTCATGAATATATTTAGCACATATACTTTAAAACATCATATATAAATAGGAACAGTTTTGGTGGTCTACCAGGTCTTGCCTGGTTGTGCAATCATTTTCTGAACTGCAGTTTATAATCTCTTGTTTCTCACTTGTTTTCCATATTATCTTGTATCCCCACAGAAATCTCTCCTTTAGACATTTTCGATGCAGATGAGAAAGCCTGAAGGCAGCTAGGGGCTGTTTGGATAGTTGCTTGTGTGAATGCTAACATCTGTTTGATGGGGAACTTAATGTCAGTGACTCTTTGGGAACAGCTTTTGTTGGGAGGACACAGCTGTAACTGGTCGGTTTTAAGATTGCAGTGATGGAGGAGTTAAAGTGGCAGTAGATTCACAAAAGTAAACAGTGGACAAATTAAGTATTGATAGAGTCAATGTTACACTTAGTGTTGGAGGCTTTTGAGTAATTGTGCTCTGATTTTTTTGTTTTGACTAGAAATGAAATAAATGAAAGTGTGTTGTCTGACTTTTGCACAGTGCTGTAAGTCTGTTTGTATTCTCAACCATTGTAAACATCTTTGGGTCACTGAGAAGCATAATATAATTTATTATTGTTGTTATTTTTACTTCAAGCAATCAAGAACTTGTCAATGCATCCATATCTACAAGTCTACAGTGGAATGAAACAACAGTCCTCCAGGGCCTCGGTGCAGCAAGATAGTAATTACTAGCATGTAGCACTGTAATCAATCAATCAATCATCCTTTATTTAAACTCGGAGTACACTGATATGCTAAAAAGTAATATAATAGAATAATCATAATAGTAAATAAAACCAATCAATAAACCATTAAAATTACAACAATATAGTAACTTAATAAATAAGGTAAAATAAGGAATAAAAGAATAACTAATGAAATAAATAAAGAAATAAAAGATTAAGTTAAACAATAGCTTGGCAATATTAAAAATCACAAAATTACGAAATCACTTTAATCATCTTATTAATCACTTTAATTTAAAAAATCAAGTAAAACTGCAGGCTGATTGGAGGTGGTTAGAGACCTACAGTCTAAAATGTTCATGTGACATCAGTGAGCAAACGTAAAAAAAACATATATGCTTGACATATCAAATTAAAATGGCTTGATGGAAACAGAAAATATCTAATAAAATTGTCAAAATTTGTATAATAATTTGCATGCTCACTTAAATTTTGCCAATAAAAAACACAATCCTTTATCACAGAAACACATTTGCTGAAAAAATAATGTAAATGGAAATAAAATGAAGTCAAATGGCTGCTTAATAATGTTGATATTAGACTAAGATAACATACCTGCAGCTGATTAACAGATATTTCTTGAGCCGGTGTGTTTGTCAATGAGTTCTGTTTTCACGCTCCTACAATATAAAATAACATAAAAAAACAGCAATGAGATGTTGCTCAACATTAAATATCTAAAAATAAAAAATAAAGTGTTTTTACAGATCTGATGTTTGTGACATTTCAGTTATTCACTTGAATTTAATTCAGCAGCTGGATGGAAACCTGGCTGGTGTTTATTAGACCACATGACCAGGACAGTGCAAGAATGAAAGTGTGGCACACAGACGTCTCATAGTGCACTGAAGGGGAATTCCAATGATTTTTCCTTTTTTAGTTTCTCTTTAATTCAATCGTTAAGATGTAAACAAACTCATTCAGAGTGGTTTAATGTGAAATGCTCCATTCCAGAGAAACTTACTGAGTCAGAATTGTTCAGGCATGATAGGAACCAGACATCTAAAAGCTACTTAATAACAAAAGGTTATTACATGAGATCATTATGGAAACACTGACTGATGCCTGAGACATTGTTTTACGATAGTTTTGAGTTATGGTTTTGGTCTAAAATGTATTTCTTTAATTATATTATTGATGGAGAGGGACATGCAGGGTGTTGTGAGGGGAAATAGTACCCAACAGCAACCTTTTTTCTGATTTACCACTATTTTACTATCATCAATATTGCTTGATTTGATGGCCAGTGCAAAGGGATGCCATCCCCTGGTAAAAAAAAAAAATCCCCCCCTTGTAAAATGACTTTTCTTCTTTTCCATCCTTTTTATCATTTACAATCCCTACACTGCAAAAAACAAGTGAAATGATCTTAAATTTAGTCAATATATCTAATATTTCTAATTTTGAGATGGTTGTGCACTTATTATGAGATTATCTAGCTTATTTCTAGACCTTTTACTTGTTGTAGGTAATTTTAACAAATAAAATGATCTCACTATAGTGGCAGATAATTTTGCTGGTTTCAAGTACATTTTTGAAAATAAGCAAAATTATCTGCCAATAGAGTGAGATCATTTTACTTGATAAAATTATCTCCAACAATTAAAAAATGTTTGAAAATCCGTTAAATAATCTTAAATTAATCTTGCAAGAATCTCAACAGGAGAAATATTAGATTTACTGAATAGATTTAAGATCATTTTACTTGACAAAATACAATTTTTTTGCAGTGTAGTTAATATTTTCCCTCCATCCATATGTGAGATTTACACAGTAAAGGAGTTCTACATGTTAAACAAACAGGTTATGATCAGTTATGGCAGAGCACGCGCACCTACCGATGAGGTATGTATGTGTTATGTCGGTATGTTGTGGAGTGTTCGGTACAGCCCACAGAGTCAGAGTTGCCAAGTTTGTGGTTTACCCACCAAATTGGGTTAATATGAAAATGCAATGGTGGGAGAAAATTATACTTAATGTTTCAACTTCTGGTGGGCGTCGTTTAAGCAAAGTTTGTGATGGAGAGATGCAGAGAATGCTAAAAAATACAGCAAGAATACAGCAAAAAAAAATGTTGATCTAAGCTGGTTTATGCTGGTCTAGACCCAGCATGGTCATATGCCAGTTTTGCTGGTGACCAGCCATGCATTTTTCTAGCAGGGCTGTTTGAAGTTAATAAAACTGAAAATCAAAGCTTATAATGTTCAAGGATTATCTTAATATTTATTTTAATAAAAGGTAAAGATATATAGATGAGAATCGCAGCAGTGTTGCTAATATTACAGTGATGGCTGATAACATCATGCTTGATATTCTAAATGTTATCATAGGTAATTGCTGTGGACAGTTTTGAAACTGATTTAATTCCAAATTAGCTGTTGAAACATTTTACGTGTGCCTTCAGATACACATATGACAACTCTAATAAAATGATTACATTATTATTGTAAGTGAAAGAAGTTATAGTTTGTTATATAAGTAAGCCTTTATTTGGATGGTCCACTGTAGATGCTCAGTCTATTTTTAACTAGCTTTCAACCACATATCGTTCCAACTAAATAGCATGTGAAAGATTCTATTAAATCCGTCCCTAACCCTAAATCTAACCCTAAGCCTAACGTTAAGGCAAAACCTACACTCGCTCCTAAACCTAATCTTAACCTTAATGTTGTTGATAATCAACTGAGCATCACCAGAAAGTTTGGTAATTATATAAGTATCTGTGGATCATCTATAGGGGACCATCCAAATAAAGTGTGACCAAAAATTCAGGGGAGATGGGGATAAAGCCGAGAGGGGGTCTTGCCTTTATCCCCATCTCCCCTGAATTTTTTAACCACTCCACCACTAACATAACATAAAAAATTCAGATGATGTGTAGGTTCACTGGTCATTTTGGATAGTAAATAAAATGGCCATAATTACTGTAAACACTGACTTCTGGTTCCATTCACCACCACTGTGGTTCAGTGTGTTTCTCTACATTGAACCTTTTCATATCAAACCCCTCTGACCTGGTTTAATTATTGTACAAACATTAAATTATGCAGATTTATTTTTGAAAAATCAGTGGAATTTACCTTTGAGCACATTAAACATGACAGCACCATACAATACATTAAACTGCAATACAATATGGCCCAACCAGATATACACATTACACTGGCTGCTCACACCGTGTGCTCCAGTGACATCATCTGGAAGCGCTCAGCGATAGCAAGAATGAAGTCTGCACAAAAATAACAAGAATCTCTATTTTGCGATTTGAAAGTGTTTCAGAAGGCCCGGCTCCTGAATATAGAAGAACATGAAGCCCTCGTCTGCAGTGGGTTTGAATAAAAATTGATAAATATTCTCGGCAATAAGAAAACACTGGCACTGGAGCTGCGCAGTGCAGTGGAAAGTTCCTGGAGTTTATGTTTTTGACTAATGAGGTGGAGAGAGAGAGAGAGTGAAGGGAGAACACATCTCGGTTTCTTTGTTTTAACTTCAGAAGCCCTGCCGTCGCCATCTGTGGCAGTGTTCTATTCTGGCCTGCAGTGGCCACCTTGCTGACGCTCATGTGCTCTGAATTTGCGCCCGGCGGCATTGTGTTTCTGCCTCTGCTTGTTTGTCTTGTGTTTGTCATCGTGCGTCTTGGTTGCCAGGTATCTGCTCCCTGCACATGTGCCGTCGCCGTGCCCAGGTGCATCAGCGGAAACCAAGCCCCGGGCAATTTAGCCACACTCCAGCAGAGCTCTTTGGCTACTAGCCAGCTATGCTCTCTGGCCACGGCATGCAAATGTGACTTAGAGATTCATTTACTTCCTCTCTTTTGGGTTTCTTTTCGTTCTGCGGCGCTCTTCAGACGAACGTGAACTTCCCTTTAAAGAAATAAATCAAAGGAAATGACTGAACGAAACCCGGTTACCCTGATACTGCAGGAGAGGTTGGATTGGGTAAATTATTACCATTATTGAAATCAAAGGCCTGATTGTCTCCAAGGCCTTTCTTGGAAAGCAGAACGCTGCTGCTCGCAGACGTACATTTTTCTTCATCTGTCGACATTTTAATGGAAATGTTCTGCTTACTGCTCTTTTAAAGATGAAACATGAGAGATGAGGTCTAGCTGCTGAAACTAGCTAAAGTTTAAAGTTGCACTTTGGAAACATGAGACAATTTGAGCTAAATATAGCCGTCATGCCAGCGCTGTGAAAGGAAAGCAGGGTTCCTCAGGTCCTTTGGGTCTTTGGTTCGGTGACCCTGGCCAAAGCGTATCGCAGTGTCAGCTCGGAGACTGTTGAGTTCTGAGACTTAGGATGAGGCACACAGGAATGCAACCTAATCCAAGCGCAGACTGCATTTAATACAAGGCAGATTTTTTGGCGATGGAATTTGACTGAATGCTGAACAGCATCAGTCATCATGTGTTGTTTAGAATCACTCAGACTGCTGATGATTTCTTTCTCTTTTTTTAATTGACGCAGTTCACTTGAGATTCAAGACTTAAACTGCTCTACCAATCATCTACATGAGGATAGAAATATTCTAAATAAGATCTTCTCTTGATCTCAGGTACTTTTAGACATGGTTAAGTCCAATTTGAAATCAGAGAGAGACTTAAGCCATTTTCTCCTGTTTCTGAAATGTGGCTCCTGAGAAATGCCACGGTGTTGTCACACATATGGCTTAACCCTTTGGTGTCTGACTCACCCCAGTCTTAGCCGAATAAGATTTCCTTAAGAACAGTGTAACCGTTCATTACTTTCTTATAAAGCTCTATTCTATATCACAGAGCTCTTTCAGCAGGCTATCAGTGTAGAAGGAGAACTCATCCTTTCTCATGTATCACCAGAACTTCTCACAGTAAAATGCTGATGTTAATCTCCTCTTTTCTCCTAAGGAGGGTTCAGGAGAAAGAATTTGGAAATCAATGATCTTTCATTAATACAATATTAAGATCTGCGTTATTTCTTTGAGACAATTTAAGAAAGACAGTTTTTCTTCTGGGCTATACAAAACCTCTTTTTATTCTGTTTTTATGCTAACATGAGGCTATATGTGGCTACGGCTCTACAGAACCTACTTCACGTTCTGTTGCACTGCAAACAATTCAGTGATATTTCAGGCTAGATCTGTTACGGAAGCCGATTCAGTGTATTTTTCCTCCTGAAATCCAGCATTTTTCTGCTGAAATCTGACCCATAAGTGTCGATTTTTAGCAGCTAAACTCACACAATTGCTTTTTCAAACCAAAAAAAATGGCAGTTTTTTGTAACCCCATACCAATAAAATACTTAAAAACACTTAATATTTCTAAATTGTAATTACATTCAATTTTCTATGTTCCAAACTGGGATTTATGTAGCAAACTACTGTTATTGACTGATACAGCTTCATTGGTTTACTCTGCTCGCTTGCTAGTTAGCAGCTAAAAGCTACACAGCTAGCAACAATAAAAGCAATACACCACGGTTCTAACCGAAGCTTATAACCAAACAAAGCAAATATTCACCATATTTATATGCAATATGTTCAGACTTCTTAAAACAAGGTTTTAAGGCAATAAGGCAATACACTACATTTCTATATCAAAGTTTATAACCGCACAAAGCATATATATTTGCATGGCCAGCTAATTACCTCACTGAGGCTAACCTGTGCTGTGACTAGGTTTGACGCACTTCTGTGTGGGGTTAAGCCTTTACTGGGAGCCCACTCCCTCAGCAGATTTTTAATGGCTCCAAAATGTCTATTCATCATGAACTTTTAGAGTAGCAATAGATGTAAAATTTATGAAAACAAAAAAAAAATAACTATTTGGTGAAGTTGGCACACAGTAGACCTGCCACTTCAGCCCTGTCAGTCTCCTTCAGCTTCTGTCTCTCCCTCTTTCTCTCCTGTGTTTTACAACTTGTTAATTTTATGAAACTTATTTTATTTACAAGAACTCGAGAGATAGAACAGTTCAATTTTATATTTGAACTGGCAAAAATCTTCTCACCTGACTGTCCTCCAGCAGAGCTGGCGCCTCTCTTAAAGAAAGTCCATATGTCCCTCTGCAGGTTGAGGAACTGAGGGATATAAAGCTGTTATGATTAACACTGTGTGACCTTTGCACAGACATTATCTTATTGTAAACAACAGGCTGTGGCTACTACTGATGTGACCGTTTCAAATACTGAAGTGGAATATGAAAAACAAAGAATATACAACCCCATTTCCAAAAAGGTTGGCAATGTTGTGCAGAATGTAAATAAAAATAGGATGCAATGATGTGCAAATGATGTAAACCATATTTTTAAAGGAAAATACTGCAAAGACAAAAAATGAAATGTTGAACCTGAGAAATTGTATTGTTTTTTGAAAAATATATGTCCATTTTGAATTTGATGCCAACAACCTGTTCCAAAAAAGTTGGGACGGGGGCATGTTTACCACTGTGTTTCATCATCTCTTCTTTTAACAACACTCTGTAAGCTTTTGGGACCTGAGGAGACACTGCTGTAGTTTGCAAAGAGAAATGTTTCCCATTCTTTGTTGTATTTTTCATTTTATAGTGTACCAAATATTTTCATTAGGTGACAGGTCTGGACTGCAGGCAGGCCAGTTTAGCACCCAGACTCCTTAATACGGAGCAATGCTGTAGTAATACGTGCCGAATGTGGTTATACATTGTCTTGCTGAAATAATCAAGGCCTTTTCTTTGAAAAAGGCATCATCTGGATGGCAGCATATGTTGTCAAAACATGTATTTATCGTTCAGCATTAATAGTGGCTTCACAGATGTGCATGTCACCCATGCTATGTGCCCTAATGCACCCCTATACCATCATGAATACTGGCTTTTGAACTGTGCACTGATAACAAGCTAAGTGGTCTTTAGCCTGGAGGACACAGTGTCCATGATTTCCAAAAAATTCAAATGTTGATTCATCAGACCACAGGACACTTTTCCACTTCCCCTCAGTCCATTTTAAATGAGCTCGGGCCCAGACAATGTGGCTGCATTTCTATATATGGTTCATTCTTTGCATTTCAGAGTTTTAATTAGCGTTTGTGGATGCAGCAACGGACTGTTTTCACAGACGGTGGTTTTCAGAAGTGTACCTGAGCCCATGCAGTGATTTCCACTACAGAATCATGTCTGTTCTAATCATGTCTGATCATGGCCAGCAGATCATTTCAGCCTTGTTTCTTGCATACAGAGATTTCTCCTTTTAATGTTATTATGTACTGTAGATGATGAAAAGCAGAAGTTATTTGCTATTTTACGTTGAGAAACGTTATTCTTGACTGAGTGGTGAACCCCTCCTCATCTTTACTTCTAAAAGACTCAGCCTCTCTGAGATGCCCTTTTAAACCCAGTCTTATTACTTACCTGTTGCCAATTAACCACCAGGTGTTTTTTTTAGCATTACACAACTTTACCAGCCTTTTGTTGCCTCTGTACCAACTTTTTTGGATCAAATTCAAAATGGGCATATATTTTTCAAAAAACAATAAAATTTCTCTGTTTCAACATTTGATACATTGTCTTTGTACTACTTTAGTACTTTAGTACTTTGTACTATCTTCAGCTAGCTAATGTTACCCCCCTTTTCTTTACCTCACATAAACCTAGCCAACCTAGCTAACAAGCAACCGTTCAAAAGGTCATTAGACAACAATAATGACCATAAATTGTTACAAATTTGTAAGTCTGTAGGTACTTACTATTTCACTCTGTATATGATGTATTGAGAATAAAGTCTGCTTATTTTTGTAATCTTTTAGCAAAAATCCTGTCACAACAGCCACTTTGCCAAACGCGTAGCTCCACAGACCCTCCCGCAGGTCTGATATGATTGGCTTACAACTTCTGAGGTCTGATATGATTGGCTGAGAGGATTGCCTCCTCTTGTCTCCTCCAATGTTATGTTAGTAAATCTGTGATAGCACAGCTGAGGCAGTGCTGCATTAGTCTAATTCGTGTCCTGCTATTCCAGTACAATGAGAATTTGAAGACACATGGCATGGTTGAATTATGAAAGATGAATGAGAAAAACTTTTGATGATTTGAATTAATAATAAACATTTATTTCAGGGATGGACGTGTGGGGGACCCTCTTTTTAGCCTCCCTAAAACTGGCCTGGCAACACCCCTGGACATCTTTCAGTGTTCTAAGTCCAGAATGCAGGAAGCATTACATGCTCATAAAGCTCACAGATTAAGCAAGGCTAGATGCTGTTCAGTGGGATCTTGTTGACATCACTTTTGTGATGCTGTTACCCAAAATGGTGTGCTCATTCCTATGAGTACATCTTGTGTACGTTCCAGGACGGGTGCATGACCTGCACAGTGCGTGCTGATTGTCTCGAGATTAAAGTCTCTAGAAGGCCTCCTAGATGTGTTGCTGTGGACGGGGACATAGCAGACCGCATTGTTGCTCGTATTAGTTGATAGCTGTGATAAGTAAGAGAGAAATTCCTGCAAAGTGCTTGTTGCACTTAGTAAAATTACTTGTTTTTTTTTATTCATCTATTTTTTTTGCTTACACAACACCTTAGGTAGGGAATTGTTTGCAGTTTGCTTGCATTTAAATGGTACTGTATGCATTTTTGCATTATTTCTTCAATGGTGTCTATCGTATAATCTTTGAAAGGCTGTGATTGGTTTGTTTTTGTTCAGTTAAGTCTTTTTTGATCGGATAATTCTAAAAAATAATATGTAGACAGATTGATTAATAGTATAATCAATAGTGACAGCTTGATTTCATTAATATTAAGGAGTTTTAACTTTTTAAGCCCACAGTTTTCCCATCTTATGTGATCAGATGAGAGATCAGCATGAGAAAAATGCAGCAAATCTGTCATCTCCTGTCAGTTTTGGCCAGCTGCTGTCATCTCATCTGCGTATATTTTCTTTAGGTGATTGACACAAAGCCTTGTGGTGGCTCTTGGCCACGGAGCGTAGTGCTGTGCTTGTTCAGTGTGCTTACTGAGTGTTTTTAGGGTCCCACGGGAGGGTCATTTTAAACGCGGGGTCTTCCTTCCCCTCTCATTACTGCGCACTTTGGCTCCGCGGGGGCCCGGTCGACATTCGGAGCATGCTCAGGCCAGCATGAGCGCGGAGTGGATGAAAGGCGCGGAGTCATGCCACCCACGCAGGGAGCAAGGCCCGCTTTTCTTGTTAAGGCAAGTTCCAAGTAGACCGAGACCGCTTCATTTGTGCAGAATCTTGTTGTGGAGCCGAGGCCCGTTGTTTATCAGTGTCGCCAGCGTAGAAAAATGTTATTCACCCTCTCAGTGCTAATCTGAGGTCACTGCAAGTTTTTACCTCCTATCAGTGTAACCAGATACTCAAAGGAATATTTCAGTGAAAAGTCAAGCTTACACAATTTTCCCCTCACCTGAAAGGTCAATCAGCCAAGACATGTTTGGTATCTGAAGTTTTCTTCTTTTGTGCTGGAGCTACGAGGCTCGTGTACTTAATAAGTGATGGAAGCCTCAACCCAGTCAGGTTATAATAATAATAATAATAATAATAATAATAATACACACTTTTTATACCGGTGGCAGCTCAAAATGCTTTACAGACAAGTGATAAATCTTAACAGTAGTATTAATAAAAAAAAACAATAAGACAGTGACACAGATCAAACCGAGAGACGTAGAATTTTAATTAAACACTTAGTTAAAGATACATTTTTAAATGATTTTTAAAAGTGTGCACTGAGCTTGACTGTCTTATAAAAAGTGGAATTGAGTTCCACAGTTTAGATGCATAATAACCCAAAAAGGTCTCTCTGCAGATCTAAGATCACATGTTGGAACGTAAACAGATTTTTATGTGATATAAACAAGTGATACAAATGGGTGCTAGGTCATTTAGAGTCTTAAAAACTAGTAGCAGAACTTTAAAATCTATCCTGAAAGGAACAGGTAGCCAGTACAGTTCTTTTAACATGGGAGTGATATGATCTCTCATTTTAGTTTTTTAGGATCTGTGCTCCTGCATTTTGTATGAGTTGAAGAGGGTGGATCATTTTCTGAAGCTTAGTAAGAAGAGCATCACAATTTTCAATTTTGCTTGTAACAAATGCATGAACAAGTTTCTCTGCGTCGCTCTGAGATAGAAAAGGCCGAACTTTAACAATGTTTCTCAAATGATAAAAAGCTACTTTAGTGACTGTGTTTACATGTGGGATAAAAGAACCAAGCAAAAGACCCAAGCTTCTCACAAAGCATTATTCTCGTTTGAGTACCAAGGATCGATTATTATAATTATAATTGTCATCAGCATAGCTATGAAAATTAATAATATGTTTCCTAATAACATCACACAGAGATAACATGTACAAAGAGAAAACTCCCTAAAACTGAACCTTGTGGGACTCCACAAGAAATGTTAAAGTTTTTCATGAATGATTTCCCAGTGAAACCAAGAACTGTCTATTCATTAAACATGATTAAAACTGTGCCTGAGAGGCAGACCCAGAATTCAAGATAGTGGATTAGACTCTTGTGATCAACATATCAAAAGCTCAATGCTGCCCCTAGAACTCTTGATTCATGGATCTAAAGTCAGGACCCTTGTGCTTAACTATATGCTGTGTTTAAGTTGTGAAGGATGTAACTCAATTTACATGTGTCCTATGTTGTAGCTATGACTTTTTTGCAAGTCTCGTATGTGTGTGGGTCAGGCTGGAATGGGGGTGTTGTTTTTCTTTTAAAGGGAAATAATAAAAAAAAATAATTACAAAAAAATAGTATCAAAAGTTGCACTATGAACCAATAAGACCAGAATAGAAGGATTTTGTGCATCAGCACTGAGCCGGAGGTCATTCAAACACGAACCAGTGCTTTGGTAAGAACAAAAACTTCACTGAAACTCTCAAGTAACTTGTTTGATATTAGATTCACACTGAATTGTTTGAAAATAAAGTTTCTGAGACTTTACTTAAAAAAGGTTAGAAATTTGTCTAAAATGATTTATTACTGACGGATCCACGCTATTCTTTTTTCAGTAGAGGCTTCACCAGGCAATTTTTATGGAAAAGCACTTGTTGGCAAAGAACAAGTTACAATAGTTAAAACAAAGTAGGAGCAGGGTAAAGATCACATGTGGATGAACTCAATTTGATTATAACAGTTGCAAGCTCCTGATAATTGATAACAGAAGGATGTTATTACTGTAGGTGGCTTATCAGGAAGGTTACTGGAACTCATTTCGGTCAGCTGAGCTATGCTGTTCTATCAAGGCTATTTAAGTAATAATTCTGGAGTGAATTACCTTGTATAATTCACCAAACTAAGAGGCCCTCAGTAATGGTAGTCCTGCTCAAATCAACATCTCAATAATGTAATAACAAAACCAGGTAATAGAAAATTTGCAGCAGTACCTTCCAGTGCCCGAATGTAAATGCTGCACCAATTAAGGAATGGGAAAATTCTAACAAGAAGCTGGCGAATAAAAAACTGAATTCAGTTTTGTAGAAAATTGCGCCTCCCTTTATGTTCTTTTTTTGTGATCTGAAGGCAAGACTAACAGCTGAAATAGAGCTCTCTTAATCCTCACTTCCTTAATCCTCAAGTTCATGACGAGACACTTATTACAAGGAGAAGGAAAATTGACTCGAAAGCACCTCTTGCAAGGTAGTGCATTTTCTGTCTTGTTGGGCGGCATTTGGTAAGTTGAATGAACCCACTTTTCTAGCCCTAATACTAGTCTATATATCATTTAGCTGCAAAATGTGTTGTTATGTGTCTTTCATATAATGCTATAAATATTGGCTCAATGATGTTTCAATTCGGCTATTTGGGGTAATTTCGGGAAATTACAGAGACCTTTATCCTGTACGAATTGGCCATTCAAATCATGCACAAAGTACATTACCAGGCCTTCTCTGGTAAAACTAAACCAGTTTAGAGAAGAAATCTTGCACAGGGTACCTGTAACTGAACTGGTTGACATGAGTCAGGAAATAATCAGATAAACTCACAGAAGAAGACTTGATGTAAATGTAAATCTCAAACTTAATGCTGCAGCTAGCATTGCACCACTTCACCTGAAAATATGAACATACATCATTTAGAAGATGAAGAATATTTAAATCCTCCATTTTGTCAAGCATGTAGTTTCAGCATCGCTCCAAAAGTGTTTTGCTGCATCTCACGGCAATGCTGCTTGCTTATTTCCGGTATAGCAGTCTGTTTTTGCACATGTGCAGACTGAGAAATCTGAAAGAAATCAGAGTAAGAGTTTACATGCACTGAGAAATCTGATAACTGAGCTGAAATAAAGCTCTCTTTATCAGATTTCTAGACCTTACGCCCATCTAAGAAATCAGAGAATGCTGTTTACATGACCATTTGAATAATCAGAGAACTGCAGAAATCTGATTATGATTGGATTATTGAGTGCGTGTAAGCGCACTCAGTGACAACATTTTTTATAGTGACATCAGGTGAACATTTTGATTTTTATAGCATTAAAAATAATCATTTTTACTTTTTCCCCAGATTTGTCAAAGTTTTCTTACTTAAGCATGTACTTTTATAGCTGCAATTTACATTTCCTGACATTTAGCTGGTAAGTGAGAATTTAAAGCTGTAATTGTGGAAAACACTTACCCCCTACTTAAAATAATAATGATAATAATTCTAAGAAATGGTGTGTTTCTTCACCGCACAACTTCTGCAATTAACTGTCCTTGCCATGTTTCCATTCATCTTGATTATAATTGACTTAAGTTGAGATTTTTTTTCCCTTTTTTATTTATTTAGGTTTTCACTTGTCTTCCCCAGTCTGGGCAAAACATCTGCTCTCAACTGGCACAAGCTAACATAAATATCTACTTTTCTTTCTGGCCTGGGCTGTGCTTGGATCGCGAACATTGGAGCAATTATTTCCATCCGGAACGTGTTCGAAGCGGCCTCCAAGACGTCTCCCATCACACAGCCACAGCGTGATGTGATAACAAGCAGCTGAAGCTCTCCGCAGCGCAGGAGAAGAAAGCATGACTTACCGCCTGCACTATGTTTGAACCGGCTGCGATTTTTATGGCATCACCATCATGTGGATTTCCGATGTTACCCGTGATGATACTGGGTGGAACAACGTCTGTCTTTGCCGGCCATGCGCAAGCTTCCTACAGTGTGACCACTGAGCAATTTACCAGTGATCACTTAATTATGAAATAATTGAATGGTTCTGTAAAGCCAGGCTGAAAGAATTACGAGTCTAGTAGAAAATGCGCATAAAGCAGACAGCCCACTCAGGAAGGTGCCGGGAATCTCTTGGGTTTTCAGGAAAAGCTAATCAGCTGTCATCGTCAGTGTTTTCTGTCTTTCTTGGCTCCGATTGGTAGCTGATTCAGAGTAAAGATCACGTTTCAGAGTTCATCCGCAGTTCATCTGGCTTTACAACTTCTCTTCAACTTCACAACTGCTCATATGTTCATCTTCAAAAGCATTAACATAAACAAAGTTTAGAAAGAGGCTTCCCTCTTTTGAGCAGATGTTGATGTGAAAGGAAACGTTCAAAAAGCTCCAGCACAACTGTTTGCTCTATTGATGCAATAGTATTTGAACTGTAGGCTGATGATGATATCGGATTTTTCATGTACATTTTTCCCGGTGTCAAAACTTAAACATTTATTAACCGTACAAATGGAGACGTCTATGACAACATTACAGAGAAATGTAGCATTTTTGTGTAGAGGGTTACAAATCTATTTCAGCACAGTAACCCAGTACACATGTTCTTCTAGAGTACAGCAAATATGAAACAAGTTATCAAATACCAGTTTGATACATCCATTCACCAGTACACCCACACATGAGCCTGAGGCTAAGACTGAGTTCTCCACCCAATGTAGCTCCATCCAGTACTTTTGGAGTTGGAGTGACATTTGTGATCCAGAACTAATCACCCAACATCAGTACCTGACCTCACTGATGCTCTTGTGGCTGAATGCAATCAACTCCACACAGCAATGTTCCAACATCTGGTGTAAAGCCTTCCCAGAAGAGTAGAGGCTGTTATAGCAGCAAAGGAAGACAAACTCCCTTGATTTTAGAAGAAATGCTGAGTGAGCAGGTGTCCACAAACTTTTGGACATGTTGTGCCCTTTTTATATTACTTTCAGTGTTATTCACAGGAGCTACTGAATAATATGTCCCAAGATTAATTAAATAAAAAGACTTTGAGTTTAGGAGGTTTAGTGCTGAGCATAGGCTTATGGGTGCTAGCTCTTTTACACAAGAAGTCTGATCCAACTGGATGCAAGTCTCTCACACAAGAACTCCGATCCAGCTGTTCTAGTCAAGACATTGATCATTTTTCAGCTTGTCCTCAGTTTGAGGGTTCCAATATCCACACCCTTAAAAAGAGAGTTGCCAAAGGGAGTTATTTGGAACAATGCCCTAGAATAAACACTTCGGGTTCCCTGGAGAACCTTTCAGTGGATGGTTCTTCAAAGAAACATGGAATGAAATGTGTAAGTAACTTTTTTTTTTTTAAAGTTTAAAGAATCATGATGTAAAGGTTCTGTACAACTTCAAGGTTTTCCCAGATCAGAATGTCCAAGCAAATAACTACTTAGGGACCTTCATTTCTGTGGTGTATTAGTCTAATATGTAAAAGTTTATCAGTTACAGATGGCAAAAAGTTAATGTCATCAAGCAGCTCATCTCCACCAGAGCTGCAGAGTGCGACAATATAATAAGTGCTTGGAGAAATGAATTATGAAAATCCAAAAAAGATCATGGTTGCACACATGTGAAAGACCTTTATGCGTGTATGTAGTGTACGCATCTCCAAGCCCAATCCCGTTTCTTCTTTTTTACCCCAACCCTTGTTTTCGAGTATCACCCTAACCCCTTGGAACTGAGTTACAAGGGTAGTGGTTGAAATCTTCCCCTATAAAATGGGACCCTCAAATAAAAAAGAACATTATTCATTAACAGTCTACTAGTGGTGCTCTGTAGGCGATCCGGCCCGTCTTCAGCGATAGCAGAGAAGGGAAAAGTTCAGTAACCTCGCTGCTGGTTACATTTAGGGCGTCATATGCTTTCAAAGAGGGGGTATAAAACAATTATTTAATATCGCCCACCGATAATTCTTCAGTGATATGAAGCTGAAGTCAGCTACTCACCAGCTTCTTGTTCAAATTTTCCCGTTCCACCTTAAATGGTGCAGCAGTTACATACACAAAAAGCTCAGTTTGGAGGGCCATGTAGCCCTAACACTTCGCCCTACCCCTCTATCTCAACAAAAACTGGGACACCCTAACCCTAGACATGAACATGCAAAACAGAGGGTTAAGGTCTTAGTGGTAGGGTCAAGGGGTGAAATGGGATTGAGCCTTTGTTAAGTCCTAGAGCTCAAGGGATGTTGTAGTCAGTTACTCGTAGTCAGTGAACTATTCTCACTACATGCTGTGTGCAATACTGAACAACTGCCTAAGCCATTTACTCAAGCCTAGTTGTGAACTGTGATGCAGGTTAAGTTCTAGTGTTTATGGTAGCTATAGTCCATTAGGTAGTTCAATCACCATATAACATGTTACAGTGTAACCAAAGGGCTTCATGTAGTACAAAATGCTCGAATGTTGTTTGTTTGCAGCTGTAGTTTCATAGGTAAAGTCAGCAACAATTTGAGATTTTAGTGTTTGCTAGCTCCATTTATTCATTATACTTTTCACAAAAATGCCCCAGTTTGACCAGATGAGATGTGACTATACTTTTTCCAAATGTGTACATTAACACATTTCAATTTTCTTGACTTTTTTTTCCGTGCTATGATACAAGTGGACAAGCTTAGACACTGTCATCATCCCTGGGTGTAAGAAGGAGACCTCCAGGCTTGCGTATCCTTTGGTTACATTGTTTATTCTCCTGCCTGCACGTCAGCGCTCTGCAGACGCATTTGCGCTCACGTATTTGTTACTGAATAACAAATAACACGTTCTGTTTACACTTGTGTTAGATGCAGTCAAGATCCATTTCTAACCACCTCTGAATGTGGTTTGAATGATCTGCGGCCAGATTCACAAAAGCGTCTTAAGAAAAAAGAAACTCATTGTTAAGAAAAACATTTGCGAAAAATTGTTATTCTTCAAATAACTTCTTAAGAACTTCTCAAAATTTTTCTCTTAACTCTTTTCTTAAGAATAATTCGTGTTATTCTTGAAAACGTCACGCTCTTAAATGTTTTCCTAATCTTTCGACAGACTCGCACCCGTCTCAGGCTGTGAGAGTTGACGAGATTTGATCTAAATCAGTTATCAAACTCAGACGCTGCCTCTTCTGCTCCTCATCCTTGATTCTCTCTTTCTGCCGTCACTCCACAGTTATCATATTTTCTAAAGAGCTAAAGTTTCTTGAAACGCTTGGTTTGATGTTTTTCCTCCATTTTGCTCCTCTGAGCGATTAAAATGAAAAACGGAATAAATGGTTAATACAAATTCAAAATATAGCTCATGTTTATGAAATAATTAAGATTGTCTTAAGAGAATATTTGAGAATTTCTTATGTTTTGCTTTTTTCGAATGTTGCATTTAAGAACATTCTTTTGAACTTCTTAGAGTTTGTCTTAACAAACCTTTCGCAAACATTTCTTAAGACAAAAAACCTTCGTTTTTTTTTCTGAAGAAAGCTTTCGTGAATTCAGCCCCTGATCGTAATTCACTCACAATGCCTCCTGGGACATTTACATCTGGCTTTCATGCGAACAAGTGACATCCAGGCATGATCCGCTCATCAAAACGCATATTGATGCAAGGCCCATCAAGGCCTGTTAAGCCCCCAAAACATCTCTGGATTCGGAATCTGCCTACATTTTTTTTAGAAATAACTGAAATTATGTAATAAATTTCAGTAATAAATAATTTCACTTGCCGTTTTGAAATCTGTGACTGCAGCCTCCTGCTGGTGTGGGTTTCCTCTCTCTCAGTGACTCACAACAATGCAGCTTGGGCTCCTGAGTGGTGCAACCATCTAAGCATTGGCCCTATCATCAGGAGATCACAAGTTCGATCCCTGGAGATGCTACAGCCATCCATAGCCGGGAGTCCAAGAGAGGACAGTTGGCCTCGCTCCCTGGGTGGGTAGGATGGCCCCTCTTTCTCCCCCCATCACTCAGCGCGATGCTGGTCAGCGCAGGCGTCTGTTGGCTGACGTAACAGATCTGGCGGTTGGCGCTTTCCTCCGAGCGCGTTCAGCTGTCCAATGACGTTTCATGAGCAGCAGTTTGAAAAGATGTGCTGGCTGGTTTACAGGTCTCGGAGGAAGCCTGTGTTAGCCTTCACCCTCCTAGCGTTGATAGCATCGTGTGATTGGGGGAGTCCTAACTAGCGGGTGGAATTGGAGACGACTAAATTGGGGAGAAAATTGGGTAAAAAAAAAACAAACAAACAAAAAAAAACAATGCAGCTTAATTGCTAATCACAGCCCCTTGTGGAGAATCTAAATTGTTGTGGAGAAAATGAATGATCTGTTGAATGATTTTACAAATTAAACATTAAAATGCAAAGCTTTCACAAACTGCTTCTGTTTTGTCTTCTGTTAAAATTACAGAAGGTATTATTATGTCTTTTTTATCTCTTCTAATTTGTGCTACAACTTTCATAGTACCAGTGCTACCTACTCAAAAAGTGTTTGTACAGCCCTGTCTGCCACATTCACAAGGCTCACTATTATTTATTTTTTTCTACATATCTTCTCTGACTATTTTGAGTTTAGTCTTTTTTCAAAATATACTTAAACCTTATGTTAGTCTGATTTTGAATAGCTGTTTACTCAGCAGCATGCTCATTTGTTTAAACAGCTCATGCTTGTCTCGCTTGTCCTCCAAAGTGAAATACACAAAGTGTAACCATGGTAACAGACATTTTTACTGATGTTGCTGTAAGGGCCTGTACCTGTTGTACTTGGAGCTGGGATACAGCAAGTATGCGCACCGTCTGTGGGTAATCATGGCCTGGAATGCTACTCAAAAGGAAAAGGCCATTCTGTCATCTTTACAGTTATGATCCAGAGAAGGGCTTTTTTAATCTGAACCTGTACATATCAGGAAATGTGTCTTTCGCCAATATGGAGGTCTTTTTTCATACCTTTGTTCATTATCTCAAGGTGGCATGTGGAATTAGTCAACTCTGATAACACTGAATAAAGACATTTGCACAGAGAAGGTAGGTCTGACCTTATTGATGGCCTTGATGGCCCTAAGGAGATCAACATAAACTCTAGACAAAACATCCACTTAAATCTGCTGCTGATCATCAGAGATGCTTCTCTTATCTGTCTATTTTTACCGTTTCCCTTCCTTAGAATCCCTAAGCGGGAGGCAGTCAGGTGCAGCCAGTTCAGCCTACCTCCATCGGCTCCAGTTTGTCCTTTTATTGCACTCCTTCTCCAAACATGGATATTTTTGTAAGTAACTTGTTCGTTCTCGATCGGGTTTTGATGTTTTCGTGATTGCTGAGAGTAGAATGGGATTTGTTATCAAAGTTTTGTTATTGCAGGCCTGAAAAAAAAGCTAAAATCAAAAACAACTTTGTGGTTGGAGCCAGGTCTGATAGATATCTATGAGGTAGGGAGGTTTGGACACGTATGTGTGTGTGTGTGTGTGCTCTTAGGTGCATGTTCAGTGCTGGTGGTCCTCATGTGACAAATATAGCACGCGTTAAGATCTCTGCAGTGTGTTGAGCTGTAGTTTTTGCATACTGAGATCAAATGTTTTTTTTAGGACAGCTATATTGGAAGAGTTCAGTCAAGCTCAGAATTCTGAAACATCAGTGGGTTTGCATACTAGATACAATCAAATTAGCAAGCAGATACCCTTTAAAGTCACAGCTATTGTTGACAGTACCAAAAACGCCTTAATTTCGTTTCAAAGGGGAACTCCACCGATTTTGCCAAATTACTTAATCATTTAATGGTTTAGATGTGAACAAAATCATTCAGAGTGGTTGTGGTTTGCATCGCCAATGTTAGACAGTCTGCTCTAAGCTAACGGCTAACAGTGATATATGCACAGTGGCTAACAACAACTAATTTATTTCACTCACAAACGTTTCTTACCTTGATTCCAGCTTCTGCTTGAGTGAACCTGTGTGTGTGTAAATCTGCAGCTCTGCAGTCAGACCCTTCTCTAAAATGCGTTCAGGGTGGAGAGGTACAATAATGGCAGGACATTATAAGGAAAAAATAGTACCCAAAGAAAACATATTTTATCGAATTTAGCACTATTTTAGCATTATCAGCGCAACGTATAAAAACTTACACGACACGTAAGTTCACTGGTCATTTTGGATATCAGATAAAATGGTGATATTTATAGTGTTGACATAACGACGTCTGGTTCCTTGTACTACAGACAGGAACAATTTTGACTCTACATTTCTGTGGAAAGGTGTGTTTCACGGTCGCAGGGTGAGATGGAGCCTATCCCAGCAGTCACTGGGCGGAAGGCAGGAAACACTTAGGCAGGTCGCCAGTCTAAACCACTACATGATTAATTAATTTTGCAAAATCAATGGAGTTGCCCTTTAAAGCTCCTAACAACTAATTTTCATAATTTTCTTCTAACTATTCCGAACTGGCAGAGAAAGAATGCTGTTGGTCTTTTCTGTCGAAGGATTTTGGAAACTACAGATTGTTCCAATTGAGGTTAATATTTTGTAAAATTATTATTATGTCTTTTTATCTCTCCTAATTAATGCGATAACTTTCTAGCACCAGTGCTACCTGCTCAAAAAGTTTATATACAGCTCTGTCTGCCACTTTCGCAAGATCAGTTATTTAACATTTTTCCGCGTATCCGTTTGGACTATTTAGAGGTTCAAAATATCCTTAAATCTTATGCTAGCCTAATTTAGAATAGCTGTTTACTCAGCGGCGTGCTAATTTGTTTAAACTGCTCATGTTTGTTTCGCTTGTCCTCCAAAATGGAATACACAAAGTGTAACCATAGTAAACATCCACTTCAATCTTGTGCTGATCATCAGAGATGCAACATTTTCTGTCATCATCTGTCTATTTTTACCATTTCCTTTCCTTAGAATCCCTCAGCAAGAAGCAGTCAGGTGCAGCCGGTTCGGCCTGTTCTTCCTTTTATTGCACTCCTTCTCCAAACATGGATATTTTTGTAAGTAACTTGTTTGTTCTTGATGGAGTTTTTTCATGATTGCTGAGAGTAGAATGAGATTTGTTAAGAACAGCTATATTGGAAGATTTCAACTTTTTAGCCATTTCATACCAGAATTACGAAACATCAGTGTGTTTGGATACTAAGTACAATCAGATTAGCCAGTAAATATCCTTTAAAGTCACAGTTCTTGCTGACAGTACCAAAAAAAGTCATAATTTTATATCAAAGCCCCTGTCAACTCATTTTCACTTTTTTCTTCTAGCTATTTAGAACTGGCAGAGGAAGAATGCTGTTGTTTTTTTTGTTAAGAGAGTTGTGAAATGACTTTTTCTGCCTTTTTCTTCTGTTTGACTTGAGTTGGGAAGGACTAAACTCAGTGCAGGTGACATCAGATCTGCCCAAGTACCAGTGAGAGTTAGCAATATGTACACGTCAGCTACTCACATTCTCCACCCTCACATAAAGTGACTGATCTCCCGCGGCTTTGCGTCCCAGACAAAACTCCCAGCAAACCCCTTAACAAGCCATGGGCCCACAGGCAGGCCCAAAGTATTATTACTTGTTTATAGCTTAGCTAGATGCTGCTTCCTATTTGCGTTAGCCACCTGATCCTACTATAACCGATTAACTTCATTTACGAGAGCGCAATAGCTAGTGGTCCACCTTAACTGTAGGTATAAAACGTAGATTTCTTTCTTCATAAACATTATTTGAAAGAGTTCAGTTCATTTTATTACATGGCCCTGGTCATCAGAGATGCAGCAGTTTCTCTGATCTGTCTATTTTTACCATTTCCCTTATTTAGAAGCCCTCTATCCTGATACACGAAGTAGCACTCAGGTGCACGTAGAGTTCAGCCTTATCCCCCTCCATCGTCCACTCTTTTGGCCTTTTTTTTGTGTGTTTTTTGTAAGTAACTTGTTGATTCTCTATGGAGTTCTGATGGGTTTTCATGATTGCTGAAATTGAATGGAATTTGTTATCAGAGTTCTGGCTTGCCTGTAAAAAGCAACAATCAAAAACAACTCTGAGTTTGGACACATTCAAGCCTGTCTATACAGAATGTAAACGAATGGAAATGATTAAGTTATTCATTTTTTCAGTGACAGAAAAAAAGCAGGAAGCATATTTACCATAAAAATACACTGATGTCTCCAGCACTAAACATGATATCAAATCTGTCAGTGTTTACTTGTCCACTCTTTACTTTTGTGCACCTACTGCCACAGTTGGTTTTCTATTGTAAAGACAAACGGTTCTGTATAGAACCATGAACACTCAAAGTACCAGTTGCAGGCTTAAAGGGTTCTTTGCATGGTGAAATGGGTCTTCAGATTGATGGAGAAGGTGTTGTGTATATATGGTTCTATATAGCACAAAAAGGGCTTCTGCTATTGTTACAAGTTTGACGTTGTAACTGGTGAGTAACTAATGAGTCTAAAAGGCAGAAAATGCAACCAACTTCTACGACTGAACTTGAACTTGAAATATCGCTGCAGATTTAATTCAAAAACTGAAAGCGAGTCACCTGAAACAAATGGAAGCTGTAATAAAAGCAAATAGTGGACACATATTGTGTACACATTTCATGATGAATTGACCAACAGAAATGGCCCAAAATGACTTGGTAAAAACTCTGGTTCCATTGACTTACATTAAAAATAAAGTATGTTTCTTCCTTCCCCTGTAAAGTTGTCATTTTGGAGATAGGAGGTTTTGTTCCGACAGCAGCGATATGTAAATCAAATGTCTGGAAAACTTCAGACTACCAAGGGTTACACATTAGCTTTATCCTGATGTCAGTCATGCTTTTACTTTCCTGTATGTTCACTCCATCAGCAAGGGTGGTCAGGTGGTCAGCGCTGCCTTAAAAACTCCTCGCTCCACTCACTGCGGAGCTGAAAAGTAGCAGGTGTTTGATGTCAGCGTGAGCGCTGAGAGATTTTGAATGCTCATGTTCCAAAATAGCCCGAAAAACGGCGAGCTCTGATGAAAGAATCCATTTTAAATGTCATTCTAACATTGCAATCAATGTCTGAATATACCTGCAGCTGTTCCCAATCACGCTCCCCCCCCCCGATTTTAAACTTAAGACTTTTGCTTCGGCTCAGTCGATTATAGCTGGATATCTTTCAGCGTTCGGGCCGTGCGTGATAGGGTCAGGTGCAATGAGGAGGTCACAAATTCCGAAAACGTGAGCAAGTCGTGACTTTCTCTGTTCTGTTTTCTACAATAGCTCAGGGCCTGGACGCAAGGGGTCAAGATGCATTCCCTCGTTCTCAGGCACACACACACACACACACATTCACATAAACATACAGTAACGCACACAAACATGCAGACACCGTCGGAGCACCTCCCCCACAGAGGAAGAGGGCACATTCCCCAGGAAGTTTACTCTTTTTCTTCTTCCTCTTGACTTCCTCTCCCTGCTGATTTCAGCTGATTGCTGTTGGAATGGGACAGATGATAAGAAGCAGAAAGCGGGGATGCAGGGAAGCCCACCAACACTGGCTGCACTGGGACACATTACAGCCATCAGCTCGGACCTCGCGATGCAAGATAACTCTGGATTTTGCAAGCCTGTTGGCTCCTGGATTGGGTTACATCCCTTAAATGGACAGCATTCAGGATTAAGTCCAATCCAGAAATCAATATCTGAAAAAAAACGAGAGAAAGATCTGCTCCAGGTTTGTGTACTTCTCACTCCTCTACACTGTGGGAGAGCTGACAGAAAACTGAAAGCAAACCATATTCTGAACATCAACAATTACAGTCCTGTGATTTCATAACCATTGCTGGATTGACTGTATAGGCTCTAGGCCTCCCCAGCACTGGGGGCCTCACATCAACCAGTTAAAAACAGTTTAAATCTTTAACTAAATGCTAACTTTACAGACAATTACATCAACTGTATTCATGTCATCCCACCAAATAGAGGAGTAGAGGGGGAGTCTGTGCACTGGCTAGATTGGACTACTGACATTTACACTTATATTTACGACATTTACCAGATACTCTTATCCAAAGCGACTTACACAAGTACTTTTTTGTCCACTCAGAGAATGTGTCCGAGTACCAATAGGTCCAGCTACCCTTAAGCTAAGACACTGCCAGAAACAAAAGCCAGTGCTGATACCTAGAAAGAAAGAATTATGATACAGCATATGTGCAATACAATACTAATCAATAAGTGCTAGATTAATGTTCACTTCAGTGCTTCACAAAGTGGTGGGTGAAGATGTTTGCAGCAAGGATTCTTATATCTTAAGACAGAACGAAGGAGCTCTCGAATGAGGTAAAATCATGGTGAGGACATGTAACTCCAGGGATGAATAGCAGCTCAGTCTTGCCAGGATTCAGCTTCAGGTTGTGGGCTTCCACCCATGAAAAGATGTCAGCCAGACATGCTGAGGTGTGACTGGAAAGCTGAGTGTCAGAGGGTAGGAAGGAAAGGATTAGTTGGGTGTCATCAGCGTAGAGAGGATGTTACATCACCAAGAAAGCAAGTGTAAAGTATAAAGAGAAGAGGACCCAGTACCAAGCCTTGTGGAACACCAGTGGAGAGAGTGCTCAATGCAGCATCCGAGGTTTCATTAAAAAAAAAATCTGAAATACAGACTACATGTTATTATTGTTTGTTTGTTTGTTTGTTTTGGCATGTTTTCCCAGTTTTCTCCCCAATTTATTCATGTCTAAAGTCCACTCTCTAGCTAGGTCTCCTCCAATCACACAGAACTACCACATCTTTTCAAACTGCACTGACACATCATCATTCAACAGCTCAGCACGTATGTAGGAGAATGCTAACTGCCATTTCTGTTACGTCAGCTAACAGACGCCTGCATAGACTAGCGCTGCAGAGCATTTTTTTTATGTACATCATACAGCAACAGGGATCTAAAAAATAGCCTACCATAATTGGCTGGCCATTTGAGGATCACTGCAGCACAGGGTCAAAGATCAATACATTTTTACCTTTTGCCACTGTGCACCACACCTGGGTGGCAAACAGTGGCTCCATCACGAGTTTTTTTGCTACTATAGTGTGAACACTGCTTAATGTTCTTCTCTTACTTAAGCAAACTTTAGACACCAACCATGTCTTGGCTAATTGACTGTATTTGGGGTAAGAGAAAAAGTGTGCAAATTGGATTTTTCACCAAACTTTTTCTTTAACCTCTTAAAGGTACACTTTGGCCAGACTTAGAAAAAAACACTCCTCTGAGGATGTTTCAAAATGTGGGAGTGACTGCATTCGGAGTCTAGCTTCCTAGCTAAAACATAAGCTACGTGGCCTTCTTCTGCATTCACCAGCTAGCAAGAAAACCCTACACGTTTAAAATGTGCAGCCCTGTAAGGCCCAAAAATCCACTTCAACACAGCTGCAGTTTTCTATAAACCTTCCTCCCACCTTTTGATACATCATCAGAAAGGGTCTTGCCCTTACCCTTGTCCCAGATTTCTATCACACACTTCTAGAACTTAAGAATAATTCAGCTTATTTGCATTGTACTCCATGTAGATACTGAAGACTAAGCATTAGAATGTATTAAGCCTGTGATTTTAAGAAGTTAAGAAGAGCTGAAGTTGTTCAACTCATCTGTTTGTCACCATGCATTACAATTAAAAAGTTAACCACGTTAACCATAAAGGTAAACTGGCAAGTACATTCGGCTGCGCACCTTCACAGTCAAAGAAACAAGCAGGTTCCAAAATATGTTCTGAATTGGATATTAGATGACAGTACTGTTTTGCACTCTCAATGTTGTCTTGTCAATGTTGGCTTGTGCCTTACCTTATCTAACCCCTGATCTCGAATCCCTGTGTGAAGTGGAATTAGGCTAGATTTATGGCTACCATTAGCACCTATGTGCTGTGAGGTGGGTAAGATAGCATCTTCACCTGTTCTGAGCTGGGCTACAAATCTGTTAACACTACCTCGCTGCATGAATATGGCTGATTCTGTTGTCAGTAGGGTGGGCACATAAATAGCAGCCCACACTGTTGTAAGGGTTCACTTGGTGTTTTTAGTGTTAATGAGGGTTTGTGATTTAAAAGTCAGAGATATAGTGAACACATGTTGATGTGCGATAAGGACATGTGTGCTGATGTACAGGGTCTGGACAACATTATGAAAATATTATGTGAAATTTGAAGGAACTAAATTGCATTTACAAATGCAACAACACTGTTCTGTCAGGCTGTAGGCTTCATAGACAATGCTAAACAAATTTAAGGGAGGTTTCATGGACATCCAGGATGAAATCACCAGATACTAACCTTGCTGAACCTTCATGGGACATTTGAAGTAGATTTCCAACTCCTTACCCTCAAAGACCTGGAGGCATTTCGTCTTGAAGGATGGTCCAACAGCCCAACCCACATGTTTGGCATCATTTCAGAGGGCTCAATCTGTATTGAAGGGTCACCCAACTTATTACCTACTTGTTGTGGCATTTCCAGAGGTGGAAAGCAACAATTATAACTTACTTACAGTACTTGATTGTTTTTCTGTTATAGTAATAGTAGTTTGTTGTGGCAATTTTACTTGAGTTAATAATATACTTTAACTATTCAGCTATTATATTCTTAATCAAAAAATGTAACTTTTTTTAGAGTGTAATCTTAGTTTAGAAGTAAAAAACACACTTGAGTAATTTTCATGTTTTGAGTATAATTAAAGTGTTGCAATTTTAATTTTACTTAAGTTTGAGAGTTTTTTTTTTAATATTTAATATCAATGGCTAAATAGATGTGAGCTAACGGCCAAGGTCAGCTAATCGGTTAGCTTTAGGCAGCCAATAAGCCTAGTGAAACTTTTAGCATTGGACTGTCTCTGTAAACCGAATTCTAACTCAAAGTAACTCAACTTGTTGGTTGAGTAGTTTTTCATTAAACAACTTATTTACTTTTATTTAAGTTTATTTCTAAAAAAAAAGTATTCATCTACAAATTTTAACTAAATAGATAATATATTCTTTTACCGTTTTCTTTTATTTTGTAAGTTTAGAATTGCTGCCGCTTATACATACGCCAACCAGACTTAACATTAAAACCACCTCCTTGTTTCTACACTTATTGTCCATTTTATCAGCTCCACTTACTATATAGGTGTACTTTGTAGTTCTACAATTACAGACTATAGTTCATCTGTTTCTCTGCATACTTTATTAGCCCCCTTTTACTCTGTTTTTCAATGATCAGGACCCCCACAGGACCACCACAGAGCAGGTATTATTTGCAGCCCAGTAGCTCTGCTGTGTCTGATCCACTCGTACCAGCACAACACACTAACACACAACCACCATGTCAGTGTCGCTGCAGTGCTGAGATCCACCACCCAAATAATACCTGCTCTGTGAGGGTCCTGACAAGAGAAACAGATGGACTACAGTCAAGTGAATCATGACTACAGTAGTAGTGAATTTCGGTACTCTTCCTACCCCACGATGCTCACATACACACTCAGAGACACAATTTGCTCCTCATCTGCAGTTCCACAAAGACATACTCGCACATAGAGACACATACACCCACAACACACATATCAAAACGTGTGAAAGAATACAGAAAACTCTTTCCTGTCTCTCATTTGAAATAGCTTACTTCTCCTTCTTAGACCATGCTGAAACTTGGCCCCATTTCTTGAAATGAGGGAGAGCTGTCCAGATGTTCTGCGCTATGTCATGAAGTCAGGGCTTTCTCATGTGGGCCTGTTGCTGTGGGAGAGAGTGCGGAGGCTGGGGTGGTTGTGGACACGGACGGGCCAGCGTTGGCTTTAGATAGATATTTGAAGGAAACCGGACCGAAAACACCCAAGATCTTGAGAGAGAGAGTGAGTTAAGGAGAGAAGTCTGCCTTCAATTTTCTGCCCGGTTGATTTCTGTGTTGCTTCAAGTGGAGGTGTGCGTTACCTCTTTTGACTTGGAAACGAAACCACAAATTGTGGAGCTGTTGAAGTAATTTTCTGAGGTCGTTCAAAAACATGCTACTCGAGAACAACAAGCTACTGATGGTTTTCGAGATCTCTGTTGACGCTTCCTTTCGCTTGGTGAAAAATGCAGCCAAGCCATTGTGCCAGATGAGCATTGAAAAACGCACTTCCATCCTTTGTGGAAAAATCTGTTTTAATTGTGCATAACCAGAGTCATGAGATGTCTAAGTGCACAACAGCATTCTAGCATCTAATCACAAAAATCACAACACAATGGTTTACTTCACCAACCCCCACTTCATTCCTCACTGTAATCACATACCGCCATGGCTCTACACTGGGAATAAGGAATGCGCACCGTCATCAATCTATGGTCACATCCATCACACCTGACCTACCTCCCAAATCCAATACTTTCACCCATATTGTATTTCTGATGGAGGATGGAGTCATGTTCACGTTAATGGCAGCCTCGGGGTCCCTGCCTGTGCAACTCATTTAGGTTCTGATAGAGAGTATGAGTATAGGGCTGTCACTGTTTTATTACTTGACCTAACCTTAGCAAGGGAAACCCTCAGGGCCTTCTAGGCCTTCAGAAAATGCCTAATGATTTCTGAACGCTAAAAAATACATGTTTGTAATTTTTAGTTCATTTTTATTTAATAGAATCATCAGGCTTGTATTTCAGCTCTGCAGATATAGTAGTGCTGCTCTTCTTGCATTGTAAGGTTTTGGTTGGAAACAGAAGAGCTTACAATGTTGAGAAGCCCAGTGGAAAATTCTTGAATCAGCAGTTTTTTTCCTTTGTTGGATCTATGCGCATACAGCCAAACATGCTCTCCCATTGATTAGGACTTCAGGAGCTGAACTGAAGTCCATACATATTAGAGTGATGTTTTGATTAACAATATATATTGTTAATCAAAATTGTTTAAACTAGAAAGGACTAAACTTCTTTTGCTACTTCGTTTGCTTCTTTAGTTTTGGCTCTTTGCCCTCAGATACAAGTAGAAGGGTATAGGTTTCCTTTTGCCTGGTGTGTATAGTAACAGTATTTTATATTGCATCCGTCATTTTGCAAGTTGCAGCGAGATGAGGCTCAGATTGGGCCCTGTGAACAGAAATAGTGTGTGTGCACCAGCTTAGTGCTAACAGCTCATTCAGAAACCCCATAGATGTGCTAGCATAAATTTGCATTATCATAGAAGTGTTTTTTGTTTGTTTGTTGTTTTTTTTTGTTTGTTTCTAGATTTTTGACATTATTGGCCCAAAATGAAGGCCTACTACTATTAAATGGACTTCACATAGCCTTTAAAAGATTTAAAAATGCAAAATACTTAAAATACATATATATATATATATATATATATATATATATATATATATATATATATATATATATATATACTATGTGAATAAAGGCTTATAAATATATCCATCACACTCTGTTTTTTATTATAAGACTAACTGGTTTTTTAACATGTATTATTATCATGGTACCTGCTGACTTATTGCTGCCAGTTCATTTTTTAAAACTGGATAATTATGTTTAACTGGGTAATCATGACAGCCCTGCACGAGCAACTGTAGCTTCAGCTGAGAAACTGGTGGAATTCGCGGACTCAGGTACTCCCCAATCATCTGCATCCAACCAGCTGATTGGATCCAGATGTGCAACATCTGTGTGTTACTTTACATTACCTTAGCAAACCAGCCATCTTGAGCAACACCATGTGATATGCTGCTTAGCAAAATGTCTGTGAAGTGTCACTGCCTTGTTTCAAACTGGAGAGAATCACAAGTGTCAAGTGCAAAGAGGGTTAGAGAAGACAGCTGGATGACTTCATCCCTGGCTTCCAAACGTGCATGAGGCATCATCCAAGTCTTTGCGATCAGTTCGCTCAAAAATCCAATGTGCACAATTTTCCTTTTACCTGAAATGTAACTGATCAGCCAGAGAGATGTTTGGTGTCTGACGTTTGCTTCTTTAGTTTTGGCCCTTTGCCCTCAGATACAAGTAGAAGGGTATAGGTTTCCTTTTGCCTGGTGTGTATAGTAACAGTATTTCATATTGCATCCGTCATTTTGCAAGTTGCAGCGAGATGAGGCTCAGATTGGGCCCTGGGAACAGAACTTGTGGGTCAACATAGGTATTATGAGATTCATCGCCCTTTAAGCGCCCCCTTTGGTGCAGTACTGCCTGCCTGTGGTTCTAACTTAGACCTGCACGCATCACCACAGCACTGAAAGTTCCACCAATAACACAGATGGCCACATCAAAAAAGCATCACATTCCTAGATGTTGATAACCAACCACACCACATTTGTTATTGTAACAAAAAAAGGGCTTTATATGAGACTCTGGAGCTCCTAAATAGAGTTATGACTAAATATTATGTGTTGCTTAAATAGTGTAGCGAGTAACACTGTATCTTTACATGTGAGTGACTGGGTTCCAATCCCTGCTTAGGTAGTAACATTTATAACCACTTATTGCAGTAACTTTAAGCTTTTAGATGCATTAAACTCATCAAATGTCTGGTTCCTATCACCACCACTGTCAATTCTCAGTAAGATTTTCTAATGCACTGCTAATGTCACTTCAAACCACTTTGAATGACTGTTTGCATCACTTTTTACTTATACAGAAATGTGTTAAGATCAAGTTTATTAGTAGTAATGGAGGCCTAGTCATAAAGGAAGGACTGATTTGGCCAAGAATGATCAGAATCTTAATTTACAGTAATTTAATTTACAATTTGCAGTTCACAGTGACCTAAAATATGACCTAGATACTTTTCAGTTCGTCTGCACTCTCTGACTGTGTCCAGTTGGTTTATTAAGATATGGGTACTGTTTTCACACCTCTAAGTGGCTCTGTATCTACTTTCTATTCCATTTGGCTGACCCTTTCATTACACCTTCGTCTATTTGCTGTATTACACTGGCCTGTGGATAATACTTTGATTAAACTCTCCTTGCCTAGTCTAGACATCATGTCCATTTAGCTTCATACATTATAGCCAGGATCAGCCCTATCACGAGATTCTCTCTCCACTCAGAGGATTCGGCTGGCTTTTTTGTCCACTTCACCTTTTTTCTCTGAATTGTCCTGTCAGTCTAGATAGCCAGGCTAACTTGCTACAAAAGATGCCAGACTTTGAAGATGTCAAGAAATAGATCCTGGCAAGGGAGAGGTTCAGAAAAGTGGGTTAAGAGTGCTCTGGCTCTGGTGCAAGGTCAGAAGATTAATGAAGCATTGCTGCTGTATTAAGTCTGCATAATATGCATTGTTTATTAATTATGATCAAAATATTCCAATATTAAGTAGCGCACACTAATATATTTTGTTGTGTGCTGTGAGTATCCTGACCAATTTCAGATATTCAGTGGAGATTTTAATGAATCAAAGCATTTATGAGCTCCAAAAAAAAAAAAGATTTTTTGATTAAAGTTACACTACGGAAGATTTGGGGATTTGGAGACACCTCTGGAGGAAATATGTAACTGCATGCAACGTGCAGAAGAACATTTGTGATGTAAAATGTGCTTCAGACTAGAGGTCTGTATTCTTACAGTAGTGTAATGAAACCCAGCACAATATTTTGCAGCATAGGGCTAATTTCACTCTCACCAGCAGGAGCAGACACAAGTGGAAAAACACATATATGTAGAGAAATACCGCAAATGAATAAATAGCTAAAAAAAAAGACAAACAGCACAGCAGGACAAACAGCACAGATTTTCTGTGGGAACAGGGTGAAATCGGCACTAAAAGAAATCTGACCAGTGCAGACCCCAACTTTAGACCCCTTCCCCAAGTAGATGAATCCGGTCATTGTAAGATTGTCGAAGGAGCGTTCAAAGAGAACTCAGTCAGAACTTAGTGAAGGAAGTGTCTTCTGAGGATGTAAGTAAATGATCTACTGTCATCATATCTTTATCAATATAATGTTGATTTTTCATTTGAGACCTGAACATCGATCCAGACCTTCTTTTTGAGCCTGTGCATGTGACGTTAATACGTAAAGACGTATTAAAAACACCCATGAAATCTGACCTGATGCCTCTGACATTTAAATGACTATTTCAGGCTTTACAAAACGATGCGCACACATAATGTATTTTAGTGTGTTTTTCTCCTGACACAGTGATGCCACTTCTAACCAAAAATCTTACACAGGCCAGTCTTTCATCATGTCACATCAGGGGTTTCCGCTGTGTTCTTAACGTTTGGAATGACTGTTTTCAATAATATAAAAGCAATTTTACTGAATATGCATGTATGAATAGTGGTTTAAATTTAACACATTAATAATGTGTTAGCCTGGAGGATGCCTTCAGCAGACTGCGTTGGACACTGCACTTCAGACAATTACAGATTAATTCAGATTAATTAATAAGCAGCAAACCTAAAAAAGCGATAGTAAAGTGGAACAGTACAGTTACCCCTCAAAACAAGACGTAACGTGTATACTCATTGGTTGGAACATGCAGCAACTGTTGCTCTCACTGGACATCAGTGATGAAAATTGGAAACTCACTTTATGGAAATCACATGTTCAGGATCATACATGTAAGTAGTGACATAAGGGGTCCAATAACCGTACTACAGTCCACAGTAGATGGTTATGTTGGTGGTAATTATGTCACTGAATCACAATATGTCTTATTGCTGTGTTTACCACAATAGTCAGTGGAATATTTCATGAAGAGTTCAATTTTCCCGCTTTTGCTATCAACTGCAGAAGTTGAATAAACTGGATATTGATTTTTTTAGGAGCTAATTCCAAGTATTATACAAGCAAAAAATTAAGAGTGCAGAATGTCCTCCTGAGGTTTGTCCACTTTAAATAAATGATTGACATTGCTAAATCTCTTCTTTGATAATTCTCCATTTTTGCCAGTGATGCTTTCACTCTGGCAACATTTTCATGGCTGCATGCCACCAGTGTTGTACCACTACAGACCACTGAAGTTGTCATCATTCTGTAGTTGTCCTTATGCCCATATAAGGAACTCTGGGTCTAAGCTGTTTTTCGAATGAGATTGAATGAGAAATTGCCAATATCACACACTGTGGTAAACAAAAATGGTTCCAAAGATGATCCGTTTTATTCTATGTATATTTTTCCTCTAAATGTCACTGGATTTGGTCGTTAAGGAGTCGAAATTTTTGTCCTAGAAAAAACAAGCTTAGGCCCAGAGTTTCTAATACAGACATGGCAAATGCAGAATGACTATCTATGAGGCACAGAAGTACATTTTTTTCAACACCAACGTCTAAAACAGTTTTACACTGTGCACAGCACCAACGTAACATCTCCGTCCATCACTTCCACCACCCTCTGTGGTCGCTAACATAGTCTTACGATGAAGCGAGGGGTGTCTGTGACCCCAGAGCTTGTTGTGAACTCAAACATCTAATATTGAAGGATTGTCAGATTACATGCTTCTCTGGAGCTGCTTCCTTTTATTTAACACAAAGTCCCCTTTGACTTAGCTCTAAAGCCCAACTTTTGACTCAGCTGTTTAGGGGTGAACCTGGGGTGAGCCTGTTCCTCCAATTAAAACAACTGACCCGTGAAGGCCTTTTGCTTCTCTTTATGTTTAAGGATCTAAAATGAAAAGAATGGCATTACTTGGCGTAAGCAGCACTGTCTTGAGTTTGAGCAAAGCCATGAGAAACTGACAGGTCTATTTTAGTGTTGTAATCGAATGGGTTGTTTGTTGGTTTTAATTGCATGCAGGAGGAATCGAGTCTCTTGGGTCATCTGGGTTTAGGCCTCGAGAACCAGTGAAAGAAGTACCACATGAGTTCAATCATCATTCCTTACTGAAATCTTAGCATAATGCGGCCATTAATCATGTCCACTGACTGTCTGAAGTCAAGTCAAAGTAAGGTGACACCTCACCTTCTGTGGAAATTTGAAACGTCTTTGCTGTTTGTACCAGTTAACTTAAATCATATCGATTTGCTAAAGCTTAGTATTTTATACCAGACTTAGTTTCATGCTTAAAAGTAAGGTCTGAGTGCTGGTGAGTGCTGCCATCACAGCAAAGGCGTTGTAATGCATGGGCTTTGGCATTATTCCAAAGGTAGCACTGTCACTAATGTTTATGTGTGATATTATCTTCCTTACAATAACATGCTTAGCCTTTACTGCATATCAACAATGAACCGCAGGCTGATTTGTGTTAAAAACATTTTATAAAAGCAAACTAGGTGCTTCCAGATTTCAGGCAGTGTATGACAAGGACTTGTTAGGACGGCTTAACCCAGAGAACTTTAGTACAACAGATAAAACAACACACCCCCCCCCACCACCACACCCCACCAACCCTCAGGAAGGGAAGAGATGAACTGTGATGGCACATTGCGGAGAGAAAAGCAGGCGTGCTACATTAGCGATACATCGCCATCTAGTGTGTTGTTGTCTCATATATTATGCAGGTTTACAGACCCCTAAACTGTGTACTTCATACAAGCGCATACATATCTGTATAGTCTATACGTGTGATTGCTGGGGGTCTTGAGGAGAAATCTGGCACCAAACCTGTGTTCTTCTAACCAGCTTGTAAGATACATACATACAAATATACAGTACTGTGTAAAAGTCAGAGACTGCTCTTCATTTATTTGATTTCCATTCAACAAAGAAGCTTCAACAACTCAATATGATATTACATTTTCAGCATTTAGTGCGTCCACTCTTGCTCTTAAGAGTCTTGCTGTCACGTTTTTCAAAAAAATCTGCAGAAATATTTTGCCACACCTCCAAAGTTCAGTCTTGGTTTAATTTTCTGCTTCTCAGGATTCAAGCAATCCTAATTGCAACACTCATCAAGTCCAAAAAACTTTACTCCACATCTCAGTTGTAGTGCAAATGTTTGTCTGTTTGCTTTGCTCAGTAACAGCTTCTTGGCAGCTACACATCCTTTCAGACTCATAGTGCTGGGTTGTCTTCTCACAGTGGAAGGATGGACAGACACACCTGTGGATTTTTGCAGATTTAAATCAAGAGTGGAGCTTTATTTTCTCCTCTCTCTCAAAGATGAAAGCTTTAAGTGCTCTGCTCAGTTGGAGGCCTACCAGGCCTCATTTTCTTTTGACTTTCCGCTTCCTTATACAAGCATCTATTTCTTACTTTCTCAGAAATATCGCCTGAAAAGTGATTAACTTGTCCTTTTTGTAGGTTCAAAAAGAAATTAAATGAAGAAATAAGTGCTCTCTGAGTTTGACACCAACATTTTTTACTGAATGGACTAACAGAAATGGTCCAAAATGACTTTTTTACCTTCTACTAAAAAACATTTTACATCTGATCTCTCATGATAAACAAAAATGTTTTTCCTTCCAGTGAAAAATGTAAGGGCTTCAAGGTTTAGTTCTAACAGCAACAATATATAGTCTCCAAAATGCCATTTTTTTTAGGAAAAAGCAAAAACTTTCTTTACTTTCAATGTAAGTTAATGTAACAAGATTTTATTCCATGTAATTTCAGAGCGTTTCCATTGGCCCATTCTTCATGCAGTTTTTATATAATGTAAAGGACAGCTGCCACGTTCAATTGATGTAAATAATGGAAAAATGGAGATACTTGCTTCTTTTTAAACAGTGACAATATATTATATGTATTTTGATAAAATGGCAAATGCTGTATCATTACCTAAGCTCATATGACCACAAGAGAACAGATACATTTAAGTAAATAAATAAGTAAATAAATACCACACAGGAAAAAAGCCTAGAAAAAAAAAGAAGATGTTTCCTTCAGACTGGAAATGGGCTGTGACCACAAACTTCATGGCCTCCTTGATACATAAGATGATAAGATGTGACCACTGTGACCACTGGTTCTGGGCACAACACATTTTTTTGCCACGACATGCTTGGGGCCACAAGTTCATACTGTTCTGGCCACATCTCATTTGCTATTGTAACAGTATATTAAAATAAGACAAATGCGATGGCAGTGGAGAAAGAGGAAGCACTTCTGTGGTAAGGGTTCATTAAAGCTAGTGTGTTGTGGGCTATTTCAGTCCTTGCTGCTATGAATATGGGCCTTCGGAACATTTTTCTACAAGTCATTTTAAATATGTACACTACATAAATATTTTACATTCCACGTCTCATAACAGATGCTGAAAGAAATATATAAATGAGCCATTATCTTATTAGGAAATGCCAGTCATGTAAGAGAATTTCTGATGAAAATGCAAGAAATATTATTTATGTATCTCACATGCTCACACTTAGACCTTCCTCAGCACCAAGACAAACATATCTATGTCCCTCATCCACTCTGCAAGCAAACACAGTAGACTCATTTATCACCTCCTGCACTGTAATCATTCAGTATTTATTTTGTCCATTCACATTTTATTAATTACAGCACACTGTGCACTGTTTTCCCTCATATTCCCATGCGTTCTGGGCGGCAGGTTGGATTAATGGACGGATAATTGTGTTGCTATGCATCTGAGCAACTGGAGAAGTTATCAGCCTTCACTAATCTCTCTCATTTTCTTTCTTTTTTTTTTAAAGAATGTCAGACTGGCCAATTTAGTTTCTGTGAATATTTCCCATGGTATAAATAACAAATTTATGCAACTGGTCGCAGCTCAAGCGCTCTGGTGTATGAACAGTTGAGTTACGTAATATTTGTGTAAGCATTCAGTCTAAATAGAGGTCATTAGACTAAACGCTTGTTGTGAATTTATCTTCATTTGAAGTATTTTACTGGGTTTCATCAACGTCTTCAAAAAATTGAGAGGTCGTGAAGTGTAAAAGACCGAATAACTGATTTAATCAGAATAGTTGTTTGGACTTCATGTGTACTGCACTCCTGAAATTTGATTTTTGGATTTCAGTTCTTCTGACCAAACTTTGTAAGCCAATTGTAAGGCTGTAGTGCCCCCATGTGGAAGTACTGGCTCAAAGCTCACCGTATTAAGCATCTACCAAGTATCTCTCTTAGCATTGTCCCAGTGTTTTCACCACCCTTGCAGTGGACAGTTTAGTGTTCCTGTTTCCTAACTATGTCCAGTCGGGCAGCAGAACAGCTCTGCCTGAGGTAGTAGTGGGGTTAATTGCCTTGCCCAAGGGCATCAACAGGAATGTCCAGCCATTCATGGGTTTTGAACCTTTTGCAAAGGCTTGAGGAGTTGAACTGGAACGATAAAGCACTAAAATGTGCAACGCTGGTAGAACTTGGATACTGTAGTCTGGAAACACACCTGATACTATAAACTGCATACTACACTGATCAGGCATAACATTATGACCTTGTTTCTACGCTCACTGTCCATTTTATCAGCTCCACTTACTATATAGGTGCCCTTTGTAGTTCTACAATTACAGACTGTAGTCCATCTGTTTCTCTGCATACTTTGTTAGCCCCCTTTTACCCTGTTCTTCAGCGGTCAGGACCCCCATGGACCCTCACACAGCAGGTACTATTTGGGTGGTGGATCATTCTCAGCACTACAGTAACACTGACATGGTGGTGGTGTGTTAGTGTGTGTTGTGCTGGTATGAGTGGATCAGACACAGCAGTGCTGCTTCAAATGAGGCTATAGTGGGCAGTAGCAGCCAGCTACAGATTTTTAGTTGCAGCGGACAGTAAAGGATGGCTGCCTGGAAGCTGGCTGTGATCCATGCCTGAAATACCAGTCATCATGTAAATGAACATTTATTTTTAACACAGTCAGGCAGGTTGTATAATTTTTTTAACGAATCTGTGTTCTCAGAAACTAACTAGTCAGTGGCAGCTGCCACTGGAGGACCTACTACAGCCCAGCTGTAGGACTGTAGGACTATAGGACTGCCACTGCCCCACCAGCTGCCCCTAACTGGTCAATGGTAGCTGCCACTGGAAGACTACCAGACTGCTTGACAGTTGCAACAAGCAGCACTTTGGTTCAACTCTAACCGCTTTGATCATGCAGTCACCCCATTATACCATGTAAACTTTATTTAAGAGTGCAGAGTTAAGAGTACTAAAATATTAGCTTTACAGTATTTAACATACAAAATTTAAAAAAAAAAATTAGATGTTTAATAATGACCATCTGTTCACACTGGTTAGTACACATCAGTGTGGCATAGCATTTCTGTTACATGAAAAATGATGAACAGTATATTCAAAAATTCAGTATCTTCTGTACATTTATTTTCTATGATATTGTTATAGATCAAACTGACATACAACTTTGTGCAGAAGTCAGAGACCAGCAGGCAGCAGGACGGAGCAGTAGTAGCATCTGGGAATCGTAAGTGGCAGCTAGAGTCAAACAGTGGCAGCTGACATGCAGATAATTAAATATAAAAAAGGTGGTTGATTCTGACCTCAGTTCTTAGTCTCACATTGATAGCAACACTAAAACAGCTATTTTCATCTTAGAACTATTTCAGGCCTTATCTCACACGGCATGATGCTAACAAGATGACTCATGCTTTCGTTTTCTCCAGTTTAGATCAGTGTAATGCATTATTTACTGGCTTACCCAAAAATAGTACAAACTACAGCTGGTACAGAAGGAGTTCTTACTTGGACACAGAGGAGTGAACATAGTACTGGCAGCACTTAAAAACTATAAAAAAATTGTCCTATATGTAGCACCAAAAAGGGTTCTTCTATTGTTACAATGTCAAGCTTATAACAATAGAAGAACCTTCTTTTGTGCTATATAGAACCCTTTTCAAAAAGGTTCTATACAGACACATATACAACACATTCTCCATCAATCTGAAGAACCATTTCACCATGCAAAGAACCTTTAAGCATGAAATGGCTCTATATAGAAACATTCCCTTTACTAACGAACCCCTGAAGAACAATTTTTAAGAGTGCGGAATAGCAGGCATGGTGAAATCCTCTAGAGACAAAGTGAAAAATTTTCATTAAAAATATTCAACATACTGCCCACCCTCCTTCACCACGTGTGTTTCTTTAGGTTTAATCATGTATTACTGTGCTGTCTGGTGGGAGTGATGGAGAGCTGGGAGTCTGGTGTGGGGACTGGTATGCAATAGGCCCCAGCATGTCCACTGCTGAGATGAAGAAACACATGTTCTCTTACTTTGTATTAATAGTAACTGTTTGTTAACACAGATTAATAAGTACACACTGATCTGGAGAACTGGCAGCTGTAGTGGCAGCTGCCACTATAGGACTGGCAGTAGCCACTACCTTGTCAATAGTGGCTGACACTGCGACACTAACTGAAGAGCTGCCGCTGGAACTCAAGCTAGCAAACTAGCAGATGTGGCAACAACTTTCATCACTTGGTTACAGATGCATTTATTGGTTATATTTACCATTTTCTCACATATTTTAGCAAAACTGCATAAGAAACAATCATGTGCTGTAGTGGGCAGTAGCAGCTAGCTACAGATTTTTAGTTGCAGCGGACAGTAAAGGTCGGCTGCCTGGAAGCTGTGATCCTTGCGTAAAATACCTGCTGATATGTAAATGGACATTTATTTTTAACACAGTCAGGCAGGTTGTATATTTTTTTTAATGAATCTGTGTTCTCAGAAACTAACTAGTCAGTGGCAGCTGCCACTGGAGGACCTGCTACAGCCCAGCTGCCACTGGAGGACTGCCACTGCCCCACCAGCTGCCCCCAGCTGGTCAATGGCAGCTGCCACTGGAGAACCTACTGCAGAGCAGCTGCCACTGGTGGACTGCCACTACCCCACCAGCTGACACTAACTGGTCAGCTGACCAGTTAGTGGTCAATGGCAGCTGCCACCGGGGAACTGGTAGCTGTCCTCTAACTGAAGAGGTAGCTGCCACTGGAAGACTGCCAGACTGCTTGACAGCTGTAACAAGCAACACTTGGTTTAACTCTTACCGCTTCGGTCATGCAGTCATCCCACTATACCATGTAAACTTCATTTAAGACTTATCAAAATTGTAGATACAGTCAAGACACATCATTGAGTTCTCTTCATTTAAAAAAAAGGAAATGCTATTTTTAGAAATGCTTTTTATTTATTAAATATGTTGTCAAGCACACCATCTTATCACCATAATTCCAGTTATAACAGCTATGATGTACTAACTCAAGCTGGCAAGCTAACAGTTGTAGTCATAGCATTCATCAATTGGTGACAGTTAGTATCACTGGTTATACTTAGTATTTCTCCCTTTGAAATAATTTTAGCAAAACTGCATGATAAACAATCAGTGACTGTAGTAGGCTGTAGAACCAATGGCAGCTGCAGAGTTTTAGTAGCAGCTGACAATAAAGGATGGCTTTCTGGAAGCTGACTGTGGACCAGCTTTAATGCACAGCTTGTTTTCCTTGACTATCGAAAAAAACCTGCCTAACTCTTTTTTTTTTTTAATTTAACACAGTCAGACAGGTTTTACGTATTTTTAAATAAATCTGTGTTCTCAACAGGTCTAACTGGTCACTACTTGGTCGTTGGCAGCTGACACTGAAGAGGAAGCTGCCACTGGAAGACTGCCAGACTGCTTGACAGCTGCAACAGGCAACACTTCGGTTCAACTCTTACTGCTTCGATCATGCGGTCACTCCACTATACCATGTAAACAAGACTGCACAGTTAAGAGTAATAAAATATTTGTTTTACAGAATTGAACATACAAAATTAAATAAATAACCAGTGATGTTTAATAATGACCATCTGTTCACACTCATTAATATGCATGGGTGTGGCATAGCATTTATGATACATGAAAAATATGTTTATTCTCATCTAAGCTCACAAACATTTTAGATGTAATCAAGATGCAACACTGAATTCTGTTCATTTTTTTAAACAAAGGAAATACTATTTTTTAATTTTTTAATGTTCTCAATTAGTCAAGTCAGTGTTTCATTTCAGAAAGTAACCAGTCAATGGCAGCTGCCACTGGCTTACCACATGCTGCCACTAAATTGAGAGATTGCAGCTGCCCCTAACTGGTCAGTGCCAGCTACCACTGGAGGACTGCCACTGCCCCCACCACCTGCCACTAGCTGGTCAGTGCCAGCTGCCACTGGAGGACTGCCACTGCCCCCACCATCTGCGACTAACTGGTCAGTGCCAGCTGCCACTGGAGGACTGCCACTGCCCACACCACCTGCCACTAACTAGACAATGGCACCTGCCACTGACGACTGGCAGCTGGCACTAACTGGTCAATGGCACCTGCCACTGGAGGATGAAATTGGTTCTATATAGAGCTCATGGTTCTAAATAGAACCATTGCTTTTACTGAAAAACTGAAGAACCATCTTTTTTTAAAGAGGAATTGCACTATTTTTTCAAAATCTCTGCATAATACAATCGTGGAGATATTCACAAAATGCTTCATTGTAGAGAAACTCACTGTCTCATTTTTTTTGTGGTGTTGAAAGTGCAGTTTCGGCAGTGAAAAATACACAGTAATAACAAAACTACTATAATAATAAACACTGATTATTGTTTACTAACATAAACAGGAACGCAAAGTATGCTGAGCTCCATGAGGAGGTCAACTCTGGTCACCGGCTTCACCCTGCCAGTGGCCCGACCTCATACACAAGCCCACACATTAGCCCACTCTCCGACACATAACTACATATAAAACTCTAACACATAACTAGAACTAAAGACAACGACACAAAACAACACAACAAGACAACTCTTTGTCGGAGGACGCGCGCTACCATGAGCCTTTGCGTGTGTCCGTCTGCCTGACTCTTCAGACGCCTGGTTCCTATCAGAACTGCTGTGAACATTGCTGACTCGTACATTTTCTCTACAGCAGAGCATTTCACACCAAACCACTCTGGGTGACTTTGTTTATATCTCAGCGATTGACCTAAACAGAAGCCTACTCGTCTGTAGTAGGAGCCCGCGGCCTGTAGAGGGCGCTCCTGCTCCCTCCTCGTGACGTGTGTGTAATAATGCGCGTGGTCCCTCCCAGCGCGAGCAGCTCCTGTAATGTTTATTTCAGGAAACCCGACTAACTGACACCCAGTCGGAGGGCCTGCAGAGCTCCAACCGAAACCGAAAAGAAAAAACATGGTGTTGCGCTGCTGAGGAGAGGAGAAACATGGTGTTCGAGTCGCTGGTGGTGGATGTTCTGAACAGGTTTCTGGGGGACTACGTGGTGAACCTCGACAGCTCCCAGCTGAACTTGGGCATATGGGGAGGTGAGAGCCGTGACAGTGGCTTACTTAACGCTACAGCAGAAAGCAGCGCTTCTGTGGCTCAGGTTGCCTTCCTGTTCGCCAGCGTGTTGTGGGAATTTTCCCGTTCCGCCTTAATTGTGCAGCAGTTACAGTCTGGCGCTTGAGGCACCTTTTAAGGTGGAACGGGAAAATTCGAACAACAAGCTGGCGAATAAGCAGCTGTGCCTCTGCGCCCTTCACGGTTAGCGTTAGCTTCCTCCGCACGAACTCCAGGCTCAGGAATGAGCTCCAGTTTGCTGCTGACAGGCTCTGGTTCACAAGGAGATTAACAGACAGGCTGCTAATTCCGGTTTTGGGCTCTTTAGCTAAATGGCAACTTAGTGCTTTAGCGTTACATTGTATTGGAATGGCTATGGACGTTAGCTGGCTAGCACGGGACAGAAGAGAGGGTGCATCCAGCTTTAATTACAGCCAGGAAAAGGTTTAGCATCTGTTGACAGCTGAGAAAAAGAAGCAGAAGGTAGCAATAAGCTGCATTTGCCCCATTCATTCACGTGGTTACGGTTAGCCGAACTAGCTCTAGTCTGGTCTGCCAAAAAGAAAGAGGTTTAAGCCCGGACCTGCCTTAACCTCAAGGCATGGCTGCGGTTTTAAAACTATTCCAAGATTTCTGACCATGCTGTTAACTTTTACTAGTGGTGTGAACCTCCAACTTCCTCATGATGCGACTCCTCTGAGTGACATGTGGTCCGAGCTAGTAAACATCTCGGGTTATACTTCTTTCAGTTCACAGTAAACTTCACCCAAAACCAAGTTCACGGTGAACGTTTAATAAGCTATGCAGGAATGATAATCCTACAGATTACTGTAATATTTATTTTACTGCTAAAACTTTACCATGGAGCAGTGGAAGTGTAGTTTATTACTACACACACACACACAAACATTAAAACCACCTCCTTGTTTCCACACTCTGTCCATTTTATCAGCTCCACTTGCCATATAGATGCACTTTGTAGTTCTGCAATTACAGACTGTAGTTGATCCTTTGCTCTGCATACTTTGTTAGCCCTCTTTCACCCTGTTCTTCAGTGGTCAGGACCCCCACAGGACCACTACAGAGCAGATATTATTTGGGCAGTGGACCATTCTCAGCACTGCAGTAACACTGATGTGGTGGTGGTGTGTTAGTGTGTGTTGTGCTGGTACGAGTGTAGCAGACACAGCAGTGCTGCTGGAGTTATTAAACACTGTGTCCACTCACTGTCCACTTGTAGATGTGAAGTCAGAGACAGTAGCTCATCTGTTGCTGCACGGTTTGCAGCGGTCATCCTCCAGTTGCCCACGAGACGCTGTTGGCTGGATATTTTTGGTTGGTGGACTATTCTCAGTCCAGCAGTGACACTAAGGGGTTTAAAACTCCAGCAGCACTGATATGGGCCTGTAATTAAATGGCTGATTTTTATCTGCTGTCCCTGAACAGGTTGATATTTAAAAATGCAAACAATGCTTCTCACCCAAGCAAACACAAACAACACAGGGCAGCATTAAAGGCCGTAGTTCTTTCTGTTGTCAGTTCTTGTTTGTGATCTTTTTCTTCATTAATACATTTGTTTACTGTGCAAATAAGGTGAGCGTCAGTTCTGTTTGCAGTTTTAATAAGACAATAGCAGAACATTCGCTGACTTTCACAGCATCATGTCTGAGACATAACTTGCAGGTTTACTACTTTGACCTGCTGTATTCTTTTACAAGGTTAATTGTTCAGGTCTGCAAAATCTGTTACAATTACCCAGCTTTAACTATATCATAAATCCTTATTTATATGGACAGTGCTGGTGGCCCTTGAACTAAGCACACGTCTGCCTCTGTACTGTATTGAGACTGTAAGCCCAATTCTAAGTAATTTGATATGATTATGATGATATTTTAGCATAGTATCTCCCAAATGTAGCCTTGCCTTACAGACTGTGTCTTTCACAGGTGATGCAATACTGCGAAATCTTGAAATAAAGGAAAATGCTTTGGTAAGTGTCAGCCATGCAATTAAAGCACTTCTGTTTTTGATAGCGTATGATTTGGGTGTTCACATCAATACTGGTCTATTTAAGTGTAAGTGTATGTAAATGTTTGATTTGACTTCTCTATTTTAGAGCCAGCTGGACATTCCCTTCAAAGTCAGAGCAGGACATATAGGTAACTTCATCAGAACACACATTCGCACATAGTTTAAAGGGGCACTCTGGCCAAAAATTACTTAACCTTTGCTACATCTGTTGTAAACATGCTTCTCCTCTTACAGCTGTGGTGCGATAGTCTCTTAAGCGAAATGTCCTGATTTAAAGACTAGGAAATCCCCCTTCTGATGATGTATCTTGAAGGTGAAAGTAAATTTTGAAAGACTACAAGGGCTTTAGGGTGGATACTAGGGGGGCAAGCTGTTTGAAATTATTTTAGGCTGAATTTTTCCTTCAACAAATAAAAATGTTTAACCATTAAGTGAGGTTAGTGACGTATCACTGACACCAGCTAGCCCCACATATGTATTTATTAGCCTCCAGTGCTTTGTGCTGCAGGAATAACCAAAGATTGTATGACGTATACCTGTCGCTATGCATGCTGGGTATTGTAGTGTGAGAACACCGATGGACGAAAACAAAATTGTAAATTCTGTCAAACCTATGAGGCTGAAGGAAGCAATGCTGCACCTTAGAATAATACATAACGTAACTAATGTATTACATGCTAGTTTTAGGCCAGAATGCCCCTATAGCACCAGTTTCTGTCTGGTTTCAATTGTACTATTTACATGATCTCTGTTTGCATCCTTTTAGGACATTGTCATAAACCATTTACAACCTAAACCTAAATAGCTTAACTGAGACTCTCGAGCTCTTCCTCGTTAACGCAGTATTGGTTTATTCAAATGTTCTGGAAAGAGATTTGAATGAATAAATGTTGATTATGAATCATTTGGCCTTGTTAGCCTCAGATGGCTCAATTCCATGGTTCTGGATACAAAATTAGCTCAGGCTGTTGGAAGGCTTTTGTTGTCTTATCTGGTTCATGTTTGTTTAAGATGATTTTTAATGACTCTAATGTGTGTGTCTTGTCAGGCCGCCTGGAGCTGAAGATCCCGTGGAAGAATCTGTACACACAGTCTGTTGAGGCCACACTGGATGAAGTCTATCTGCTTATTGTTCCTACTGCCAGTAAGAGCTGTCAATCAATCTCATCTGTTCACGGTTAACATGAGCTCCATTTTCCTCAGTATGGCCTCTAAACTGAAATTCAATTTGAAGCTCCATTTCCTGAAGATGTCATTAAATTGTTTAGGTGACTTTAGGTGTGAACTTTGACTGTGTTCTCTAAGAAGGTCTGTTTCTGCCGTAATGCTGGGATCAAGCAGTATTTGTGCGTTTTGCCTATCGCCATATGCCTATTGTTCGCCGAAAGAAAATGAAAATAAAGCAGTATTTCGATTAACTATGGTTACGCCCAAATTCTTGAGGATGACTTGTCACACTTGCGATGTACGGTGCAAGACAAGAGTCTCACCCACCCTGCGTGGCTGTACAGTGGAATGATTTTATCTGTTTTAATTCTCGGTAGAGCAGTTTTGACAACACTCTGTAGCCATAACAGTTCAAAGATGCCAGAAGAATGGTCAGTGGCCCATTTAATGATGGCTTAAGTCACTGTCCCACTTATGTCATCTGTTTCCACCACCGTTTTTCGCACATCATCTATGTGGGGGCATTTTCAAAATTCGCAAACAAGAGATGGATGAAATGCCTACTTATTTCAGCTGTGATTTTTTTTTTCTTAAGCATATAAAGTTTTTGACTAACTAAGATTCTGTTCCCACCTGACTTTAACAAAAAAACACTTTGGAGGTGGTCAAGGATGTATATGACCACATAACATTTGTGGTCTGAACAGTAAGGCGTCCCAATGTAACCACAGCAACATTTAACATAACTGCCTTAACCAACTGTGTCATAACAAGAACAGACAAAAGCAGCTACGCAGCTTCTTTCTTTCTTTTATCTCCTGTTTATTCACAAATTGCACTAGCAAACCATGTGATCTAAACTGATGTAACAGCCTGTTCATTTACACAAACAACAAAAATGAACAACATTTTCGTCTGACGAAAGAAAAACGTAATAAGAATCTGGGTCTGTAAATGTGTGTGGTACCCTTCCTCCCGTCCTGAAATCTGACCTTAGAAGGTTACTGGAGATGCATTTGAGACCCATGGAAATGCCTTTTATAAATGATTATACTTCTGTCCACTTGTGATCAGATTACTTGAGACTGATGGAAACACTAGGTATAAGAAGGGTATATTACATTTTGTCATTTAAACAATGTCAGTATTTTAGGGGTGGGCACATAGTGATATGTGATCATTAATATGATAAATGATGCTGTTCTGTTTCTATCAGGATAACAAGTAACTGATTGGATGTCCACCTATTATACCAGTGTCTTGTATTTTTCCATCTTACATATTTCGGAGTTGGAGATTTTGCATTTTGTTCATTCCAACTTGTTCACAAACCTTGGAAAAACGAACGATTATGACACATTTTATGTATTGCAATATTATTTTTTACCATATTGTCCATCCTAAAGTCATTGTATCTGTTCTTTGTCTTAGGTATAAAATATGATGCCGAAAAGGAAGAGAAGCAGTTACAGGAGGCTCGACAGAGGGAGCTGCAGAGGATCGAGGAGACCAAGCAGAAAGCAGCCGAGCAAGGTTAGAAAGAGGAACTATGGCTATAATCTTTACACTAATAAAAATAACTTATCAGTTTGTGAATTTGCATTATCTTCCTGTGTTTGCGTAGAAAACCCGAAGACTGAAAAGCAGGATACCTTTGTGGAGAAGTTGGTCACGCAAGTGATCAAAAACCTGCAAGTGAAAATCTCAAATATTCACGTTCGCTACGAAGATGTTGTAAGTCATCAGTTCAGTTTTGCAAAGATAATTTTTTCCTCTTCAAAGTTCCATTTTAGTTGTCTTTCTGCTCAGAATACTATAGTCATCTTTAGTCATTTCTAATGTTTCTTCATAGAATAAAGATAAATAAATGTATGCTTCCCACACAGGTCACCAATCCAAACTCTCCTCTCTCATTTGGAGTGTCTCTGCAAAACCTCAGTCTTCAGGTACTGTCGTTTCTCACCCAGACTATGTTCTTTAATATAAATCAGATCAGAGTTTATTGCTACAAATAGAAATCCAAAACTGACCCTCAAAACGTTTCTCAGGGATTGCATATGTGGAAAAGAATATATGTTAAACACGTTACAATCTGTAACATTATGTGACATTGCCAATGGAATTCAAACATTAAATAGCGCATATCTGATTAATTACATGAATTGTATGTATTGAATAGGGACACCGTCTTCACACCTCATGTGGTGCTGTGAATCTGACCTGACGTCATGTTTGTTAATATGACTGGAGTTCTTCCAGTTTCTGGCTGTGTTTTTTAGTGTGTGACTATTTTATACATGCAGACCGCCGATGCAAACTGGAAGCCCTGTCTGCTGGACGAGAAATCAAAGCTGTTTTTCAAGGTAAAATATTTTTACTGCATGACTTCTGTGAATTTTCAACTGAATTATTCCTTTTGTTGTAAGTTATAGTTGAGAATGGTTCCATATGAAATACAAATGAGTTGAAAAAAGAAGAGAAATTGAGAGAAATGATACTGTAGTGAAAGTATAGTTAATGTGTTAATATGAGTTAAAAGTAGAAGTATGAAGGCGAAAACATACTGAAACAGAGAGAAAGTCGAAGTATCTACATTTCAACATATTCTAATCCTGCTAAACTTTACGCATTTTGCATAGCAGGTACACATGTTGATAGCAAACGCTGATATGAATTGTCGCTCAACTATGCAAAAAGCTGGTGACGCCTGTGAGTTTAATTGTGTATGTGCAGAACTTAAAGCTAACAGCGAAAGGCAGCAGCGTCTAGCCTTCTAAAAAAACAAAAGAAGAAACGTTTAACCAATCATAGCCCTGGGTTCAAATATGTAATATCAATAATTTCAAGAGACCGCAAACTGATAGCAACGCAAAATGTTTTTTTCTCAATGCCCCTCCTCACCCCCTCTGACTTCACCTGGGGCTGTATTACAGCAATATCTTAATTCTGAAATCTTATATTTGTTTAGTTGCCATGACAATTTCAGTTAGGACTGAATTTAAGACAGAAGCTATTACAGAAAGCAGTTCTTAAGTTTATAATCTTATCATTAACTCCAGATAAGAAAACAGTATTAGAGAAACATCCTAACAAGACAAAATTTCCTAAACCCTGTCCTAACTTTAAGACAAACCCAAAGGTGTCCTAGGTGTAACTTCTGTTTTAACTGTCCATTTCTATTGTTTTTAGGTGACTGGGACAAGCAGCATAGTCCACTATAACTAGCATAGTGACATTATGTTCATTTATACTGCAAAACAGTTGTTTCTATTCTGAGATGTTTTTCTTTTCTAACTCTGCATTTTAAAAATCCCAGACACTGTAGACGTGTCTCCACCGTTGGAAAACTCGTCAGATGAAACATCACAGCTATGGCGATGAATAGTAAGGAGACAGAGCTGAACGTAGGGCTGTTTACTAGGAGGATTAATAGCATGGTCGACTAAAGTGTTTGGGAAATGGACACTGAAACAGGAGCGGCGACGACAATATTTCTAATCTCCAGTTTATTACCCTTTAGTTTTGTTTTGACCTTTTTACAACGATAACGGTAGCTGTGACTTACAATTTTAATGTTATTTTGGTTACATGTGTACGTTTGAGTACACATGTAACCATGAGTGCATATAGTCGGATGCTTGGTAACCGACATGACAGTTGATTGTCAACATTGATTGAGTAGATTACATCTTAGAGATACGATGCTGTGAGATAAGATATGACTTCTAAATTTAGATAAGATTTGCTTCTGTAATACAAATCTGTGAAAAATGAGCAGATCATAATGAGCAGATAATGGCAGGATGAAAAAAAGCGAGTGCAAGTACCGCAGAAGTAACATCACCTAGGAAGTTACCAGGAGGTGTGTGTGTGTGCATGCCTTAAAGTTAAAATAAACATAACGGGGAAAGAGAGCAGCAGACCCTGTTGAATAACCAAACTTGATGATATGGCGGCGAGTGGGGAAATGACCATGTGTTTTTTTTTTAAAAAGATAGAGATCTTTTTTTGCTTGGCATGAACTGATCACGCTTTACACTCTGGTGTTAATTCTTTGCAGCAGCACACTGCACTCATGCCCCTCATCTTCCTAAGAAGTGCTGGCCACAAGTGTGGAACAACAGCTAATGGATGGTGCTGGTCCTCAAACAAAGACGAAGTAGCATAGCCGTGGACAGTTTCATTTTACTCTGATACAAATTTGATTGGATGCTTTGATAAATATAATACAATACATGTGAACTGAACAGATTGGCAAGAACAAAAGTACTAGAAAAGTCTCTTTGAGATTTGTAATAAGTATCCTGGATGTGTAAATGAAAATATAAGCAGTAAAAAGTAGGTTATTTCTCTTATTAATAGAATGGAGAAAAAATATTTTATTTTAATTGTGTTTGAGTAAAGTGCTTAAGTCACTTGAAGTCTTCCAAAATAATACTAATGTATAGTAACATAGTACAATACTAAATATTTCCCACACTTGAATATAAAAATGAAAATGGGGGAAAATGGGAAAATAAGAGCCAAGCAGCTGTTCAACTGCCATTTTTATTGGAGAAAGACTCTAAAATAAGCTGTCAGTGAGGTTCTGCCTCAATAAGAAACTTGCCTCAGGGTGGCTTAGTTGTGTGAGATGAAAGCCTTAGGCTGTCAGTGCATGTAGACACTAGTTAATAATCATAATTGTTAACTTTAAGTCTTAAATAATTAATCATTATGAACTTTAAATAACTTCTGTTTTCAGCTCGTCCGTCTGGACAATCTGTTTGCATATTGGAATGTGAACTCAGAACTGTACTCCAGTCATACGCCTACCGAGGCACTGGTAAGACATTAACTCTATTTAATAGAGAAAACTATCACTCCATAGGAAAGTAGGAGGAAACTGTAATCCTAATCCATTGTTGCTCTGTTGTTCTTGTAGCAATGTCTGCAACGCAATGTGGCTGTCCAGAACTCCATCCCTCAGGACTATAATTTTAGTGAGTGTTTGTCTTTACTCATACTATAATTTGCTCTTCTTGAGCATCCAGATGTTTTTGGGTATGTCACTGAAGAGTAAACATTAGACTAATTTGACTGCATTGCTTTGTTAGTTTTCCGTCCGATATCAGCCAACGCCAAACTGAGGATGAACCCTCGCTCAGACGTGGATTTCTCCTCGCCGAAGGTGGATCTGGTGGTCAACCTGCCAGAGGTGGCTGTGGAGCTCAGCAGACCACAGGTGAGGGGAAAAGAGACATAGTAACATGATTACATCATAGATAGATTCAGTTCAGAAGATCAGTTTAATCATACGGCTTTAGTGTAAACTTCACATGACCTCTCTTGCCCTTTGTCACCTGCAGTATGTCAGCATTTTGGAGCTTTTGGGCTCTGTGGATATGATGTCACGTAATCTTCCGTACAGGAAGTATCGCCCAGATGTGCCTGTTCACACTAACGCTTACCACTGGTGAGAACTTTCACAACATTCTTCTGTTTTTTATTTTTTTTTTTTAAAAGAATAGTGACGCAGTTATCTCAGTCAAGCTTCCTTGAATTCAATAAAAGATTGATATTGGTGGATTACATATTTAAATTGGCTGATATTGAGTTTCCAGGGATTTATTGTCATTGGCAGCAATCTTACCAATAAAGCTTTTATAATGTTAAGACTTGGTGAGTTGCTGAGAATTTTTTTCAAGAGCTGATGTAATCATATCTCACCATTGTCAGTCATATCACTTGTTAAAACACTGACTAAATCTGTGAGTTTCTGTTTAATTTTTGACAATGTAAAATAATAGCAGTCAATATTATGTTCATTTTTTTACCCGTTCTCTTGGTATGTGGAAAGGATTACATGGAATATTTGCTTCTGTGTCTTCTATGATTCCAGGTGGCGGTACGTCATCACCGGCATTTTGGAGGTGAACGTAAAACCCCGCCTGCACATGTGGTCCTGGAAACACATTCGGCAGCACAGGCAACAGGTGAAGCAGTACAAAGAGCTCTATAAGACCAAAATCACCAGCAAGAAGCCTGCGGAGGGCCTGCTGAAGAAACTGGAGGTAAGAAGTGAGGACCTTTAAAAGCATTAGAATTGTCTACAACGTGTTCATTGTACTCTGTTTACTAGTGTTCAGTGTTAGGGACATTGAAGTGAAAGTTGATGAGTTTCCAAAACTGAAGTTATTAAAAGATATAAAGAAATTGGAACATGCAAGACCTGGTAGACCATCAAAACTGTCCCAATCAATAAGACGTACTGAAAGCTTTCATAGCTTTAAGAGAGAGAGAGGAGAAAATCAAGCTCGATTCTGGCTTGAGATCTGGAAAAATCCACAGGTGTTTCTGTCCATCCTTCCACTGTCAGGAGACAACTCAACAGTATGGGTCTAAAAAGATGTGCAACTGTCAAGAAACTGTTACTGTGAAAAGAAACTAGAAGAAAATTGGCAAATCAAACAGAGAAGCTGCTGGTGTTCTCAGACAAATGGACTGACAACCCCAGAGTCCAGAACTCAACATCACTGAATGTGTTTGGGATTACTTGGATCAGTAGAAGCAGAAAATGCAACCAACTTCTAAGACTGAACTTTAAAGATGTGGAAAAATATCCCTGCAGTTTTCTTTGAAAAACTAAAAGCAAGTTTCCTGAAAAAGAATTAAAGCAGTAAAAAAGACAAAAGGTGAACATACAATACTAAAAATTTCATATTATTTTTAGTTTTTGGACTACTGTGTAATTTTCTGTTAAATATGTCTTCTGCTTTTTTGAAATTTTGAAAAATTGTGCTGAGTTTAACTTGATTAAATAAATGAAAGGTGGCCTCTGACTTTTGCACTATTCTGTGTGTAACTATGACTTACTGTCATACTGCATAACTGTAGTGCTGTAATAGTGTAATAGCTCATTCGAGTAGGCTTCTCTGAGTCTGAACAGTGTGTCTGTTAATAGCAGGATAAGCCATTTAATGTCCCTTGGGAGGCATTGCTCTGTTAAAATCTTTTAAGCTGTTTCTTTATAATTTCATTTGCAGCACACAGAGAAAACTCTGGATATTTTCAACATCACGCTGGCGAGACAACAAGCTGAGATGGAGGTGAAGAACAGTTCACAGAGCAAAGTGTCACACAGATCTGCATAGCTTAACTACAGCATTCTTTAAACACCACAAAATTACACAGTTAAATGTTGTAATCTCTTATTCCTTTACTCATCTTAAGAAATGCAACCCTGTGAGTGTTATTTGTTGTAATTGCGGCTATTAGGCCTCTAAGGCAGGGCTGCGGATCTACCGGCCTGGGGTGAAGGTGGAGGAGGAGCAGTCTCAGGGTTGGTTCGGCTGGATGTGGAACTGGTCTGGAGATAGCAGCTCACAGGCCAAAGATGCCAAACCTGGAGGTACTTATCAGTCAGTGCTCACTTTAAATGCAGTCTACACTAAGGCTAGGTTCATTGCATTAAATTATGATTAAGTCGATTAAAGCATCATGTTGGTTTAAACTACAAGGGTTGAAATACAGCCTCAGTTCAAGTGAGATTTAATAAAGCTGGCCCATATAATCCGAATACTCAAGTATTCCTTTGTTTTGTTGGTATTCAGGTCTTTATTTAGTTTTCAGAAGCTTTGTTTTCTGTTAATACTTTAGACACTGCTACAATTTTGGAACCTTTTTGTAGATTCCTGACAATTTTCAAAGTTAAAGGCTTATTTATCACTGATTCAAACAAAAGATTTTCTTACAAAATGTTGGACAACCAAGTTAACAGTGGAGTTTGAACTTTGATATCCATTCAGCTAAAGTAAACGAGTCAGACTCATCTCCTTATCTAACATAACAGCACATCTATCTCTCTCTTCAAATGCGTGACATGAAAATGCATTTATTTGTTATAAAAAAACTGGACTATTTGGTCAAAACAAACAAACATACTTAAAATAACGGATACTTATCAAATACAATTATTGTTTTTAAGGTAGTACTGAGAGTTTTTGAGTTTCTGAAAAATCAGCAAGTATGTAAGCATAAAAAATGCAGCCAACCCTAGTATTTCATCATAGATTCATGACATGTGGCTGAATTTTAAGCCTCAGTGCCACATTCTGATGTTTTTTTTCTTTTTTTTGCAATGTTATTTTTCCCTAGCCTCAGGTTTTGACACGCTGATGACCCCAGCAGAGAAAGCCAAACTCTATACCGCCATTGGATACAGTGAGACAGCCGTCAATCCTAACCTGCCAAAAGATGTATGTGCTCTCCATTCAGTCAATCTGAACGTCACCTTAAGACGCTGGTGCCAGTCAAGCTTTATGTGCTACCTATGTTTGATAGAAACCAAACTCTTGGTGTAGTTTCAGCTTATTTTTAAACCTTGGTCTAAAGTTATTATTGTTTGCTACAGCATTTAAATCTAATTACATAGTTATATGATGAATGAATTTAAATAAATGTCAAAAATGTAACATGTTGGACTGTCAGCACAGTTTCTCCACTTGTTTTAATGGACTATCAGAGAACTTTTTGATAGATTGGTAACTAGGCTAGGCTAGCTTATTTTCCTAAATCAAGAAATGTTGTGCACAAATTGAACACTTGCTGCTATCACTGGTGTAATACACTGTTTTTATTAATATTGATACATCGTATTTTGCAGTTTGAGGACATGAAGGTTCGTTTCCAGTTGGTGAGCATGTCCGTGTCAATCAAGGAGAGCAAGGAGAAACCAGAGATTATCAAACTGTCCGTCATTGACCTGAGAGCCACGCTCACCCAGAGACCCTCCGCTCAAGCTATAAAGTACGTTCCTCTCTTCCTTTCAGTTATTATACAGTCAGAATTTAAGCTTTTATTGTATTATATGTATTCATTGTTTGATCTCCTGTCGGTTCTGTGGTCAGGATCACGACTCAGCTGTCATCGTTTGAGGTGACGGGTCTTCCGCGGAATAATGTGGCCCCTATGCTGCTGTCTTCCCGCCGTGTGGTGGAGGAGAACAAGCCTCTGCTTAGCTTGATGTTCGAGACCAACCCATTAGACGCAAAGGCAGACCAAAGACTGCACGTAGAGTCGCAGCCACTGGAAATTATCTATGATGCAGTGAGTGTGTTTCAGAGTGTGTTTCAGTGTCTGTGTGAGAGATAAGAGGCACAAGAGGATGCAAATTTAGCTGATGCCTTCTGGGTTGAATAGATTGAACATTCAGAGACATAAAATGGGTAACGTAAGTTTACTCACTGGAAAATAAGCAATATGAATGCTGCAACATTTCATTCTCGTCTTATGAAATGCAGCCCTGTAAGTGGCATTTGTTGTAATCGTTGCCATTTGGCATCTAAGGCAGGGCTGCATGCTGTTGGTTTTGTGGTCCAAAAGTAATATTTTGGCTGGAAGTTAAAAGCCATTATAGCTAAAATAACAAAAACAATAACAAACCTAATTCCCTCTATCGTAGGAATAATGCTATCATGCTATAGGTTAGGTGCAAATAGTATATTTATATGAAGGAAACTGATGATGATCAAAATTGAGGTAAATATCAGAAAACAGAATGCAAAGAATAATAGAAAGCCCTCTCCTCGTTTAGTTTATTTGTTATTTTAGTGTGTAAGAGAGTGAGTGGTTTGCTCTGTCACTCATTTGGTCAGTCATTCACTCTGTCACTCAATTGATCAGTCGCTCACTCTGTCAATCAGTCAATAATACGTTCACTCTGCCACTGAATTGATCAGTGGTTTGCTCCTCAGTCACTCAGTCATCTGTTTGCTCCTTCACTCAATCGATCAGTTGTTCCCTCTGGTGGTTAGTTGGTCAGTTGTTGGCTCCGTCACTCAGTTGATCAGTCAGTCACTCAATCATTCATTCAGTCCTTCACTTTGTCACTCGGTCAGTAGTCAGTCAGTTGTTCACTCTGTCATTTAGTCAGTCAGTCATTCACTCATTCACTTAATCAGTCACTCACTCTGTCAATCATTTACTCAATCATTGAGTCAAGCATTCTCTCAGGCTACGTTTACACAGCAGTAAAAGTGGCCCAAATCTGATTTTCTCACCAAATCTGAATTTTTTGTTTGGCTGTTCACATTATCTTTTAAATGTGATCTGTATGCGACATCAGTCTAAACAGATCAGCTCCTAAACCGACCCGCATGCGCAAAAGAACAATGCTTCACATGGCTCATCCAGAGGTGAATAATCATGATGACCAGGGAACGCCTGTCACTCCCGGGGCTTTCAGTTTCGTCTTCGCCAGCATCACAGGAGTTATAATGAAGTTCCAGTGGTTGCGCTGAGCTGGGCTCATCACCCACAGTGTGGTTCGCGTCCTCGGATTCTTTAAACTGTTCTCTGACGCTGCAGCCTCGGTCTCCTCCGGCCGTGTTCGTCCGAAAACTCTTCGAACACGGAGCGGTTGCAATAAGTCTCTTCTAATTTTTTGGTACAGAAACATCAGCCTAAACGTTTATGAGTCTCAGCAGTGTGAAATTATGACGAATGTCAAGTTGGATTGACATAGAAGTCGCATGAATTCGGATCTGGCTGTTCAGACCAAGTCGCATTGCCGCAGATCGGATATGTATCAGATTTCAGTACCACATATGAAAGCATCTCAAATCGGATTCAATGCGTTTTTTGCTGTTCACACTGCACGGATTTGGGCCACTTTTACCTGCTGTGTAAATGTAGCCTCAGTCACTCACTCACAATTGAGTTCCATGAGGTGCTTCACATCTAAAAAACACTGTGCTTCTAGTTTCATTTTTTAAATGTGGCACAATTGTTTTCCTGGAATATATTGTGTGCTCCAACTTGTTTGCAAATATGCTAAAAAAATTTTAATAGTGTGATCCTGTGTATTGTGAGAACAAGGAGTACCATAAGAAACACCTGAGCTTTTCACAGACAGTCAGCAAAATATCATCTCTCTCTCTCTCTGTGTGTGTGTGTGTGTGTGTGTGTGTGTGTGTGTGTGTGTGGGTGTGTGTGTGTGTGTGTGTGTGTGTGTTCTCTCATAGATGACAGTGAACAGTATGTCAGCATTTTTCATGCCTCCCAATGACCTTGAGTTGGACGAGCTGACCAATGCCACCCGTATGAAGCTGGAGCAATTCAGAGATAGAACCTCAACAGGTGTGTGTGTGTGTTGTGGGCATTTCTCATAAATATCTAGACCCTAGTAAGACTAAGGTGGGTTTTCATTTCTTAGACTCCAGATTATTTTTTATTAATTTAGTCAAACAACCCCTATGATTCTTTTTAGAAAAATTGACTTGTTTTTATGTGCTGTTTTTTATGCAGGACTCATGTACGTCATTGAGACGCAGAAGGTTTTGGATCTGAAAATCAACCTGATGGCCTCCTATGTCATTGTGCCACAGATGGGCTTCTATGACCCCAAGCACAACCTTGCTATTCTGGATCTGGGGCATTTTCAGGTGAAGCTGTGTAATTTTAGTGTCTCTCTGTGTCTTACTTGTCCAGCATGAATACTTAAAGGCCTCTACAATAACAAATAACAACAGTAAATTAAATGTCTAAGTCTGTGTTCTTGTGTTGAGTAGATGTCCAGTCAGAGCAAAGCTGATTTGCCCCAGCTTTCAATCGGAAGCAGCACAATAGAGGACATCATGTCTCGAGCGTATGACAGATTCGACGTCCAACTAAGCAGCCTTCAATTTATATACACCAAACCAGGTACAGATTCGGTTTCTTTCAGTCACTCACTGTATGTAATAAATACTTATTATGTAAAAAAAAAATCCAATTCTAAAACTAACCATAACTGCAACCAAAAAGAAATAGTTATGATCTTTTAGTTTTAAACAAAAAGAACTGTTTTTTGGTTTTCCTACAAAGTCACGACCTTTTTGTCTTTAAAATGTTCAAACACACACACACGTTTGCTTTCTGATCTGTATTCAGATGGCGACTGGAAAAAGGCCCGGAAGCAGAGGCAGTCGGCTCTCCACATCCTGGAACCTGTGGACCTAATGGTGGTCTTCAGCAGAGCCATGGTGGTCACTGACTCGAGGATGCCAAAGTAAGTGTACTCGAATGTGATTAGGTGTCTGTGCATCAGCATTCATTTATAAAGAGCAGTAATGAGATTGTGTTCATCTGCATTGTTTCTGTATGCTCAGGTTCAAGATTTCTGGAGAGCTTCCTCTGCTCTCTCTGCGGATCTCCGATGACAAAGTGCGTGGAGTTCTGGAGCTGATTGACAGCATTCCGCTCCCAGAGAGTCGTCCCCCACCTCGGACTGCTGCACAGCAAGTTACACCCAAGGTGTGTTTGACATAGCCACACCTTTAGTTAAGTTCCAGTGTGTTTGTTTAAGATTAATGCAGCATGAAGGAGTAAGTGTGAGTGAGAATGAGTGAATGAGACTGGTTGATGAATAGGGCTGTCACGATTATGAAATTTCAGTGTCATGTAAATAATGGCAGTTAGTCTTTTCCTGATCACCATATGCAACTATTACAATGCAAGCCTAAAGTGGCCAAATTGATTGATTAGCCATCTTGCTTCCAAGCCCAGTTTACTTAGTAGCTATCACTCATTCTGCCAGCATGCTAAAATCGTTAAAATTAGCTACATAGCTTACAAAAAAATAAACAATACTTGCGCCGCCCTCTAAACCTGTTGGAGCAGCAAGTTAGAAGTTGTTTGTTGTCCTATGATGTGTCTCAATAAATGCATTTACTGCTGTCTTTTATTTACATTTATTGCCTCATCTCAGCAAACCCAGTTAAAATTTTGCTTGTTGCAGCATAAAACAACTGTGAAATCCAAGTTTTGTGGAAAATAATTAAATACAGTTAAATAATTAAATAATTGTGATCATCTCAAATACCTGCAGTCGTCTTAAATAATTGCAGTTAGGCGATTGTAATAATTGTGACAGGCCTATTGATGAACTCATGCTGGAGCATATGTGTTCTATTCTGTGGGAATTCTGTGTGTGTGTGCAGGTTCTCAAACAGAGGGACACCCCTCAGATCACCCCAAGAAGACCAGCCATGGCTGACCTGCGCTCCTCAATAATATTTGATTCAGGTTAGACACACATGCATGCACACTCATCCAAAATATTTGCCATTTCCAAACATTTTAGCTTTAAGGGGAACACAAAGATACTGTTAACAAATTAAAGAAACAACCAACATAAAGTGTCTTAAGATCAAGAGCAGCCTCAACGCAACAAGGCATAGATTCTACAAGTCTGTGGAACTGCCCTGGAGGGATGGATCTGTTTTTTCCCAATTGGGTTGAGATCTGGTGACTGTGAAGGCCGTAGCAAATGATTTACATAATTTTCCTACTCATCAAACCATTCAGTCGTACCATTCCTCGTGCACTGTGTATGGGGCCATTGTCATTCTGAAGAAAACCACTCCCATCAGGATAAATATGTTTCATCATAGGATAAGGGTGACCAGTCAGAATAACTTTATATTGATCTGCAGTGACTCTTTCCTTTAAGGGGAAAAGTTGATCCAAACCTTGCCAGCAAAATGCCTCCCACAGCATAACAGAGTCACCGGACCCCCTCACTGTTGGGGTCAAGCATGCGCATGCACTCGCCCACTTGTGCAGAATATGATGAGGAAGCCTCATCTGACCATATCACTTTTCCTCCTGTAGATCACCTCTGTAGACCCGTGTCTATGGTTTAGCACTGCCCAACTCTTCAGTGTGCATTCATCTTTGTAATAAAGGGTTTATGTATTGCAACTCTACTGTAATATCTCTCTGTTTGTATTTATAGAGGGACTGTTCTGGCTGTCACAGTATAATAACGTCTAGCATTTATATTGTCAGTCACCCGAAGAGCACATTCATCACAATCATTAAATCTACCACAGTTTCCCATAGAGCCCATAGATCTAAACACAGATATCACTTTAGTCATTTTCCTGTTGAAACACTAGTCAGTTGAGCAGTCTTTGTGACTGAAGCTCCTGCCATCTGTTTATCTGCTATGCTGTATTTGACATATGGTCACTGTCATGCAAAAACCTTTATTTCCGTTTTTTTTGGATCATTTACCGGGTGCCCTTTCCACTGTGTTTATTAAAATATATTTAAGTTGAATTTAAGTAAAAAATTTTTGTTATAATGTCATAATGAGCAGTCCAATAGAAATAGTTTAAAATTACTAGGGGAATAAAATTTTGTTTCATTATCTTCCATGACAAGTTAAAAATGTTTTTTGCTCCTCCTATAAATGCACTATTTTGAAGATGCAAGGTTTTGTGTGTGCGTGTGTGTGTGTGTGTGTGTGTGTGTAGGCTCTGAGGAGGACCTATTCTTCGACGCGCCCAGTTCACCCATCGAGGATCTGCCATTCTTTGAGGCCAGTGCTGGTTCTCTGGAGCGATCAGCTTCTATTAAACGGAGGTCCATGGTCAAGCAGGACCCCAAGAAGAACATGACCGAGTTCTTCATGACATTTGAAATTAGCAAGGTCTGAAAGCTCCCATTCTAACTGACTTTATCAGCGTAATGCTTTGGGATGATTTTATAGCCTTCCCCTAAATGAGGTGCTTTCACCACCCTCTTCCTGATGTCCTGTGAAAGCTTCTTTTCTCTAGGCATGTTGTGTTTTTGCCTTCACTTGTATGGGTAACAGCAAACTGACAGGTTTCTTACCAATGTTTGTCAGCCTGCCCAAACTCTTTCCTGAGTGCTCTCCATTGTTTGGTTAGTTAGGTTCCTAATTATTTACTCACCTGCCTCTTCTTACCCACTTGATTTTTAACCAGTACTGCTTGGAGTTCACTTATGTTTGAACCAGCACTTATTCCTTTTTTTGTTCGATTTCACAATAAAACTAAAAATATTTTCAAGCAGCCAAGTAGCTTCTTACAGCTGTCTTGTACAAAACTGTCTAATTCAGTTGTAGCTTGTAGGGCCTGACTGATATATTTGGTCGATAAAATCAGCTAACAATATGGTTTCCCTGTTTTACTGCAGCTGTCCATCCAGCTGTGCCGCCTTTCAGCAGGACTGGAAGTGCCAGTCCTGCATCTGGAGATCGAGGGTCTGGGGACAGAGCTCAAACTGCGCACCTTTGATATGTCCTCATACACTTTCCTGCGAGAAATCTGCCTGGAGTGCTCAGAGTATAAGGGTAAGAGAGTGAATGGAACAGTATCTTTGCTTAGTTTGATAAGCAGCAGCAGCACCTGTCACATATAGATATCATTTTTTGGTGTGTTTTTAAAGATGGAGAAGACAAGAAGGTCCATCTTATCACCACACTAGACAACACAGAGGATGATCTTCTCACCCTGGAGTATATTAAGGTAAGTTTACTCTTTTGTTGTGGATATTATGGTCCAGGAGAACTAAGTGAACATTGTATGCATTAGACTTGTCTGTCTTTTTCTTTCTCTTCAGGCAGACAAGAACGCTCCAGATTTTAAAACCGTGTACAAAAACACAGAGCAGCTTATCAAGGTAAGTCCAGGCACCAATAAATACTCATTTTTAGGCAGACTTATATCTTTAGTATCGATTACCTGATGAGTTATTTCGCTGTGTGATACCAACTTGTGTCAAATTATAGACACATTTAATAGCTTACACTCTTAAAAAAAGATGCTTTATCAAGGGTTCTTTAGTGAACTTTAGTCATCCTAATACTGTTTTATAAACATTCGATATGGGTGTGCACACCGCAGTCTGTAAGTGCCCCACTGAATTATACTATACTACAACTGTTACTGAATTTATACCTTACCTTGACAGAACTGTATGTTTCCTTACAGGTGAATTTCTCATCATTGGATGTTCACCTCCACACTGAAGCACTCCTCAACTCCATGAACTTCCTGAACAGCCTCCTCCCTCCTCCTAAGAAACAAGCGCCAAGCGAACAGCCAGCACCTCCACCGGAGGACGAGGGAGAGGGAGACGGAGAGGAGGAGAAGAAAGACGAATCCGCCATCACCAAGAAACCCAGTAATTCATTCTTGTACATAGTGTATAGCAGAGAAATTCTCTGTGGATGTATTTTTTTTTTGTTTTGCAGCTAAAATTATCTATGTATGTTTTGATTTTGGTTCCAAGAGTTCTATAGCATTTTATTATGTATTTATTTTTCTGTACATGTATCATCATGAAAAACATGTCTATTCCTGTGTCTTTGTTTCTTTTCTTGTCCACAGCTCCAAAGAAGTCGAAGTTTGAAGACGTGATAAATCTGCACATCAGAGCAGATCTGTCCTGTTTGAAGGTCTTCATTAGAGGAGAGAAAGCCCGAATTTCTGAGATCAGTATAGAAGGTACCATACATGTACAGTGTCGGAACACAGGATTATATGTGTGTGTACAAATCTTATTACAAAGGATATGATGTGCATTTTTATATCTGCTTATGTATTTGCATTTATATTTATGCGCATTTTATATCTTAAATATAGTTAGTGTAATCAAAGCTTTTTATTGGCTGTTTTGGCTTTTAAACCGTGCTGGTCTGTTTGCACCATTTGACTATTACTGATTGTGCCACCTGGCTTTTCAGACTAATTTCAAATTAAACAGGCATCTACTTACACCTAAAAAAATTGTCCTTGACACTGAGTTTATACTTACATTTTTTTTTAAAATAAACATTATTATAATAATTACACATTTTTATAGCTTCCCTGAGGTCACATCACCTGACATGGTAAACTGAACCATTCTAACTGTGACTCAAAAATGACAAGGGCTACTGCACCATGAAGGTTACTTGGAGTCTTCTTTATGTTAGCAATACCCTGGCTCCTCTAAAAGCATGTCAGAATAAAAGTCCTTTAGTAAGAACTTGCAGACAAAAGTTTTTTGATGAGTTGAGTACTTTATGCTGCCTTATTTTGCAATGTTTTTATTTTAAAGTTTTCAAACACAAAGTCATGCCAAACTATTTTATTTAGGATTTTATATAATAAAATTACCTTTTTTGAATGAATGAATTTAATATAGATGCATTGAAAGTTGTTTTATGTAAAAGAGGTATTGCTGAATAATTTATGTATTTATAAAAAATGGGGGAAAATAATGAACTTGAACACAGAAAAATGCACATCATTTCAGTTACCTATTTAAGTAAAATTCAACTCAATACATGTTTGTCCTCTAAATGATCAACTGAGTAAAAAGAGATCTTTTGATTTCCTATCTCTCTTTCCAGGTCTGGTGTCTGAAGTGCTGATGAAAAAGAAATCTGTAGAGATTCTTGCCAACCTGAAGAACATTGTTATTCTAGACTGTGATAAAGATGCTCTGTATAAAAAGGTACAGATCTCAATGGGAGCCATATTCTCACTATATTCACATGCTGATGGATCTAGACCAGAGTTCTTCAATCCAGACCTTTAGGCTTTAAAGGGCCCATATCATGGAAACCTGAATTTACTTTTTTTTATTTACTTTTCTTGCATAAAAGAGGTTTGACTTAGTATGTAAACGTTTTAAAACGTACCATTCACTCCCCGGTCCATTCAGTCCATATTTGAAAATTAAACTGAAAAACAGCCTAAATTAATCATTTTTGTGCTTATGAAAATCAGTGCATTTACATACAGCCATCTTTTCAGCCTCCAGTAGTTAAGCCCCACCCTTTCACTCTAAATCTGTAAAGAGAGTTTCAGACAGTACTGCTTTCTGAATCAGGCACAATACAGGGCAGCTGCAGGTCTTTTACATATAACAATCTTAAAGTCACAGGAGCAAAAACCATCCTGTTCACTCTAAGGGTTAAGGAGAAGTTGGAAAAAAAATGATATATGATTGTTTTTGGTATGTAAATCAACACAAATGTTATGAAAGGACTGGTAGGTATTACACTTGGTGCTTAGTCTCTTACATCAGCAGTTCAGTTAACTAGCCGTGATTACCAAACACAGAATTGCAAGTCCTGGATTTAAAGACTTCTGGTCTAGTGTCTATGGGTCTCAGCAAAAATGTACCTACATTGCAGTTGTTACTCACATAAAAGAACTCTTGCTCATTAATAAGAAAAGAAAAAACATAGACGCCTTAAACTTGTTTGTATGGTTGCTGTTTACTTTTCAGAAGTTTGGTACAGTTCAGTCAACTCTAGAAATTCTTGAAAAAAAAAACTACACTAAAAAACACTACATTTTTTACTACATCAATTAATGTAATGGTATAAACAAGATCTAGGTAAACTCATTTGAGCTTTGTGATATGATAAACAATGTATTTAAACATCACTAAATTATGCAAAGTGTGCCTTAAAAATATGTACACTGTATGGCCAAAAGTATGTGGACATGCCTCCTAAATATTGTGTTCAGGTGTTTTGGCCACACCCATTGCTAACAGGTGTATAAAATCAAGCACATAGCCATGCAATCTCCATAGACAAATATTGGCAGTAGAACAGATCATATTAAAGAGCTCAGTGACTTTAAATGTGGCACTGTCATAGGATGCCACCTTTGCCACAAGTAAATTTGTGAAATTTCTGCCCTGCTAGATCTGCCCCGGTCAACTGTAAGTGCTGTTATTGTGAAATGGTGGCGTCTAGGTGCAACAACAGCTCAGCCTTGAAACGTTAGGCCATGCAAAATCACAGAGTGGGGTCAACGACTGCTGAAGCGTTTAGTGCATAAAAATCACCTTTTCTCTGTTGCATCAGTTCCATCCTGCAAAGGGGAGGCCAACTCCATATTAATGCCCTTTGTTTTGGAATGGGACATTCCAACAAGCTCATATAGGAGTGATGGTCAGGTTTCCACATTCTTTTGGCCATATAGTGTAAATTTATGATATGATGCAGCACAACATTCATGTTTTCTGCCATTTTAATGATTTGAAGCTAATTTCTGGCAACTTGTGTTTCATAATTGTTACTTTTTAGCCCAGTTTTTTCTATTTTTTAAGTTGAATTGTACATGAGACTGTACTGATATGTAACATTACAATGATACAAAGGTCTTAAAGAAATCGTCGATCTATACCTACAGGCAGTGTCCATAGCAGATAAGGAAGTGTTTACTTTCCACATGGTGAACCATGTGGACGCCACAGAGGGAGACGCTTACATGGACATGCAGATAGTGGACACGAGTGTCACACTGACTGTGGGCTGCATTCAGGTTATCTTCCTCAACAAGTTCGTCTCCTCAGTGCTGGTGAGTGTGTTTTGTGGCACATCTCAATCACTCCTGCTTTAAAGAGCAACTCCCAAAAATTTTACTTAATGGTTTAACCCACGCAGCCAAAAACGCAGCACCGGTTAGGAAGAAGCAGATCTTGTTGGCTAAATAGACTTCATATTTAAGATTGAGTTTTTACTTTAATGGATTTTAAAGCTACTTTTAAAAAGTTTTAGAGTGTATTTTACAGAAGTGGTTGTTAAAATATTTCACTTGCCTGATTTGCAGGACATATTAATGAATGAAGACAATGAAGTTTGGATTTTTTTTTGTAATCATAATCATAATGACACAAATAAAAAACAAATGTGAAATTGATGCCTGTTTACACTCATATGCAAAAGTTTGAACGCCTGGTTAAATTATGTTTTGTCTGTTAAAAATAGGTTAACACATCTTCTACAGGGCACAAATTTATATATGGCATTTTCCAGCAAATTTGAGTGGGCAAGTTTAACATATTGAAAAAAATTATATGAAATATAAAAGGTGCCATAATCTTTACAGAGACTTTATGCTTCATCTTTTCCTCAATATGTTAAATTCAGCAAATAAACAGTGATTGTACATTAAAATGTACCGAAGTGTGTCTCTGTAGAGGATGTGTTTGCTTATTTTAACTTAGAAAATCAACAAAACATGTAATTTACTAGGAGCACCCAAACCTTTGCATATGACTGTATGCACTTGTTTCCAAAACAAGAATTTTAAGCTGAAAAAAAAGAAAATTTGAAAAATACCCCCTAACAAGTTTTTCAGTAGCTGCCAAGGTATCAGCATCTTTGAAGAATCTAAAATAGACATTTTTGGTTTCTATAATACTGTTTGGTCACTGCATATTTCCATGTGTGTTCTGTTTCATGGTTCTTATGTCTCCTCTGTTATTCTGAAATGTGGAAAATAATAAGAACTGTGAAAATCATTTTAAGTACTTGCGTCCAGACATTTGACTGTTACTGTTACATTTGACTAAAAGTAGTCATTCATTGTATATATGTCTTTCTTTCTCTCTCTCCCTTCCTGGTTCCTTTACAGGCCTTTATCAATAACTTCCAGGAGGCTAAAGATGCTCTAGCAGAAGTGACTGTACAAGCAGCGGAGAAAGCAGCTACTGGTGTTCTGGAGCTTGCGGAGAAAAGCACACGCATCTCACTGGATGTTGACATCAAAGCACCAGTCATTTTTCTCCCACAATCCTCCATTTCCACCAACGTCATTGTGGCTGATCTAGGTCTGGTGACAGTTAAGAACCATTTCGAAATCGTCCCGTCTCAATCACACACTAAAATCCCCCCCATCCTGGACATCATGAGCGTGGCACTGAGCGATCTGAAGATGTACAGGTGGGGAGCTGGTTCATTTATAACCTGAACTGTCATTCACGTATGTATGTTTTTCTTAAAGGTACTCTATGAAATAACTTTTTTGTTGAGTTAAGCATCTGCTCAGATTGCTTGTATGGAAAATGTGAGTAGTGGTTCTGTTGTTTGTGTCTGTAGAACCACCTTTAAGGATGAACAGTTTCAGAGTGAGATTCAGTTGCTGAAGCCTGTAAACATGGACCTGTCCATCAAGCGCAATCTCTCTGCCTCTTGGTACCACAGCATCCCAGATATTCAGATCAACGCACACCTCAAACCCATGAGTGTAAGTAGTGTCTGTGAGTCTGAAAGACGTGGGTTTTGTTTTTTTGTTTTTTGTTTGTGTTTATAATCTGTTTTAGTCATGTGTATAGTGGGGCGGCAACTATCTAGCTGACGTAACAGGTCTGGTGGTTGGCGCTTTCCTCTGAGTGCGTTCGTCTGTCCAATGACGTTGCGTTAGCTGCAGTTCGAAAAGATGCGGTGGTACTTCACAGGTCTCGGAGGAAGCCTGTGCTAGCCTTTACCCTCCTAGGGCTGGTGGTATCATGTGATTGGGGGAGTCCTAACTATTCCTAACTGGGTGTAATTGGAGACGACTTAATTAGGGAGAAATCGTGGAAAAATATCCCAAAAAAATATATATCCTGACAATAAGTGTGTTTTGATTTGATAAACCGAAGTGCATGGATTCATAAGTGGTCGAATGGCTTCACTGTTAACAGATATCGTAATTGTCTTGTGTATCAAATTTTATCAAATAATTGTAGCAGCTGTAGTTTGTAGTATGCTTTAGTCAAATGCATGCATATGTAGTCGTTTTAGTAGTTACTAATGTAAACACAAGCAGTATGTGTTTAACTTGTATGTGATCAGTATTCTGTGTGTCTTTGTGCTTTAGCTCATCCTGAGTCAGGAAGACATGATTGTGGTTTTGAGAACGCTGAGTGAGAACCTGTCTGAGACGTCTGATGCTGTTCCTGCTCCGAAAGGCTCTGATAAAGCAGAAACTTCTTCTACCAAAGGCTCACAGGGATCTGGAGGTACATGCACACATGCATACTCAACTGCAACTGATTATCTGGCATATTCATTTTCTATATCATTGTGCTGACAGCTATATCCTGTGGGAACACTTTATTTGGATAGCCCACTGTAGATGCTTTTTGGATGATTATCTTGCATTTAATTTGCTTTCAACTAAGTATCTAATTAATTCACCTTAATTTTCCCTTAATTCAAAACCTTGATCTAACCCAAAACCTAAACCTAACCCTCACAATGGTTAAGAATGAACTGACTTTCACTAGATAGTTTGTTAATATTTTTAAGGGCTGTCCAAGTTAAGTGAGACCTATCGTGCTTATGGTTACTTGCTTGCGTCCAGGCATGTTTTGTTTCTGTGATATTGTGTACTCCTAAATGTTATAACATCATAAAGAAATTAGGTTTATGTTGGCATTATGTGATCAGCAGGGACCACGGTGGTAACGGCAGCAGTGGTGGAGGGTCAGAAGGTAGCCAAACTAAAGAGCACACTCAAACTTCACTTTAAGTTTGACTCTATGACCCTGGTCCTGTACAGCTCAAGTGGCAGTGAGGTAACATCTCAGCCCACGGAAATGGGGCAATAGTGTTCTCTGTGTTTGTGTGTGTGTGTGTTTCCTGGCAGCTAGACTGTAATAATTGTTTTTGTTGAGGTTAAGGTATGTGTGTAAGCTTGTGGGTGTTTTTAGGCTCCTTTGCTGGACTCTCGTGAGGAGCAGTTGAAGCTGGCTGAGTTCATGCTGGGCACAATCTCCACTGCAGTGCACATGTTCTCAGATGGATCCATGAAGGCTTCTGTTAAACTGGCTGAATGCCTTCTGGATGACAAAAGAAAGAGAGTTAAAATGATCACGTCCAGGTGAGGGTTAAAAGTTAGCATGAACACACAACCGGCCACATTTGAAACCGAATGTATCGTGGCTGTCAGAACAAAACTTCACGTCTTCCAATGGTTTTTATATGTAATGTTGATAACGGAAAAATAGTGGCAAATGAAAAAAATATGCTTTCTTTTGGATGATTCTACATTACAGTGCTCTACATTTTAGGCCAGAACCTGTCTGCAAACCTGTTAAAGCTGTGATGCAGGCAACAGGCAACATATTCCTAACCGTTTAGTACAACAGCTTTCTGTGAGGGAGATTTTATAGGCATTAAACACTTCAGACGTCTGGTTCCCATCACCACCACTGTGAGCAATTCTGCCTCTGTTTCTCTAGAATTGAACATTTCACACCAAACCACACCAAACCACACCAAACAGAATAACTGTTTACATGTTAATGATTTAATTATGCAGAGATTTAGAAAAATAGGAATGAGCCCCTAATGATGATGAATAGTTTTTTGTTTTTGCCAAAATTTTATTTTAAGTTCATACTTTACAAATTCTTTCCTGTGCAAAGTGCTTTAGCATCGATGCTGTAATATTAAATGTTCATGCATTGATGTGCTGATGTGAAACGGCAGTTTCAGTGTTCATATATTGTTTTGTACTATGCAATTACTTTTGAGAGTGGAAATATGCATCCTCGTTTAATGTTGTGCAAAATGTGGTCTTTTTTCTGGTGCAACAAAGCAACAGAAAACCATACTGCCCCCAGTGCTTCTTGAGTGTATTGTAATCTGTTGCAAGTAAATAAGTAATCAACAATAAAATGTTTACATTTTATCACAGTGTTGACTAATTGTGACCACCTGAATGTCAGCTTTATTTCAGTAGTTGCAAGACTAATTTCTCTATGTGCCTTTGTGTTTGTGTGAATCAGGATGATGGCGATGAGGAAAGGTGCTGAGCAGAATGTCATGGTGGACGTGAATTATCGGCAGGGCCGGGACGGCACCACCCTCGAGACGGTGGTCCAGGATCTCTACCTCTGCGCTAGCATGGAGTTTCTGCTCACTGTGGCAGATATCTTCCTTAAAGCTATGGCTCAGGGCTTCTCTAGCCCACCCAAGAGCAGCAAACAGTCCTCTACCTCCACCAAAGACACAGGTATTATTGTGAGCTATGTTTATTAATAAGTAATGGGAGTAGCTATTTGAATACATAGATATGTGAAATTATTGTAGTATTTGTTTAGTGGAATATTCAAATAAGGCGTGTGTAATTTAGAATATAAAAATAAACTATAATGTACAGTTGTTTTCTGGGCATCTGACCATAGAGAATGGTGGGACACAGGCAGCAGACTCTCTGTCTCATAGTGTCTCACAGGCTGACGGTGACCCTTCAGACTCTTTAGGCAGTTTCAGTGGTTCTGCAGCCTTGCAGCCTATACTCTGGACTGGGTCCAAGAGGACAAGCTGCCCCTGTGGTTCAGATTGGCTTGTAGTTCCAAAAGTTCCTTAACAAAAGTTTCACTCTATGTAGCTCGGCTAAGAGGGAGCTCAGTTCAGCCTCACAGCTGCTTTATCTGCTTTACCTTTTAAAAAAGGCAAACTAGGCCAACAAAATAACATGATAAAATAAGTAAAAACTAAAACTAAAACCATGACGCTGATAATAAAACAATAATTGTATTTCATTACACCCTTAGTGTGTGCAAGTTGTATTTGAACAAGCATGCTACAATTGTGGCTTTTATAGCAGGGTGCAGCATGCAAGCAGCTCGGCTCCAGTCTGACTATTAATGCATCGTTGCTGCCTTCTGGATATATTTTGAACCTCAGTACGAAATACACTTAAAATTATGGTGAATTATGAAATGTAAATATTATTCTTTTTAGGGTCAAGTACTTGTTCAGAAATGCCAACATATATTTAAAGCCTGTTAAGTGATCTTTGGGCCAGTTCTAATATTCAAATATTGTTTGTTTAACAATGCAGGTATTCGAATATCAGTAATGGTTAAAATGCCTGGCTTGATTTTTTTTATTTTTTTTTTTTTATTAAATAATATGATGTTTCTGATCTCAACATCTCTGCAATCTGAATTTTTCTAAACCAGCAGCTCCTGCTCAGCCTGCAGCCTCAAAAATGGAGATGAACGTTGTGGTGAAGAATCCTGAGATCGTGTTTGTGGCGGATTTGACCCGCGCTGATGCCCCAGCCCTCGTTATGACCACGCAGTGCGAGCTGGTGATGAAGAGTGACCCGAACAGCCAGCAAATGACAGCAGCCATCACTGACCTGAAGGTGGTGGCATGTCCCTTTGTGCGTGAGCAGCAGGACAGCAATGTCACCACGGTCCTGCAGCCCTGCCAGGTTTTCTTCACCAGCAAGCAGTCTCCAACCCAGCCCCAGTCAATAGAGCTCTCCATCAACTCCCTCACACTAAAGGTACAGCTGCTCCAGGGCAAAACTAAAGAAGCAATTTTTAGGCACAAAATCTGTGACTTTTTTTTTTTTGACTGATATCTGTGGTAAAGGGAAAGTTATATAAATTAAATTCTTTGCTCACTCAATAAGGTGAGTCCCTTAGGTAGCATTGCTTTTAAAAGCAATATACATCACTCTCGCTCTCTTCAACATTTTCCCTTCTAGGTGTCTCCCATCATCATTAACACAGTCATCACCATCCAGTCAGCGCTGACTCCTGCAGCCGAGACCCCGGAGGAGCTGGAGAGCCCAGTGCCCCCTGACCTGTGGGAGCGTAGGGACTGGAGGGACCTCAAACTCTGGTTCTTAGAGGAGGAAGGAGAGGAGGACACCCAGTCTGTGGCCCCTCTCATCCCACAGGGTGAATCATTGCAGCTCAAGATTTCCTCCATCTGCCTGACTCTGGAGGCCGGTGTGGGCCATCGCACTGTGCCGATGCTGCTGGCTAAATCCTCTTTTCATGGGGACGTGAAGAACTGGAGCACCCTTATCAACCTGCACTGCCACCTAAACATGGAGGTTTGTCTGCTGTAGTGAACACTTGGGATGGGCTTGGTTAGGTATAAAAAATGTAATTAATAATTAAAGTAAGTTTGAGACTGAGCTTGAGCTTGTATCTAGTGCTGAGCAAAAGATGTCATCCGAGCCAAGATGCAAAGTCTTATGCAAAAGTTTGGGTGCCCCAAGTCATATTGCCCGTGTGTTGTTTTTTTTGTGCACATGCTGTTTATCTGCTAATTTAACATAATGGAAAAGGAAAACACAAAATTTGGCCTGTGCAAAAGTTATTGTACATTTTAAACTGTGTTTTCTTTTTTTGTAAATGTTAAACTCTGTTAATAAATAGAATTTGTGCACTAAAATTAGCAGATAAGCCGCATTTAAATATGTTCCCTGGAGAGGATGTGTTAACTTATTCTAACATAAAATCAGCAGAACCTGTAATTTAACTAGGGTTGTGTAAACTGTGGCAAGCGACTGAATGTGCTTATATTTTAAACAAAAGCATGACGGACTTGTACCATGCAAGTTGGTAGTAACATACATCTCATAAGCCTATAAACTCAAATTAATTAAATCAACAGAACCGTATGTTCTTGGGTGTTCAAATACTGTTTAAAAATGAGGAAAATCAAATAGCAAAAATGGTGAAAGTGTCCATCCATATCTTTAGTGTATGTTTTTAAAAGGCATTCCAGCAGCTTCTAAAACAGTTTGCAATTTAAAGGGCTGAGATTGCAGACTACTAAATTGTTCTTGCTTTTTGAGATAAGAGTTTGATGCAGCATGTCAACACTGTTAAAGCTTCAAAGTGTATCATTCACTCTAAAGTCCATATAGTCCATGTATGGAAACTAAGCTACAAAGCTTGATGTCATGAAAAAGCAGTGCCGTTGCACGGATCCACCACTTCAGCTCTACGCATTCGTGCTGAAGCTATAAGTTTTTCAGTCCAAACAGGTTTTAGAATGAGGCACAATACCAGTCGACCAATAAGAACAGAGCTTATTTACATATATCAGTCTTAAAGGCACAGTAACGAAAACAGTCTCTTTCATTCTGAGGGATGAAGAGAGGTTGAAAATGGACGTGTAAAAATGGAAGTGGACCTCCGGCAAAAGTAATAAAATGCTTGAAAAGTAACATCTTATCCATATTAGCTGAAATTCTTTAATGAAATATGATTCATAAGACCACACAGTAGTCTAAAAATGGGCAGCCTTGATGTAGCCAATGACATGATTCTCAGAAACTTAAAATCCTTGCCTTAGTTAATCTCCATAAAAAAAATCTTCTGAAGTGTTTTTTTGCTGATGTGTTGCAGGTCAATTATTATAATGAAATGATGGGAGTGTGGGAGCCACTTCTGGAGCCGCTTGAAGATGAGGCCAAAGATGGTTTCAGACCTTGGACCCTAGATCTAAAGGTCAGAAATTTCTTCTGCATATGTACATATACTCCTGAAGCTCAAGAAATAATACTTTTACAAACAAATATTAATAATGTTTTTTTTTTTCTTGAATAAACACAGATGAAGAAAAAGCCAGTAACACGGTCAGGTATCTCAGACGAGGTGGACTACATTGTGCCTGATTACAAAACGGTCATTAACATTACTAGCAAAGACCAGCTCAACATCACTCTCTCTAAGTGTGGACTGAACATGCTCAGTAACTTAGGAACGGTAAGAGAACTCTGTGCCTTCTTTTCTTCTCAGTAATGTAAATGTGAGGTTGTTAAACAGTGGTTCTTCTCTCCTTGGAATGTCAGTTGAGGAAATTATTGCTAAAGCACTTCACTAAACATTTATCAGAGTCTATTCTTTATAAATATCAACCGTGTTTGGCATTTTTGATGTGGCATTCAAATAAGGTGAGAGATAAAAGTTCTGATGGGTTTGCACTTGAACGGTTTGCAGGCATTTGCAGAGGCTGCCAAGCAGACAGCAGACTCTTTCCAGAAAGACCAGGCTCCGTTCGTGGTGAAGAACCGGTTGGGTCTGCCGGTGTCTGTGCTGCACAGTGAGGTGTTTAAGCCTATTGGAAAACAGTCTAAAGGCCGGGTGGTGGAGCTCCAGGACGGAGAGAGCCTGAACATGGACTACACTCTCACTACTGCTGATGCTGATCAGTTCTCCGCAATGACAAGCCTCAGCAGCAAGAACTACATCCAGCCAAGTAAGACAGCATTAGCGATGTCCTGGGAAATTGTGAAGCTCAGATATTTAGCCACCAAGGATGCATATTTTAGCGTATTTTAACTGCGAATTTCCATTCAAACCTTCTGTAGACTGACACATGGACGTGGATTGGTTCAGTAATTTGTCTTTAGAAATTGTAATCTTGACTGTGATGTTGGCAATAGCTGTTACGTATATAAGTCAAATGATGTGAAATTGATGCCCTAAAAACAGTAGGAATCTTACTAGTGAGATCAGTATAAAAATTAAACAGTAGAGTAGTTTTTCTGAACTGTTATCTTAATCTCCTGTTTGGATGGTTCCAGCTCCAGTTGGCCATACCACAGCCAGTGTCATCCCACTAATCAAGGTGGGCCGGGGCATGTACAGCGTGATGCACCTTGATTCTGGCGTCACACGCTTCTTCATCTGTCAGATTTCCTCCAACGAGGGGAGCAAGTTTGTCAAGATCCGATCACCTTTCCAGGTATCTGTGCCTTTAAAATGTGTTCATCAGTCTCACTTCATACTTCTAACTTAACCTTTATAGTGTAATCTATCTTAATTAATCGTAATCTATTAATAGAGTCCACTGTAAGACATTGTTGTGCTTATGTCTACAGACAACTTCACCACAGTATACATAAACACAGTCTACATCCCTTTGTTAACACTGATGTGATCTTTTCTGTTGTCTCCAGATCATCAATCACTTTTCAGTGTCGTTCCGGGTATTTGAGGGCTCCACGTATCTGGGCATGTCTTTACCCAGTGAGGAGTTCTGTGTCCCTTTGGGCTCCTACAAGTCAGTAAAAGCTGAATGAGCAAAAATTCCATAAATATCCTTTTGTTTGTATGTTATAGTGTACGCAATTGGATATTCCCTTGTTGTTATGACCAAAACAAAGCCTGCTTCTTGTCTTATCATTGGAAATAACTGTTATGTAGTCTATGATTATTCAGAATGCTTGAACAAAGGTCAGGTGCATTTACAGCTGTATTACCTGTTTCCCTCCAGAGGGCAGCTGAGCCTGCAGCCTGTAACCGAGGGAGACGAGCAGTATGAGCGCTCTGAAAGCTTCAGCTATGACGAAGTCAGTCAGAAACCTGACGAGTGCATTGAGAAAACGTGTCACCACCACAGCAACGGCGCTCATGTGTTCAAGGTGAACATGGTTCCTGCACGGGACACAGTGACGTCCCACAGCTCGCAGGAGGAGTTTGACAAGCCATACGTACTTCATCTGTGGCCTACAGTGGTGCTTCGCAACCTTCTACCTTACCCCATCACTTACAGCTTACTGGTACGGTATATAATACCATATTGCTGTTGCCTGTATCGTCATAATTTTTCTCTCTTCTTGATCATTTACTCTACAGACCTGAAGTATGGAAGCATTTTGTCAAAAAGCATTTTACAGTTTAATTTACCAGCAACCAACACCTACACAATTTTCAGCGGTTTGCAGTGATGTACTTCATTTTTTGTTGATAATCTTTTGCATTGACCATATTTCTCATAATTTAGCACACTTTATTCAGTTAATGTTTTCCGGGGCATATGAATCATATCAGTTAGTTGTACATTGATGTGCAGACATTTAGGCAGATCCTTATGTTTTATGTTAATTAATGCATCTATTCTCTGTTTCTTAAAAAAAATCTGAATTTTGTTTACTAAGTTAGTTTTACTTATGAGGTTTTGGCCTGTAGTGTAAAAAGTTTGCAAATGTTTGGGTGCCCCATGTTAAATGATTTGTCTATTTTTTAGTGTTACTGTTTGAGTTTGTTTAAGTTAACATATCCATCTACAGAGAACACACTTCTGCACATTTTAATGCACAGTTAATTTTATTGGCTGAATTTAACATATTGCAAAATAATACATGTGAAAAAGTTATGCCACATTTTATATTTTATGTTTTATTTTCCTAATATAGAATGGAAATTGTGCCATTTTGAAGTGTGTCTCTGTAGAGGATGCGTTAACTTATTATCGCTTAGAAAATCAGTAAAATGTAATTTGCAGAATTATTTTTTTCGTACAACTGTATTCGAGAAAAGCAAATGGTTTAGAAAATACTGCACTGCTGAGCAGATTTGTTCCCAATTTCTACATTTTACAAATGTTTATGTATCAACATTAGCAGATATGTACATGAAAAATATTGAATGTTGACATTGTCCCAGATTTCCCATAGCTGTGCATCTCTAGTAAATGTTAGCTAGTTTTCAGCTGTCGTCCCTGAGGCCTGCTGTTACTAGCCTAGACACACTGAACATTCTACAGCCAAACCAAGCTAACATCATTAGCGAACAAAGCACAGTGGTAACAGTCTGCATGTTTTTGATTTAAAGGTCAGTGGAAGCCCTGCCCCCACCCAGCTCAGAGAAGGCCGCTCATCACAGCTCCACACAGCTGTCATGGACCACTCCAGTCTGGAGCTGAAGCTGCTTGGCTACCTGCAGCAGGACTGGGAGGCCCACTACCATCTCCGCAATGACCATGATGAGATCAACTTCATCACATTTCGCTCGCTCCGGCTGGACGAGGATCACGGGGAGAGCCAGAGGGCAGAGCTCGATATCGCTGTTCATGTGAAGAAGGAGGTGGGACAGGCGGTGGTAGCCATCCACTCTCCTTACTGGATGGTGAATAAGACGGGAAGGCTGCTGCAGTATAAGGCTGACGATATCCACCGCAAACATCCTAAAGACTACGAGATGCCTCTCCTCTTCTCTTTCAAACCCCGCAACTTCCTGCAGAACAACAAGGTTTGGAGCCGTTACATCATGCAATGGTACAGGCAACAGTAACAGATCAGATCAGTTTCATTTCTTTTTCTGTCTTTCGTTGTAGGTCCGCTTGATGATTTCAGACAGCGAGTTGTCAGATGATTTCTCCATAGATACAGTTGGTAGTTATGGTGACGTCAAATGCAAAGGAAGGGCCAAAGATTATCTGGTAAGTTCTATTATTATAGCTACAACAATAGTAATAATAATATTTATTTATTTATGTGGCACTTTATAGATCATTTATAAAAAAGGAAAGACATTCTTAAACAGCATAATTATAAACTACATACAAAATAATACTTTAAAATTATTATTACTGTAGTTGTTGCTATTAGTATTATTGTAATTATTAGTATGATTATTATTATGATTCTGTATCTGGATATTTACCATACAAACTATCAAATAATAATAACAAAATAATAATAATAATAATAATAATAGTTGTTGTTGTTGTTTTAATTATTATTGTTGCATCTTAAAGTATTAGTATTATTTTTAATATTTTGAATCTGAGAGCACTACATGTGGTTGTTTATCTTGACATGTTATGATTGCTGTTAGGTGGGAGTGAAGATTGATGCTAGCAGTTTCAGCCTGACGCGGCTGGTGACGTTCCTGCCATTCTACATGCTTGTGAATAGAACCAAGCACGTGATCAGAGTGTGTGAGGAGGGACAAGATGACTGGACTGAGGCAAAGCCTGGAGAGGTCAGCATTCCATGCACATGCTGATTTAATTAACTGTTTAATGTTTAATTCAGACAGTCACTAATTGCATTCACGGCTACTTTTTTATATACCTTGTTGCTTTCTTAGTGCTGAAACAGCAGATGATTTTAAAACTCTTTCTGTTTGTCTCACAGGCTGCAGTTCCATTCTGGCCAGAGAGAGATTCAAAGAAACTCAGGGTCAAGGTGGACGGCTGTCAGACGTCTGCTCAAGCCATCAACTTCCACCAACCTGAGAACTGCCTCTTACTGCGTCTTGACAATACTGTGAGTTCCCTGAATGATGCTTATGCTCTTAAATAAACTAGGGCTGTTACTATGGATGATATTTGTAATCAGGGTCTGACAGGCATAGATGAAAGTGTAAAAAATGTACATATGAGACAATTAACTTGAAATTGAAATTTGGACGTAAATTGACATTTAGCGCCATTTTTACTGACCTTGGAAAAGCCACAATCTCGTTAAGGTAAGAAAGCAATATTCATATCTGTTTTTACTATGTTGCCCAATAAAAATATTTTAGATTTACTTCAGTTGGTTCTTATTAAAAGTGAAGGGACAGCTCAGAATGCAGTGTTGTTAATTACAAAAATAGTTTTATGTGCTGTTATCTGGTGTCGACCAGAGGAGGATGGGTTCCACTTTTGAGTCTGGTTCCTCTCGAGGTTTCTTCCTCCTGTTGAGAGAGTTTTTCCTTGCCACTGTTGCCAAGGCTTGCTCACTGGGGCCGTGGACCCGGATTCTCTGTAAAGCTGCTTTGTGACAACATCTGTTGTAAAAGGCGCTATATAAATAAATTTGACTTGACTTTTACTTAAGCAACATAAATGGTTTTGTTTTATAAAAATATTCATTAATAAACACTATACCACGACATATACCAAAAACATTAAAAATCTTAATTGTACTGTGATATAATTTATCTACTACTTCTCCAAATTTTATGTTCAGGTTCTCACAGCATGCCTTCTACTTTTAACTAATTTTACTCGGCATCTCCTTCTGCCTTAGTTTGTTGTGGAGTGCTCAATCTTACTCCTGGAAATCTACCACCATGGACAGTTCAGATCCAGCACACCTGACTCTAATATTCAGATGCTCCTGAAGGCCTTGATTACTTGGATCAGGTGTGATAGATTAGGGTTGGAGCTAAACTCTGCAGGGTGGTAGATCTCCAGGAGCAGAACTGGGCACCCCTGCTTTAAAACAAGTAATAATAAAGCAGTTTTTAATCTGGTGGTCACTAAATCATGTTGTTGGTGACAGAATTTAGTACTAAAGCCCACACTGTAGGAAAATGGATGCATGACAAATACAAGCAGCTAATTAGTTCAGGAGAGGACAGTTTCGCACTGAATTATAATAAGTTTTATGTTCAATATGATATATGTAGCATGTTCTATGTAAAAAAAAAGTTGAACTTCAGGATTAAACAACACGAGAACAGCACATCATGGAATCTTTACCAAGACTAAAACATTTGGGATGTTGTTTAAAAGTGTTGCTTGATGAATACATTCTTTAAAGTGGATTTTAAACTCAGGACAGATTATTTAATTCCATGTTTTATATTAGTCTATTCTATATTTTATGTTATGTATTTTATATTGTATTGCATTTATCTATGACAGTTGGTACACAGTATTTTAACCAGCGCTATCATTAGAAATATTTGTTTGTTTTATTCTGCAATCGGCTCAGTTTGGGACAGAATTTTGCTGGACCTGGATCAGTTTTGGACACAAAACTTGGTGATGTGGTTCAAGTTGGGTCAAGTTGTAGTGAGGGTCAAACAGAAAGTTCTCGGGCTACATTTGCATTCAGACCACAATTTCAAGTCTGATTTAACTTATAAAACCAAACCTATACGAAACGCTATGTGAATACAAAAGAATATGAATAAATGTGTTTTTCCTGTTTGTATCTTTGTGTGTGTGTTTCTAGCTGGGAGGTATCATCGTTGACGTGAATTTGACAGAACACTCGGCTGTGGTCCGTTTCTCTGATTACCACGATGGCGCTGCTCCTTTTCTCCTCATCAACCACACGAAGGACAAAACCCTGGAGTTCCATCAGAGGTGAGAAATATCCTTACCATATTGGAGACGTATAGCATTATAAATGAAGGTCTATGGGAGCAGGTAGCTTGTTTGTCACAAAACCCTATTCATTTAAAAAAGGGTACATTCCACCTTATTTGTTTAATGTGCCTATATGTCTTTACCTATTTTATTGTTTTTTAACATCTGCTTGCGGTTAAGGTTTAGAAGTCTGAGAAGAGTCAGAAAGAAAACCTGAAACAGAATAACACTTCATTTTAAACATAACTGCAAACAGAAATGAAGAGACAAAACTTTTTGTTTTTTTTGTTTTGTTTACTGATCCAAAATCACATACTACGATACTAAATAGTATGTTAAAACTAGTACGCCACCATTCAAGTCCATTCATTAGTTTAGTATGTATAGTATAGTAGTATGTGGTTTTGGACGCAGCTATTCTTCACTTTGTTGTCCTTTGTCATGGTTTTTAGTCTGGTTTTTGTTGTGTTGTGTTGTTTAGTCTTGCTTTTGCCTGTTGTTTATGTTGACATCCTCTGTTGCTTATTTTGTTTGTTTGTATCCTTCCCTTGCCTTAAATCTGTTTAGCTACAAGGAGCGTAGAACCTCTACTTGGGTTCCGGAAGAGTTGCTGGACCTCTCCTTAACAATGGGGGAGGAGAGAGAGTCCTGCTGGTACACACATGTGCACACACACACACACACACACCGGCCCACAGTAAGAGAGCTGGGAAGGTAAAATCCTAAACACATGGCAAAAATGTGCTGCTGTGTTTATGGAACTGAATTAGTACCACACTCTCTGCTGAAGGGTAACCCTCTTCCATTTATTTTGCTTCCTTTTTAGAGAGCTTTCTGGACTGCTCCTTCTGTTTTAACTTTATGTTGAACTCAGTTAACTTAACCCTGCGCTATATGGCTTTAAGACTAGCTAATGTTAATGCTGACTATTAGGCCCAATCCCATTTCATCCCTCGCCCCTACCACTTAGCCCTTACTTCTCCGTTGTGTGTGGTAACGCCTAGACGTAGGGTGTCCCAATTTTTGTTGAGATAGAGGGGTAGGGCGAAGTGTTAGGGCTACATGGCCCTGCAAATGGAGGTTTTTCAGAGGCACACTCCAAACAGAGTGTTATGAATGGCAAGATGTCTGCGCAAGTGACCAGGGAAACCCACAAATGTGAGTGTTTTCTTCATTAAAAATTAGGATAACCATTGTATTATCTTAGTTTAATGTCTTTCAGTGTTGTTGTATTATGGCCCTTTTCTTAATAACAAGCATTAAAAATCACTATTAGTCTGCTGATGTCTTGGTAGCTAGCTAGCTAAATTCCCCAATTTTTTCCGTTCCACCTTAAATAGTATGAATAGTAACTGTTGCACCATTTGAAGGTGGAACGGAAAAAATTGAACAAGAAGCTGGCAAATAGCTGAATTCAGCTTCATAGCACTGAAGAATTAGGGGTGGGTAATAATAAATAAATGTCGCATCCCCCTCTTTAAAGACCTGTGATTCCTTAAATGTAACTAAAGCCCAGCAGTGAGGTTGCTGAACTTTACCCTCCTCTGCTATCACTGCAAGCTGGCAGGGTCGCCTACAGAGCAGCGCTAGTAGCCTGTCAATGAAGTAATGTTCTTTTTTAAGGAGGGTTGTCCTGTTTCATAGGAGAAGATTTCAACCACTACTCCTTGTAACTCAGTTCAAAGGGGCAAGGTAACACTCGAAAACAAGGGGTAGGGGTAAAAATAAGAAATGGGATTGGGCCTTAGCCATACTCCTTCAAAGTAACTTTGGCCTGATTCACCGCATCCAGATTAAGGTACTATTGAGACAGGATTAGTTAGTAGGAAAATTAAATTAGTACCTACCATAATTAGTTATAGTAATCCCTTGCTATGAAGCTAATTGTAGATGTAACCCCAGGTTATAATAATTCCATGCTGTAAAGTGAGCTTTAGAAGTGACCCCAGGTTATATTAATCCCGTGCTGTAAAGCGAGCTGTAGAAATAATGGTCATTTTAACCTCATTCTATAAAGCAAATGGTGGAAATAGCCCCAGGTATGTTAATTCCATTTTATAAAATGGACTGTAGGAATAACCTCAGGTTCTATTAATCCCTGTGCAGATTGCAAAGACAGTAAATATTTCCATTATATCCTGTGGAAAAGACATTTTTTGTGTTTTTGTGTTTTTTTTTGTTTTTTTTTAAGCATAGAAGCACTCAAAGAAGCATTTACCTGCATTCTCTGTGACCCAAATCAAGCTGGTATGATTTGTCTGATGCTTTGAACTTGAAAACATGTAAAATCACTGAAAAAACATGTAATGTTATCTACCTTTTGAGCGGCTGAACATATTGCACGTTTTTAATGTGCTGACGATACATACATCTGGTAGCCACTCCTTTCTGTCATTTATACCCGGACTCATTCTGTCATAAACGTTATGTATCCTGTAATAAGATGACCTTACCTCTGAACTAATTTGGTCTGAATAGTACTGAAATCTATGCTTACACGAATGGTGAATTACCCTTGGTGAGTGCCGTTTAGTCTAAGACTAAACCGACTGTGAAACCAGGCATATTTATAAGTGTACTATTGCTACATAGTAAAATGCTTCTAATATAATACTGTTATATTTCTATTTGAGTTCTGTGAAATGGCTTGGAGCAGTTCAGGTTTTGAATCAGTTTTAATTCTTTAACTTTTTTAGTTTTGCTTCTTCTTTAGTATGCTTCACCTTTGCGGCTTTGTGGATCAGTAGCTGCAGAGTAAATCTTCTTTGATTGTTCATTTCGATGCATGCTTTTTCTCTTTTCTCTCCCTGTCCTCAGCAGAATCCTTCGATTGCAGAATGCTGAATGATTTGGCTGTTCTGTTTCTTGACCTCTAGTGTCCTGGGATACCCTACAGTCCTCTATCAGACTTGTGTCTGTGCCAGATGCTTTTTTCCTAGGGGCTGCGTAGTGATAGTGTTTCTGCTGTATTGCATTATCTGTGAACTTTTGAGGTGCAAACAAACCTTACAGAGCTCCAGTAAATGCTGTCACTCTCCAGACTGGTTTGTGGGTGGTGGCGTGACCGTGGTGAGAAGATTTTAATTTGTGATTGTTTCACTGTGCTAGCTCACAGAAGCAGGAGAAAGATGAGCTGGGTCCAGGCCAGGGAGTATACTACACATGGGCCGTACCCACGGGGTCTCGTGTCCTTTGCTGGAGCTGGGGGCCCTTCAGTGGTGAGCTGAAGAGCGAGGAGGTGAGCTACTTAGAGATGAAACTAACTTGTAACTATGTGATTTTTATTACAGAAGTAAGACTGTTGCTTAAACTAGAGAACATTAATTCCATTGTCCCTATCAAGTACATTCATCATTTTTGTTGCTGTTTTTGTCAGTCTTAATACAAATAAAACAGTTCCATTAGTTTAGCTTATTAGGTAAAGATTAACTGTGTAGTTATAGCTGACCACAGACATTTTCAAAATTCAGAATTAAATTTTCGGTATTTAGTAAATGCATAATCTTAACCCTTAAACTACATCCAGTCCTCAGGGCCCCCCAGATGGTCCTCATTTTTACTCCAATGTACAGTGGTGCTTGAAAGTTTGTGAATCCTTCAGAATTTTCTGTATTTCTGTATAAATTTGACCTAAAACATCATCAGCCTTCCACACAAGTCCTGAAAGAGAGAGAACCAAATTAAACAAATGAGACTATTAGACTTATTTATTTATTGAGGAAAATGATCCAATATTACGTATCTGTGAGTGGCAAAAGTATGTGAACCTTTAGGATTAGCAGAAAATTTGAAGGTGAAATTAGAGTCAGGTGTTTTCAATCAATGGGATGGCAGTGAGGTGTGAGTGACCACCCTGTTTTATTTAAAGGACAGGGATCTGTCACATTCTGATCTTCACATGTTTGTGGAAGTGTATCATGGCATGAACAAAGGAGATTTCTGAGGACCTCAGAAGAGGAGATGTTGATGCTCATCAGGCTGGAAAATTTTACAAAACCATCACCAAAGAGTTTGGACTCCACCAATCCACAGTTAGATTGTGTACAAATGGAGGAAATTCAAGTCCACTGTTACGCTCCCTAAAAGTGGTCGACCAACAAAGATCCTCCAAGAGCAAGGTGTGTAATAGTCCACAACATCACAAAGGAACCGAGGGTAACTTCCAAGCAACTAAAGGCCTCTCTGACCGTGGCTACTGTTTGTGGTGTGCATGGCAGGGTTGCAAGGAGAAAGCTGCTGCTCTCCAAAAAGAACACTGCTGCCTGTCTGCAGTTTGCTAAAAATCACATGGACTAACCAGGCTATTGGAACAATGTTTTATGGGCAGATGAGACCAAAATAGATCTTTTTGGTTTAAATGAAAAGCGTTATGTTTGGAGAAATGAAAACATTGCATTCCAGCATAAAAACATTATCCCATCTGTGAAACATGTTGGTGGTAGTATCATGGTTCGGGCGTGTTTTGCTGGATCTGGGCCAGGATGGCTTGCCATCATTGATGGAACAGTGAACTTGGAATTATGCCATCAAATTCTAAAGGAAAATGTTAGGACATCTGTCCATGAGCTGACACTCAAAAGAACTTGGAGCATGCAGCAAGACAATGACCCTAAGCATGCAAATCATTCTACCAAAGAATGGTTAAAGAAGAATGAAGGTAATGTTTTGGATTTGACCTTAATCCTATAGAAATGTTGTGGAAGGACCCGAAGCAAGCAGTTCATGGGAGGAAACCCACCACCATAACAGAGCTGAAGCTGTTTTATACACAGGAACGGGCTAAAATGTCACCAAGCTGATGTGCAGGACTAATCAACAGTTACCGGAAACGTTTAGGTGCAGTTATTGCTGCACAAAGGGGTCACACCAGACACTGAAAGCAAAGGTTTACATTCTTTTGCCATTCACAGATACATAATATTGGATCATTTTCCTCAATAAATAAATTAGTCTAATATTTTTGTCTCATTTGTTTAATTTGGTTCTCTTTGTCTTCTATAAGGACTTGTGTGAAAATCTGAAGTTTTAGGTCAAATTTATGCAGAAGTACAGAAAATCCAAAGGGTTCACAAACTTTTAAGCACCACTGTAACTCACAACACATCAGGGAAAAAAAGTGGACAGTCTGTGGGGCCCTGAGGATCAGGTTGGGAACCACTGTCTTAAACATTTTGACCTTTTAGGACCTACTGAAGGACATGGGCGACGAGGGGAAGCTGTTTGTCATCTCGTTTTATGAGGGGCTCCAGCGGGTGGTGCTGTTCACCACAGAGCGGCGCATATACAAACTGCTGTGTGAGAGCGAGAGAGTGGAACTAGCCGAACAGGAAATCAGCCTTGCGCTACAGGATGTCGGCCTTTCGCTGGTCAACAACAGCACCAGCAACGAGGTGGCCTACATCGGCATCACCAGGTAGAGTACAGCAGGCTGTATAGATCACACATTAAGATTCATACCAGCGCAAAATGACGTAAGGCAATATGCTAAATGTGAATTATACTACTATATTATGCAATTTGAATCAAAGTACAGGGGTCAGAACATTTAAAGCCCCATAGAGGTGTTTTCCTTTCTTGTGAGCACAACATGTACAAAGTATGTCCTGTGAATAGCCTTACAATGCCGATAAATGACAGACATATTTATCCAAAATTCTTTTCTTTCATTGTAAACTTGGGTCATGCATACATTAGCAGTGCCCTCACCAATCACAAGACTGATGTGGGCTGTCCCACCCACACAATTGTACAAGCTTCTTTCCCTCACTCTCTCTCTGTGTGAGTCAGGAAAATTTACAGAGAGGAAGCTAACAACCAAGCAAAAGCTAACCTAGTAAGTATAGCTAGCAAGCTAATTAGCTCACCCCACTTTACTAGTGCTATTGTGTTTACTTCTGCTCTGTTTGTGTGATTAAGTCGTTTATTATTTTAAAAAGTGACTTTAAAAGTGAGCGGGGATTGAGTTTATTTATTTGTGTCTATTTCTGCATATCTGAAAGAACATTTGCTTTTTGTTTTGTTTGATTGGTTTGTCCACAGCTCTGACGTCGTGTGGGAGATGAAGCCGAAGAAGAAGAGTCGCTGGAAGGTTATGAGTGGAAAAGAGGCGGAGCTGTTGGAGCAACACTACAAAGACTATACAGAGAGCAGCCCAGTGGATCACAGCATCATAGACCTCGAGAATGGCTACCAGGTTAGAATTTGCGCTAAAATGCTGTCATCCGTCTATACAGTCTTTTTTTTCTAACATCAAATCCACACTGCCCAGTTTAGGGAAATAATTAGGAAGTTTAAAACATCCAGCATTATAGTGAATCTTCCTAGAAAAGAGGATGCTAGTGTGTTTGGCCCCACACACAGTAAAAAGGATGGTCAGAGAGGAAAAAAAAATTGGCAAAACTCATGCTTACTGATTTGCAGAAGATGGTATCATTTTGGGGTCACCAGGTCTTCAGAAGTATAATTTAGATGACATTGTTTGGAAGGAGTACCAGAAGAAATCCTTTTCTTTGATCTAACAATAAAGCTAAGTGCCTTGATTTCACTAGATGCTACTTAAACTGGAGCCAGGTTCTATGGTCACAAACATATATAGGAGACAAATATATGGAGACAAATATAGAGCTTTACAGCAGCAAATACTCAAGGTTAGTTTGGTATAAAATAAAGACCTTTGAGAAGAAAAGAGTCTCATTCCCACTGTTAGGTGTGGTGAAGAATCTGTGATATTTTGGAGCTGTTTTTCTACCAAAGGTTCTAGAAACCTTGTTAGAACACAAGGCATCATGGACTTTAAATGAAAATGTGGCCACCTCTGCCAAAAAGCTAAAGCTGAGTCATGTTTGGACCTTCCAGCAAGACAACAATCCAAGACTTGTGTCCAAGTCCACACGAACATGGTTCAGTGCCCACAGAATCAAGCTTTTTGGTATCACAAATCTGATCTCTGATCTAAACCCCACTGAGAAGCTGTGGGTGAGTTGGAGAGGAGAGTCCAAAAGAGAAGACTGAGAACCCTGGAGGATCTCTAGAGTTTCTGAGTTGAGGAGTGGTCTCAGATTGCTCCAGTCTCATTAAGCATTATAGGAGAAGGCTCATTGCTGTGATGCTGACAAAAGGGAGGTTGGGCAAAGTACTAAATGCAGGGGTGCCAACAACTGTGACAAGTGGTTAAAAAACAAAAATGTTTTTTTTGTTAAAAAACAAAATGCTTTAATTAGGGTTTTATTTTCTTAGACTAAATTTAATTGAGTTAAATGTTACGCTGCTCTCATAATTCCAGTGTGATTAAGCTAATTAACCACAAAGACTTTTTTCAGAACCTCTCTGTACCAATTTACATTGATCATTAATGAGAAGGTGGCATTCAAAACTATGTAGAATAGAATAGTGGCCTTGTATTAAGAATAGCATATTTATGCTAGTTCTCACTCGTATTTATGTATAACACATTCTCTGCCTCTCTGTCTCTTTCTCTCTCTCTGTCTCTTTCTCTCTCTCTCTCTGTCTCTTTCTCTCAGGTGTCTTTGACTCCTAATGGTATGGACATGACGATACAGCAACCCTATCTGGCGCCTCTCCGGAGGAACTTCCTGCCTGCTCTGAAGATGGAATACAGTGTCTCAGCCCGACAGAAAGCTTACCGCGTGCAGATCAACAGGGTTCAGGTCCGCCTCCCATCCGCCCATTCGCACCAACCACCCCAACCACACTGTCCACCCATGAGGAGATGAAACTGGAGATTTGCCCATCATTCGCTGACTAAAGAACTTCTCTTCTGTCCACAGATCCAAAATCAGTTGCCTGGAGCCATTTTTCCCTTCGTATTCTACCCTATTAAACCTCCCAAATCTGTAAGAATGGACTCAGGTCAGCAAACATGGGCCTTTAGACTGGACAGTTCATAATTTCAAGACTATTACACCAGTTAATCTTTTTGTAATGTAGAATAATGTTCCTTATTTTCTTTCTTTTAAAGAACATAAACCATTCACTGATGTGAGCATCATCACAAGAGCAGCAGGACACTCAGATATCCTACGTATCAAGTATGTTTCTCTATTTCTTTCCACCCTGTTCTTCCATTAGCCAATTAAAGCTGATGGATCCTTTTCCTAGACAGTAATAAGGCCAAGCCCTAGACTAGGGGTCGGCATCCCGAATGTTAAGAAGAGCCATTTTGTCAAGTTTCAACAAAAAACTAACCATCTTGGGAGCCACAACATTTCATGTCCATTTTACTGAAGTAGCTCAGCTATAGCTGCTTTTCTCACATCTCCGGCAGGAAACCTTTCCGCAAAAGTAGAATAGTTTCTTGTAAAATGTCACTCAGCATTTGATTTTTTACGAGGCTGAAGTCAGCTTCTCGCTCGCCAGTTTCTTGTTAAAATTTTCCGTTCCACCTTAAATGGTGCCTGAGGTGCCAGAATGTAGCTAGTTAGCTGTGTAGCTAACTGTTGCACCATTTAAGGTGAAATGTGAAAATTCGAACAAGAAGCTGACGAATAAGAAGCGACTTCAGCTTTGCGACTTTTAAGTGTTCGACAGTTTCCAGTTGCAGATTAAATGTATCAGGAATCAATGTTCATCTTAAATCTTTCTCTTTGCCGTTTTGTTAACTAGTAGCTAGGCAAGATTGTTGTCTGTGTTGCTGTGTGACCAGCAGTCTGTGTGCCAATCTTCAGGGTTAAAGGGTGAATTAGCAGTTATACATATAATTCCAGCGTTGAAGACCACTTATTGTTAAACTGTGTTTGAACGATCAGCAGAGCTTTATTTTACTGCAAAGGAGGATGATTTTATTTTTACCTAAAGATCTAGTTCTACTGTGGAGCCGCAACAGGGCAGTAAAAGAACCACGTGCGGCTCTGGAGCCGCGTGTTGCTGACCGCTGTCCTAGACTATACAGCATTCTAATCGATATTCTTAATAGAAATGAAAATGCAGTCCCAAACTACGCTTAATCCCTGTCAGAGAAACTGACCCTTAGGGCCTGCATGTGGGTCCACAATTTCTTATAACTACATAACTTGCATATTAATTTCATAGTTATTACTGAATAAAGCATAGTTGTTACTGAATATTAAGTCTTTATATTTTTAATTGAACACTGCAGTTTAAGGAGGTTGATCATTTGCATTATATTCTAACATGTTATCAGTATGTGTATGTAATAAAGGCTTTTGTCCATACAGGTATTTTAAGGTGTTGATTCAAGAAATGGACCTGCGGTTGGACCTCGGCTTCCTGTACGCCATTCTGGAGCTGTTTACTGCTGAGAACGCTGGCACTGTCACCTCTGAACAGGAGGTAGCAATAATTATGCAGCACACTCTGAGAGTTGGAATAAATTACCAGTGATTTGCTCTGTGTTGTTCAGTATGGCACTGTATTAGTGATGTGCAGTATGATGGCAATTTGTGTCAGACCCCGGCAATGTTCATAACACTTTAATTATAATTTATTTAACCCTGTTCAGGAAACAAATGCATATTTTATTAATGGATGACAGTCACCGTCCAGGGAAATTGACATTGATATTGTCCATGCTAGCGTTATACTATTTGGTGTTATGCTTTGAGATGTATGAATGTTAACAGCTGTGGTGTTAACTCTTTGTTTAATGTTTTCTTTCCCTGTGTGGTTGAGGTGGAGCTGTTTGAGAAGGATGTAGAGTATCTGAAGACTGGGCTGAACAACGTGTCAGCCACAGACACTTCCCCCATCAGCCTCTATGAGTACTTCCACATCTCTCCCATTAAGGTGTGTCATCTGTTAATCATCAGTACATCAGTGTATCAGATGCCATTTGCATAAGTATGATCTTTAACGCTGTAAGACCAAACAGTGTAGCGATTTCAGTAAAGGATCAAAAAATGAAGAAGAAATTAGCATTCAAATTAATGTGTGTCCATATTGCTGACACACCCCCCAGTCTCTTAATTACTGTCAGTGATCGAAACATGGCACCTGGCTGCATGCTATCAGAGTAAAGTGGCTGGGAAAAGGAGGGGCTTATGCACACACCCACACTCAAATGACTGGACTTTTTTTTTTTAAATTGCTTATAAATTCCAGGGGTTGTGATCTTTTGGGCTTACTTTGTAAGAGGGCTAGTGCGGCAGGCATTGAAAAAGTTCTATTTAAGAGCTTTCATTTAGATCAATCACACCAACTTATGTAGTATATTATTAGAGCTCTATAAAATAAATTTTAATTCAACATCAAAGGTCAAATCAAATCTTGACCTCAGAATCAAAAATAGTATCAAACCTGAAAATATTTGTGTCGTTACAGCCTTAGTTATACTTAAAATGTGAAATACAGGGGGAGTCCCTGAAAATAAACATATTATGACGTTATACTGTCCTTTAAAGAAAAACAGATGCTCAAATACAAATTCGGGTAAAGGTCATTGTTTAGCTGCTTCTCCCACAGTCAGCGAGCTTCTGTCTTTGGTGCTCTTAACTAACTAGAGCTGCAGCACTGGTCTGCTTCAGGGTAGCGCTGTAGTAGACTGGTTCCCAAGTTGGTCCTCAACAGCTTAGCAACTATAGTGCCCGGGATGCCTCTGAAAAGCTTTACAATATGACGTAACATATATGTAAATCTGAAGACGTGCCCAATTTCCCAAGCAATTGGTGGAAAGAGTGAATTGTTACTTATTTCTTAAACCGGAGACAAAAGAGATGTGTAAGATCTCAGTTAATGTGTGGAAGAGAGCATTACCAAACTAGAAAATGGTATTTCCGAAATAAGAATGATTAAAACAGACAATTTGTTGCCACTGAAGCTAGCATCAGCACCACTATGTCAAGTGGGTAAGCAGCCAGCCATCACTGGAGCAGCCAACCAACATGGGGCTCCCCAAATACTAGGGAGTATTGCACACAGTGATAATACCTAAGGCTAAAAGTGTGTGTCTTGGGCACATCTTAATATTTTTGACCATAACTTGGTAATATGTATATCTTCTGATTCAACACAAACTAAATGTTATGGCAGTTTGATCACACAAATTCAATGTAAATCATGAAAAATAGTGTGTAAAAGAAACAAAACCCAACAGAAATGACTTATTTCACATTTTAATGAACAAAAAGCCCTGTGTAGAAAACAATGGCATCAACTCATATCTAGTGAGTAGACTATTAAGTACTCCACGCATGTAGTGTAGAATGGGTCTAGAATATCAGTCAGAAAAGTTCAGCTTCTCTAGTTAAACCATGGAATTAAAAGCATATTGATATCTCAGATTGTAAATCGTGACTCTGTCGGTGGTGACGTGTTTGGTTTTTATGGGTGAATTATATTTAAAGCCCCAGTCAGCATGGCTGGTTCTGACTTTGGCACATGTGGTTTTTCCAGCTCCATCTGAGTTTCTCTCTGAGTTCTGGCGGTGAGGATGGGAATAAGACCAAGAGGGAGACGGAGGTGATTCCTGTGCAGTCGCTCAACTTGCTACTGAAGAGTATCGGAGCTACGCTCACTGACGTCCAGGACGTTCTCTTCAAGTACTCACAATTACTCTAATATTGAAAAAGTCCTGATTTTTTTAATCTTGGAAAACTGTCATCTTCACTCTCTGTTACACCATTGTGAAAGAATAACACTCATGGCTAGAAAATGTAGATGAAAAGTCAAAAGTTTCATTGTCTGCTTTGTGAGAACCTCGACCAGCCTCCCCTGTTCCCCTGCACTTTGGGAACATTGTGGTGACTGCATTAGTTTTGGCCCTGTTTTTTTTTGTTTTTTTTTACCATATCTTTGGTTTTATCATATCACAAATGATAAATATATATCAGTCCTCATTTATAGCAATTTTCCAATGTATTCACTCACATCCCTAGCATTCTTGTATCATTGCTTTATGATATGTGAAATAACGCAAGTGAAAAGCACGCAAACCATGCATGTAATACCCATTACAATTTCTGAAGATTCACACAGCCTTTCAGAATTCAGCTGTACAGAAGGGCCTGTGAGAGTGTTGGATGCATTTTGAACTTCCCTATTCTCTCACACATTGGTCTGCCCTGTGAACCCTTTACTAACACTTTAGACTGACACTGCGGTTTGGATTTCAGATGTGGTCAGCGCCAGCCTCGCACCAAAAATGTACTTCCATGTGTTTAGTTCCCTCTAGTGGGTATAAACACTTTGTTAAAGGTTAAAATGGTTGCTTTTATTCCATCCATACAGTCGTTTAAATTTAATAATTATTGCATTAACACCAGTTTAAATGTGTTTTTTTCCAGGCTGGCCTTCTTTGAGCTGACCTTTCAGTTCCGCACCACACAGCAGCTGCAGTGGGAGGTCGTCCGTCATTACTCCAAGCAGGTCAGCTTTCAATCTTCAACCCTTAAAAGTTTTTCCGCTCATGTTTAGAATGTAAGTGGAATCCACGTGTCATTTCTTTATGTACCTAATCGGGCTGTGTGTCTTTTTTTTTTAGGCTATCAAGCAGATGTACGTGCTGGTGCTGGGTCTAGATGTCCTTGGTAACCCATTTGGGCTGATCCGGGGTTTGTCAGAGGGAGTGGAGGCCTTCTTTTATGAGCCATATCAGGTAAGACACTATACTCATTAGGTAAGCCTCATATTTCAGTGTTGGATTATTGCCAATGAACTTGATAATGTGTTGGTGTTCCTCAGGGAGCCATTCAGGGTCCTGAGGAGTTTATGGAGGGCATGGCTCTGGGTGTAAAGGCTCTGGTTGGAGGTGCAGTAGGTAAGAGGTTGTATTTGTCTATCAGTTACACAGATACACACATACAGGACCAGTCAAAGTTTTGGAAAAATCTGACTGAATGCACGTTTTGTTATTTTAAGACATTTTGATCTAAGGGTTATGCTTAAATGTTTAAAAGACAAATATGAAATTGGTGCTGTTTCTTATTTGTTGTGGGTAACTAAAGCCTCTCCACTCATCGTCAACCCTCCATTCTCTGTCTCTCAGGAGGTCTAGCAGGAGCAGCATCTCGCATCACAGGAGCGATGGCCAAAGGCGTGGCTGCCATGACGATGGATGAGGAGTATCAGCAGAAGAGGAGAGAGGCCATGAACAAGCAGCCCAGCGGACTGAAAGAGGGCCTGACCAGAGGAGGCAAAGGACTCGTCTCTGTACGTAACAGAAAAGGCTTCAGTGTGAAAATTAACCCTTATTTAACCAGCATGTTTGCAGAGCTTCCATGGCAAAGTTGAAGGCTTTCTGTATGCATCCCAGTATCACAGTAAGAGTAGTGATCTGTTATAACGTCAGGTCAGTTTTCAATTTCTGCATAATTAAATTGTTAAGATTAAACAGTCATTCAGAGTGATTTGATGTGAAACTCTCTATAGTAGAGAAACCTAATGAGAATATTTCACAGTGGTGGTGATAGGAACCAGATGTCAGAAGCGTTTCAGAAGCGACACTGTTTTATGATAGTTCTGTGATAAGGTTTTGGCCTAAAACATGCAGGGCAGTTAGTATTCAGAGGAAATGAACCAGATTTACCACTGTTTTTTACCAGTATGTTACTGTTATGAACATTACATATAAAAACTCAGAAGTCACATGTAGGTTGACTGGTGGTTGTTTATAATTAATAAAATGGCTATAGTTAAGTTGTAGACATTATAACCCCTGGTTCCGGTTACCACCACTGTAAAGAAAATCCACTGGACGTCTCAACAATTTAATTTTCCAGGCGTTTTGAAAAATTGTCAGAATTGCCCATTTCTTTATTCTTCGTCACAGTAATGGTCTTACTCCTGTCTCCTCACAGGGCTTTGTCAGTGGCATTACAGGAATTGTTACAAAGCCCATCAAAGGTAAGACAGATACAGAATAAGTTTCAGAAATATGGTATCAGAGATCTGAGAGTTTCTTAGTTAGGTAGCTGGATAAGTAAGTAAAGAGCCAAGGGACATTCTTATTGGACAGTAGTGAGCATAGTCCAGTTTAGTGAGAAATTCTGCCTGTTTCTGCTTGTTGAAATAGCCCTCGGCTCAGTGACGTTCCACATAGAAGCCTGTGTGTGCTCATGTGTGTAGGCGCTCAGAAGGAGGGAGCCACAGGATTCTTTAAAGGTGTTGGAAAAGGGCTTGTAGGAGCTGTTGCTCGACCAACAGGGGGCATCATTGACATGGCCAGCAGTACCTTCCAGGGCATTAAGAGGTATCTAATGAGTATCTAATGCACTGGTGATTCTTTTTGTGCACATTATGTTTAAGTCTCTGGATTATTCATTTGTTACATTTTAATGTACACAATGCTTTGTGAAAGATATTAAATTACAGATTGATTGTGATCTGTTCATTCAGAGCGGCAGAAACATCTCAGGATGTGGAGAGTTTGAGACCCCCACGGTTCATTCATGAGGATGGTGTCATCAGACCATATAAGGAAAGGGAGGGCATTGGCAGCCAGATGTTACAGGTGACATGTTCATTTTTAACCCCAGATAACCCGTCTGACACACACAGGTTGTACTGATGGCTAATAACTGTTATTTGTTTATAAAGCCATTCAGACATTTTTAGACGTACATCTGCTATAGATGTATTTCTTAACTTCTCATCTCTCATTTCTACATATACACTATATGTCCAAAACTATCCAGACCACCATTCTAATTAATGAATTTAGCTACATTAAGGTGCACCCATCACTCACACAGGCATTCAAGTGCACAAAAACAGCTTGCATAATCTCTTTAGAAAAGCACTGCCAAATAAATGGAATGCTCTGGAGCAGCTGGACATGTGCCTAAGGTCACTATACCCAATGGCAACCGTTAGCTAGAGGGGCTGTGGAGCAGCGGAACTGTTCTCTCGAGTGATGGAGCTCCATCCAGTACCTTTGGAATGAGCTGGATTGACGTTTGTGATCCAAAACTAATCATCCAACATCAGTACCTGACCTCACTAATGCTCTTGTGGTTGAAAGCAATCAAATCCTGCAGCAATGTTCCAACCTCTAGTGTAGAGCCTTCCCAGAGGAGCAGAGGATGTAAAAGGAGGACAAACTCCTTATTAATACTCTTGATTTCAGAAGAAATGGTGGATAAGCAGGTGTCTGCAAACTTTTGGACATATAGTGTAGGCATTTATATACAGTGATTTTGAACACACCCTGTTACAATATCATTTTAATATATTTATTTGGGAATTTTACTGAGATTAAGTTATGATATGCATTTGTTTATTAGGCTATGATTTCATTAAGGTGGCACTATCATTTTGTAATGATAATTTTTGCGTGTAGGAAAATTTGTATTTTTTTTCGATAGATTTTTATTAGGATTTAATGAAGGTGGTCAGTAATAGTACATTCAGGATGTTTTGTGTTGGCTGGGTGAAAATCTTTTACTATATTGACAAATAGTTTTTCAATATTATAGTAAATATTAAAATCATGAACAGACAGGGATATTTAAACAAATAAAAAAAATAGAGATGATCAGATTATTTAAAAGTAGAGATTATCAATAACAGATTAAAACCTAAAGTAACAGTGATGAATCTCCTGTAAAGTCACTCTTATTGATTTGTCAGATTTTTCTGCAGTTTTGTTTGGAATGGCAAATGCATTTCTACTGTCTTCATTCGCTGTTATTTGACAGATTCAAATTAGTTGTACAACTAAGTGCTGATTCCCCCCATCTGTGGCTAGGATCCCAGACACAGATTAAGCCTAAATCTAGATTAGAATTTCCCCTAGTGATTCACAATTGGTACTTCAGGTTATTTCAAGTCTAGGCTGGACTGATAACTTAATTATGTGATGATGTGTACAGCAAGTTCAGAATAAATTTCAATATGTGATAACAATTACACTATGGCTGCTAATATGCATAAATTATATTACTGGTAGAATCAGCAGTTTGTATATTAAAGTGAAGCACAATTGAAGGCACGATTGAAATGTTTAGAGCAGAGGAAAAGCAAGTTCGCCTTCTGACTATAGCTTCCCTCTCTCCTCTCTTGTCGTGTTTGCAGAAAAGAATGGCCCTCTCTGAATGGAATAGCATTGACAGTGATGATGATGATGAGAATAAGGACAGCTAGAAAAGTGTCTTACATTGTCATCTGAATTCCTCAGGGCATTTATGAGATCACTTTTGTGCCAATTAGCCCACGATACAGGCTGTGTAACTGCCTATAGTAAACTGACAGAATGTTGGAACAGTGAAGATGTTGTCTGCAGTAGATTAGGTGTAATATGGGTATCTGTGCATGTACAGTTTACTGTTTCACAAGAACGTATCTGTTTTGTTTTATCTTTCAATTTTATTGCAATTTTATTTGTTTTCTTTTATGTTTCCTTCTGTCCTCTTATGTTCATTCATACCTCATCCTACCTTCCATTTATTTCCCCTCTTCTGAATAAAGTCATTTCAAAAGGCATGTCTCTTCATTTACCCCTCCGGCTCCATGTTCACCACTGTCATAATTATTGATTATGCATTCCTTTTATGGATATAACAATACAACATTCATTGTTGTATTATGACTAGTTTGTTTATAATGTTGAATGTTCTTATAAAGTGATAATAGAAACATTAACATAATGCAGCCAGTTCTTATTTTTGCTGTATCAAAATGAGACAAAACTGTATGGTAGCGAACTCAATAATGGATTTTCTGACCCTCCTAATTCTTTTATTTTGTTGCATTGTAAAAGTAGCAACAGAACTGAGTGCGTATTTAGTAAGTTACCTTACCTTCACTTGCAACTACTGCGGGAATTTTTTTTATTTTGGGTTGCTTTTACGGTTTGTGCTACGTCATCAAACTGTTTTCAGTTTCCCTCTGGCTATCCCCCCTACACCACCACCTTCATCATCACCATCATCACATCAACATCTTGTTGAGCCACACAGTTTCAAATAGGTACTATTATAAAATCAGTTTCAAAATCTAGTAGGGAAGTGGGTTTTGTTTCTGTACTGGACATGTCAGGTCACTTTTATGTTTTATTAATGTTTAACTCTGTGTTTTATATTTCAGAAAATTGAAAATGGACGATTTGCAAAGTACAGATACTTCGCTCATGCCAAGGTGAACGAGTCCGATTTCCTGATGATCACGAAAAGGTACGCAGCTGTGCTGTCGCTAAAAATGTAAATAAAGCTAATCAGTTCAGCTCTGTCTTTTGTAATTCCAAATGTAAGTCATCACTCTCCTGTATCTGCAGGGGGATATTTTTTGTTACTAAGGGCACTTTTGGTCAGTTGACCTGCGAGTGGCAGTATCTGTTCGACGAGTTCACCAAAGATCCTATGATTGTAGAGGAAAGACGACTGCGTATTGAGGCAAAGGTACATGAATACATGCACTGCCCTTCGCAAAGTCAATAAATTGAAATAGCAGAATTATTTAATTTTCTATCCTTAATCATACAAATGCATAGAAAACTGACCCAAAATTATGCTTTATATGCAGTATAAAAGTAAACATGCAATGCAGCTCATTTTCAGTTCAGCTCAATTACAGTTCCCAGTTCCAATTATGGTTTGAAATTGAATCAGTGACTGATTTTTCTCAAATGAATGACTTTCAATTACTTTCTCTCACAGGAAAGAGTTAAGTCTGTGTTTCATGCCAAAGAGTTTGGAAAGATCATCAACTTTAAGACTCCAGAAATAGCAAAGGTATGAGAACAGTTCCACTTTGCTCAAACAGTAAACAGTAAATAAACACTTTTGGCACCAATTGCTTTCGTATAACTTCTGGCATCAGAGGTACTTCAGTTTAATGCAACACAGTGTCATTTAGTTATATCCAGTATGTAAAAGGAAAGTGATTTGGAGTGGGACAGTGCAAATATCTGGCTGGACAATGATTTGAGAGGCTGTCTTGAGCTTCGTGAGACTGTTTATCCATACTGACGTTTTATTGTTTTCCACAGTGGGTCCTAGCCAAGCTTCAAGATGCGAGAGAAAGTTTGCCAAAATAGCCCCAGCATGGACGGTAGCCTTAAGAGAACCTGAGATCACAAATACACACAGACCACCTCTCCTCCCCTTAGTGTGTGCCTTTACTTATATGCAAAACAACACTAAACAGACTGTGCGTTGGTCACTCAAAAAACTGTATTCGTACCATACGTTATAGTGACTGTTAGAGGTATGCATGTGTGTGTACACTTAATTGTTTACATTTCTTCTTTTTAGTCACTTTGGCAGCGCAGTCACTGGGTCGAATACCTTGTTTGCATTCAAATATACCAAAACTCCCATTTTATTTAAGCAAAGCTTACATTTTAGTTTGTGAAGGGACAGTCGGAATGGAGAACAAGAAGGAATGTTCATTATTTAGTGGAATGGTTAGGAAGTACTGTAAAGGAACAACAAATTTTACATTTTAAGTGTTAAGCACATATTGGTTAGTCGCTGGTTACATGGAGTTACGTGATTGCAGGTGAACAGAGAAGCGTTTCCCCAGCTCAGTAATTGTTGTGAGCCTTAACATCTGAACTCCATATAACATTCCATCCGTACTACAGCCAAGTAATATTTATTCATCATACAATTTCATCAATGTATTCATCAACAAAACACTACTTACTGCTCCTTTCAAGGCATCCCCACACAAAGCCATTCAGATTTTATATGTGGAGAAGATAAAGACCAATGTATGTATGTATGTATGTATGTATGTATTAACGGGGAACATAAGTAAGAAGTTTAACTTGACCAAGAATGTCTGAAAACAGCTCGGTTTGATGTGCTCTACAGGGGACATTACATGAATATTTTTGTACTTGTTGCTTTTGCATGAAAACATTTCTGTTGGCCATTGTGTGTATAAATGACACTGTTTACAGCTTCTCAACAGTATTGTACTGTAAATATTTAGTGGCTTTGGTACTTACTGTTGATTTATTCTCAGCCTTTCTATGCAGCTTGTACTGATATACTGTACCTTTAACAAATGATACATAAGGGATGACAAATATGCAATAATAATTATCCTTTCAGTGGAGCTAATGAATTGTTTTCTGAAATATTTGTCAGTTATTGCACTGGTAATAAGGCAAAACAAAACCACTGGATATGATTTCAATGTTATCCTGTAATTTTTAACTGAGTATGCATACTGAATAAATGTATTTTGATGAATGTTGTTTGGTTAGTACAGTAATGGTCTTCACTGTAGTTAACAGTAAAGTTTAAGATCACTAGGTATTATTTATTGAATCTACATATATCATTCAGTTTAAATACAGAGAAGGAATTTTAAATCTGCTTAGTTTGTGTAAGCAAATATAATCACACATTACATTAACGATACATAATTTTATACACCAAAAAGCAATTACTATTTTCTTAAACGTAGGACATAAATATGGTTTTATATTTCCAAAAAGACCCATTTTGGTTCATTTTCAACAAAACAAAAAACTTCAACAACACAACCTTTTTTTAGAGTTTTATTTTTTTCCCTCCTGTGTATAGTTTATAGGCATTTTAACTTCCCTACCTAGATTAACTTTGGCTCCATTATAAAGCTGAAAACATTCAAAACCTTCCAGTACTAATTTCAAGAAACCTACATTATCATTTAGACTAAATATATATATATATATATGGCTGCTTGCAATTCAGTTCAGTGCAACTTAGTTAAGGCACATCAAGAGCATTTTGTAACTAAAGTTCATTTGTACATTCAGATTATTATAAATGTAAACTTTGCCCTGATTTTTGCCCATCAGTCAGTCAAAAAGTGCCAAGGTTGACTTTTTTTTCAGGTTTGATCAACCACCTTAGCAATTCTTCACAAGTACCATTTGTGAGGGACAGGGAATACATTTCTGAACATATCATGCCCCCTGCTTTTCCTAATCACCACTACGTTCAGAGAAAACAAATAATAAGTATTTCTGAATTATCTAGTCTGTTATGGGATCAAACAAGGACCCATAAAGAGAATGCTTGTTCACACTCAGAATAAGGCCACAGTGAAATGTGAACTCAAACAGATCTTTATCAGGCCTCTCTTGCTGGCCAAGTCCAGATTCAGCCCTGGAATCCCTCCCATACATGCTTCTGAAGATTTTAGCCAACCACAGAGAGAATGAAAGAAAATGTAATAGCTCTGCACGGTCAGAGGAAGGGATTAAAACAGAGTTCCAGAGTGGAGGTTCAAACCTGGTTTAGACTAGATTGAACTCTTTCAAATTGTGTCTGAGGATGGTGTCCTTCACTGCAGCAAAGACGAAGCGGATGTTCTCTGTGTCGGTAGCGCAGGTGAAGTGGGAGTAGATGGTCTTCTCTCGGTCTGGGTTCTGCTCCTGGTACATCTTCAAAATAAATTCCTGTGCTGCTTTGGCATCATGCTGAGGACCTAGGTACAGATCAAAAACAGACCAAAATGTAGTAAAATAAGCTTAAAAAATGGCGTTGATAAATATATTAAATATAAATGCATTTATTTTAAAATGATGCAAGTTTTCACCATTCTGAGTTCCTCCCTTGGTTCCCCTGAGCCTACCAATCAAAACATTCTCCTACAGAAATCACTTATCTTGATTTAGATGTCAGTAGTGCAGTGGCAGTGAGCATGGGTATAAAAGGCAGGCTTATCTACAGTGCTGCTGAAAAGAATTCCATGAAACTGTGGTTCTTAAAATATGTTTATGATTCAAGACTGTTACAATGTGTCTAATATACAATTACAAAGCCATCATAAACTAATAAAGTAAATACATATCTAATTTTCATTAAAATGTTATACAATCCACTGACAACCTACTATCTTCACATGAGAGAGTTAATAATGAGCAAATGTTTTCCACAGAACCATAGTGTGAATTTGTCTTGAGAGCCCAACACTAGTGACATCAGCATGCTTAGTCTCTAATCTGTCTTCATTATGACTGTCAGTACCAGCGTTACTACTGCTGCAATCATTCGAAACCCCCACAATCAGTAAGTAAATCACTGATTACCTGTAAACTCTGGAAAGTAGTTGGCAAGGTGGGAATAGGTGATCTTCTCCGCCAGAATATCTGTCTTATTCAGGAAGAGAATGACCGAGGACTGCTGGAACCATGGATACGTGATGATGGTCTTAAAAAGAGCTTTACTCTCCTCCATACGGTTCTGGAAACCAGTAAATACAAGAACACATATGAGCCCAGACACCACTAATTAGTTTAACTAATTCGTTTTACATTAGTTATTAACAGTTGAGTGTAGAGCTGATAGTGGACAGATGGGTTGTTTTCATGAGGAACTGACCTCATTGTCACACTCTGCAAGGACTTGGTCGTACTCGCTCAGTGCCACCAAGAAGATGATGGAAGTCACGTTCTCAAAGCAGTGGATCCACTTCCTGCGCTCTGACCTCTGACCTCCAACATCAACCATCCTAATTGCATGAAAAGGTGACTCAAATTAGAAGAATCCCTTTTGTTGTTCGTTAAGTATGGATTTAGTTAATTGCTTCTACATAGACCACCTTGGTACATTCACTTTCATTGTTTGTTCTGCGCTTCACTATTGTTGAACAAAAGCTTTAAAGACAGCTACATGATATTATAACACCATCTGCTATTTGGGCCTATGTTGAAGGCCAGAGAAGAGCAGGCTCCCACCTGAAAATAACATTTTCCAGGTCGAACGGGTATTCAATGATGCCTGTGGTGGGGACTCGTACCCTCAGGATGTCCTGTTCAGTGGGTACATACCCTGGATTTGCAATCCGCTCCAGGTCACTCAGGTAACTATGGCACATGACATGAGGAACACGAAGAAACACATGAGTCGTTGATAATATGTATTGTTCTTTTTTTTAAAGAATGGCATAATAAGAACAGTGCCGATATTGAAATTCACATTGCGTTGTCTCCATCAAGATAACAGACCCACAGTAATGACAGAACTGTATAATATTTACTAATACATGACTGGACTGACTATTTGGCAGAGTCAGATAGTTGATATTCTCGGCGACGGTCGTAACATTCCTGAATTCCTTGGTCGCTCCACAGACTGCGGATGGCCTCCACATAGCTTTTGTCCAACTCCATCACCTTATCAACCTCCAACTCGTTCAACAAATTAGCATAAACCTACAAAGACACATACACATCAGTAATCAGACAAGGAATCGGTGTTCAGCTATGTTTCAGTGCAGTAAAGACGTTGTATGGTTAAAGACTGGAGTACACTGCAAATAAGGAAGGGAGGATATGGTTACATTCCCAAATAATAATGATTCTTTGTTAGTTTCATTGTAAGGATGGGGCAGTTACCAGATTTGATGGTGCACCGAACAGTACACATTAGTAATGTTTGTAATAATTTCATATTCATTTAAATTGTTCTCAATAATTTTGGTATTATAACGGAGTAAGAGTGGTTCGATATTCCTATGTTGAAAGGAACTGTATTAGTATTTTCAAACATTTTCAAAATATTGTAACAATACCAGAATAATACCATAAAACCTGCACAATTTTTGTCACTGAGAACAGAGTACAGGAGATTTTCTTACTGTCCCATATCTATTTTACGGTGTATATGAAAAATGATGAGCACCAGTGCTGCTTTTAACAACTGAATGTGTGTCTGGTACCTGATTCTCGGAATTAGAGAACGATATCTTCAGCATCTCCATAGCTCTGATCATGGACTGCATGGCGGTAACAATGTTCTGGAACACCAGCTTCGTGAAGCTTTTTTTGTCCTCTTCAGTGTAGCCAGAGCCATGAATGATGCGCATCTGTTTGATAAAGGTGCTCTTCCCACTCTCCCCCGTGCCTGAGAAAGGGAGAGAAGGAGGTAAAGTCTCAGATGAGTGCTTTGTCTTCTGTGTCCTTAAATACTTTCAAAGGAATGTAACATTTAAGAGCTCAAATCATGACATGAAGCATTTCTTGCTTATCTGTCTGATTAAAAAAAAGAGCAAACATTTACATACCCTGGTACAGTAACCAACTACTAGCGCTACATTTCTTTGAAGGCTTTGAATGAACAGGACATATGAAAGTGGCTGCTTGTATCTAGCCCACTTCCCTTGTGTATATATTTTTCCTTGGAGAAGAACAAACAGTGTTTCTCTTCAGCAGTTTGGCTAGCACAGTGACATGACTAAAATGATTGTTAAGCTGAGTGGACTTTCAGTTCTAGGCTCCAGTGTTGGCTAGAGCTGATTAAATAAACAACAAACTGCATATAGTTAATACAGACGTTTCTACTGACAGCTCGTAACAGTTATTGAGTATTGCTAAAACAACATTTGTGATAAGAAAACATTTTATAACCTCAGCAACAGCAGGAGCCACATCAGCACACAAAAATAGAGACAAAGTGGGATTTAACTGATAGTTAATGTAAATTACTCACTTTTATTAACAGAAAACCAAGGATGCAGCCTGTGATAATAAAGCCAAAGAAGAAATGAAAGTTGTTAGAAAGAAACGAAGAGGTTTAGTCAAAGAGAGAGGGAGAGAGAAGAAGAAGAGGAGGAAGCGGAGAGGGGGATGTGCTTTACTGATGTCTTGTTTAAATAGAAGGCTTGGTAGGACATCTGTCTCAGCCCTGGCTGTGACCATGGAATCGTTTACAGCTACTGCAGCCACGGAACGGCAGTCAGCCAGAAGGACAACTTGGGAAGGTTTCTTCTAGTGATGGTGCTGTTTATTTATTTATTTATTTATTTATTTTTTATTTTCTTAAACAGAAAGCTTGAGTATTCGTTTTTTTTCCATTGTATAATTGGTTTCAAAACTAATGTCCTTTAAAATTTTCATTGTACGATGGTCATCTAAAATTGCTGTATTCAAACTGCTCAAACCAACACTATTTTTATCCTGTTGGTGTTGATCTGATACCAATACTAGTTAGAGCTGGGCGATATGGCCAAAAATGTTATCACGATAAACAAAATTCATATCAGACAAACACTCAAACAGTGGAACATTTCACAGATCTGTCATGGGAGAGTGGGAGAAAGTGTCTGGTGAGCTGTTTTTATCAGCTGGAAAAGCATGGCTATTTTGTAATAGTCATAATTTAAGAAAGAAAACAGATTATTTTTAGCTGGTGATGAGCGCTCAGCTACCCCGCTACAAATGACATCACAGTATTCAGACACCAGCTAGCGACGACTGGATATTCAATTGTAGTAGTTTAAGGGGTGAACCGCAAAATATCAACACCAGACAAACAGAGTCCTCCTTTTAGGTACGTTTAAACTGAAAGCGGTGCTTTTGTGTCGTGTTTGATCTACAGTATCATCAATTCTCCGTGTTTTGGAGTGACAGAGCGCTGCTTCAAGTTGGCCAGCTGCTAAAAACAGCTAGCCTGGAAAGATAGCGATCTCCTGCTCTTCAATGCCTCACAGCTTCCTCAGTTTACTTTCGTTAAATCGGAGCTGTAATTTACATGAACCCACTTCTTTCTTTCACTTTCGTTGCTTGGGAATGCACTCATACTAAATTATGACTGTCCGAGCGCTGCAACAGCTCTGTAGTTGTGAGGATTGTGATTGTGATTTAACGCTGCTAAAGCTGGTTAGGATGTACAGAAAGAGGTGAGTTCGCTGTAGGACAGTACAGTTACACCACTGACCTCATCACTCACACTCGGTGACAGGAGAGCAGATTGCCGGTCGCTCCACTCAAACAGGGGATGTGTAACTCCGCGTTTCAGCCGTTGCTAAAGACTCATCTTACTCGTGGCCCCCTCCCTCTCTAATCATGTAGTAGTGTCGCCTTCCTTGCAGTAGAAAACGCCTCCAAGGCTTTCGCTGAACGTGGGAGTGTGAGAATGGTGTATTATATCGAACATTTATCGAACATGTCGTATCGCTCTATCGAGGAAAAGTTATATCGTGATAATTATCGTTATCGTTTTATCGCCCAGCCCTAATACCAGTACTAGATTGGTACCAACGGTAGTATTTACAGCTTTCAAACTGTAGTCTGATCGAATGGGACACAATACTGGTAATCAATAAGTGATATCTTTTCATTCTAATGAAAATCTCTTTATATTCACCTATATGGAGTCAGACATATAGTATTCTACAGAAGTCAGAGACCACACTTTGTTAATTTAATTTCCAGTCAAAAACGATTAAATAAAAATATTTATGTTTTAGCATCAGGAAGAAAAGCAGAAAACATAAACTAAGCCTAGTTTTTGCAAGACCACAATTGGCTGCGTAGCATTTGTCACACAAGCAACTGGCATTTCAATAACAAGGAGGCAGTCATTCATGTAGGATCCAAAACATATCATTTATCTTTCTAATTAAAAGTTCTCCTCTTATCTCTGCAACTGTTCCTGCCTGCTAGATTGAAATGTGGCTAGCTAAGCGCAGAATACACGTAATCTATATAACAGATAAATATGGCCAGTAGCTATGTAAACACATTCATGCCACAATATATCCCCGCAGCCTTTCAATTAAGTTACTGCAATAACTATGTGTGGCGGTATGCATGTTTATTAAAAAGTTAACTCTTACAAGTATGTTACTTTCTGAATTTCTGAGATCTCTTAGTCACAGACCGAGTTATGACATTAGAAAGTCTATCACCTCTGAAGAGCCCAAACTGACAAAATCACATTTTAAGATTCCACTGCATTACATACAGGTTTTATTTAACCCACAGGACACAATTTAAGTGATAACAATCTGTTACTGTATTTATAACTCTTTTTAAGACCTGCAAACATTGTCCCAAATAAATTAAACCTTTACATATCGCTGTTGTTGGAAGAAAACCTTGTATCTCTAAAATGGGAACTTTACAGAAGAAGGAAAAAACTACTTTACTTTTAATGTAATTCAAGCCATTTTGGGCCGTTTCTTTTGGTCCATTCATCAGGAAATTTACACACAATGTAAAGGAAAACAGGCATTTTGAAATTATATCTAAAACTGGAAAACGTCAAAAATAGAGATACTTTTGTTTCTGACAGCAGTGATATGCATATTAAATGAATATATCATTTTAAAAGTTACAATAAATAACAATATTATACTTTAAGCTTTCTTTGCAGGCGCTTTCTCTCATTACACTCTCACTTTCACTTTTGGTTCTGGACTGGTTATAAAACAATCACTGATCAGTTACTCCATGTTAACATGAATAGGATCACTCAACAATCTGACAGTACTCGCGCTGTTCTCTTTTTCTACCGTGCTGTGAGGCCAATCAGCTGCACACACACTAAACACACACAGAGCCCACAGAGCACTGATAATAGCCTGTTAATGAAGCAAGATTTATTTATTTATTTATTTATTTTAATTTGAGGGTTGTCCCATTTCGTAGGGCAAGATTTCAACCACTACCCCTTGTAACTCAGTTCCGAGGGGTTAGGGTAACACTCGAAAACAAGGGGTAGGGGTAAAAAGAAGAAATGGGATTGGGCCTTTTCCTCACTTTTAGCCAGCTAGACTTGAAGAAAGACTTATCTGAATGGTAACATGATGCACTTTTATCCCTTTTTTCCCAGTGAAATGATGGTGTAAGAAAAGCGATAGCAACACAGATGCTCATAGGCTAGCCTGCTAACCAGCATTTCACTTTGCCTATATCTTAAAAAAAATGTTAAAAACATGTTAAAATCAAAAAAGATTCCTCTGACACTTTTGGCTTTTCTGCAAAACATTAGTTAGTATCTTCTGACTGGTTTCTGCAGACTGACACACATATTTCAAGCACACACACACACACACAAAAAACAGCACAACTTTAGCTAACCTACCTCGCGTCTTTGCAGCTGTTTCTGACACACTGCTTGCTAGCTAATGTTAGCTAGACTAAAATCTACACTCTTTGCACCGTCACGTTTCAACAAGTGGCCCAGTCAGTCAGTGAAAATGCCTCTTCTAGGCCAGCAAAATTACATGGACACCTCAACAACTAAATATAATATCACACTTTTCAGTATTTCATGTGTTTACTCTTCGCCTTTGTTGTGAGAGGTGTCTTCACTTTATTTTAAAAGTTCTCACAGTGGAAGGATGGACAGAACCACCTGTAGATTTTTTTAGATCTGAAGCAAGAGTGGAGCTTTCTTCTCAAATATGAAAGTGCTGTTTATCTGATGGTGACAGTTTTGGTGGTCTACCAGGTCTCGCACAGTTGCATGGTTATCTCTTGAAAAATTAGCAACTTGTACTTAATGGCCATTTTGACTAGAAGTTAAAGAAACGAAGGGTGGCCACTGACTTTTGAACAGTGCTGCATGCATGTTTGTCTTGGTTACACTCCATCTGCAAAACGGATCGATCTCATGTGGTACTGTATTAGCTGTGGGGAAAGTGAAAACCCCAGCTCTCTCTCTCTCTTTCTCTCAGATTTATCACACATAAAAAATATCTAAACTGATATAACTCTGAATCTTCTATCCAAAGCACACACTAGCAGCATGCATACTAATAACCACACCTTACACACCTTATGTAAGTCTCATCAACGTCAAATGTCAAAAGAAATAGCAAAAAGATTAACAAAACAAAGATGACACAGTTTACTACAACACCCAGTGATCGATATAGAAGAAAACACAATAGTTGCTCCAAAATAGTAGTGGCAAAGTATAACATCCTGCATGCAGACTGATAGCCTGTACTATTTGTTAAACAAATTGTGTTGGTTAGTGTGTAGATGTGCCTGTGGATGTGCCTGTAAATTTATGTGTGTGCATTTATACATGTGTGGGTGCTTTACTGGAAGTAATTTTACAAGTGAAACACAGACAACCAGACAAGCCATACGGAAAACAAGGTAACGTTCCATGCAAAGTCTTATGATCTTGAGTTAAGAAGATACACTGCGATATTCAACACACAAGATTTTGTTATCATGGACACTTTGAAATAACATCACTGCATTTTTGTCACACAAGTTAGTAGTTTTAGTTTCGCAGGTTCCCACTACATTGTTCCATTACAATGATTTTTTTCACTTTATTTGATGCTTGTATAGGTGTTTTATTCAACTGAGCGCCTTCACAGCTCATGGTAAACGTCACAATGCTATCCTTTCACACTCAGTGTGCTAGCTAGTCTACCACCCAGCCCAAAAACACTTATGGGAAACCAAAGACATCATGCTCATATAGAAAGAAAAAACAGGATAACAAAAATGAATGAAGAATACTGCGCTGTTCTATAAAGAGATACAAGTGTTTTTCCAATATTGAAATCCTAAAATGAATGAACACCATGCATAAATGACATTCAGAACACTATACGTATGTACCTGTATTGCTTAATCATGCACTTTTTTTTATTACAATATCGCAATTATGGCGTAAACCATGATTAACTGTAGATAATTTAATTAACATATCACTGCTGTCGATATGTATCTCTATCTTGTATCTCCAAAATGACAACTTTACAGGAGAAGGAAAAAACATACTTTACTTCTAATGTAAGTCAATGGAACCAGACTTTTTTCCCAAGTAATTTTGGATCATTTCTTTTGCTCCATTCATCAAGAAATGTACACACAAAGTAAAGGACAACAGGCACTTTCAGATTATGACAAAACCTGAAAAACATCAAAAATGAAGATACGAGGTTTTCTTCCGACAGCAGCGGTATACATTTTAATACATTAGCATGTGTGTTTGTGTGGCCTATTTTTTTTATTTATAAAAATGATTCTACACATTTCTAATAACTGCAAGGCTATTGCAGTGTGTTGACTCCCACTGAACGATACAAATCTATGTGATTTGACATTGAAATCTCTTTAGGTGGCCTTCATCCTTGCGCTGCTTCTTTGCATGAATTAGCATTCGCACAGTGAATTTCCAAGTGACACTGCGATGCTTCGCACAAATGAAAATGACCAGATTTGAATCCATTTGGCTGCCGAAGTCAGGCAAGAATTCTTCTGGAATGCTTTGTAGTGTCAGGAACAAACTCTCAAGATACACTCTTGTAATGTGCATTACGTTCATGAGCGCTCAGAGAAAAGCAGTTGAATGACTGATTAATTAACGACGACTTCCAGAAAGTGAGGCCCTAATCTAGTTGATCTGTTCCAGACAAAAAAAAACCCTGCTTGACCACTGCTCTACTGCACATAGGGGCAACATAGATGTTGGTAGATGCTGAGGCCTATCTCATTTCCTGTTTGAGGGGTAAGTATTTCCTGTTTAAACAAAGGGCATTTTCATGACTGTACTCTGAAAGTGTGATTTCAATGCTTTATCCTATAAGGAAGGGTATGAGGACTATAGTCATCCCATACATTTCAAAAACGTCCGTTTATACTGCAAGTTGTTGCCAATATCAGGTACCTTTCCTTCAGGTCACTGAGCATCTTCCAGGCTGTGCGCTCATGTTCCTCTACATACTTAGAACACTATTAACAGACCCAACTAATCTTGAAGTTTAATATGATTTAATATATTGTCTAGGTTTCAGTTGGCCTAGAATTAACTCAGAATAAATAAAAAACAACAAAGATGAACTACAAGTTGCAGCCATTCCTGACAATGATGTTAGAACTGGACGTTTTTCCTTTATGGAACTAGAAAAAACATGTTCTGTTGAAGATTTGTTTGTTTGTTTATTCAGTCATCATCCACCCATCCATCTATCCATCCATCCATCCACCTTAACTGTGCACCTTTCTAATAAGCTCACTTTTTATGGTGTATTTGGGAAAACTGTCACCAGTGGTCAGCCTGCTAATGACAAGGCTTATCACTGATTTCAGTGACCACTTGTGTTCTCTTGATAAAGAGCCATTAACTTGATCTAGCAACTCATTCATGTTGCTTGTTTATAAACTGTTCATTTGAAAATGGTAACATACAATACAGTACTACTGTTCCCTGGCTGTATATCTTTATTATGCCTTTATTACACTGATGGACAACAAAATGATTTCGCATTCATCAGAAAAATTACACAAGGCCAATAAACAGTTTATTCAGGCTTGAGGACATCATTTTCTTAGGTTTGACTTTAGGACTAATCCTCAAATAAATGTATAGATTTTTTTGAATTAAAGTACCTTTTCCAAGAGTTTTAGCATATAACCCGTTATCTGTGCTGTTTGTTTTTATGTAGCTTCTTCTGTCACATTGTTAGATAATTCTCCTTATAACCTGCAACCTGTGCTATTGTTTCCACGCTGAAGTTCGACCTTTCCGTTGGGCCGAGTCCCTCGAGAAAAGCTAATGTGGTCAGTCAGTGGGATAATGAATCCATGGGGGACTCTGATCGGACTTACGCATCGCCGTGCTGGTGTGTGTGGGGGCCAACTGCACAGCCATTTGCATCATCCTCATATAGCTGAAGCACTTCCTCACTCTACCACAGGTCAGAGGGAAAAGGGGACAGGAGATTAACGGCAGACAATAGTGGCGCGAATTGGATTCACATACGTGAGCTAAACTGACCTTTTTACCTCCTACGACAGGGAGAAAGAGACAGGCAGGTAGGCAGACAGGTGCCGCAGCTGTACGCCTGTGCTGGAAGGATGTTTGCTATTGAGGAAAGTTTGCTTAGGGCACATTCATGGCATGAACCTCAGCTTTGCATGCATTTGCATAGACAGAGCAGTCATGGTGACTGTGCTGCCAGAAACTAGAGTTCACCAAACGGTGTTATGGTCGCCATAAGCCACACGCACACTCCACCCAGGTATTGCCTCTTCGACTACTTTACCTAAATCTCATCTATCATTATTATGAGTTTTTTGTGAAACCAAATAAAACAAAAACCTACTAGCTTCTCATTCCAGTCAAACCAATGTGCTTTTTCCTAGTTCAGCTAACTTACTAGTTGAACTGGGGACTAAAACACTTGTGAGAAAAAAGCTTAACATGGCTTAATGTGCTAAAACAACAACCTAGGAACACCAAACCTCTCTCTCTCACTACAGATCATAAGCTCTCTGTTGCTGAAAGGATGAACTTGTGATCTGAAAAGAAGCAACAGTAACTAGTAAGAATCTCACTGTACATTTATAATCCATAAAATCACTGCTTTCTTTTTTGGATCACAGGTTCATCCTTTCAGCAGCAGAGAGAGCTTATGACCAGTGGTGGTTTGGTGTTCCTATGTTACTGTTTTACTACAATAATCCACGTTTAGCCTTTTCATTATAATGGGTTTAAATGGAAAGAAAAAAGGATGTCCCTTGAACTACTGGTTTGACAGGGACAGAACAGCCCCTGTACTACAGCTAATTTCTAATGGTAACGTCCACTTAAAGGAAGGGTTCACCAAAATATCAAATTTACACCTTACGTTAACCCTAATGTGGCAAAGACTTTGAGTGACAGACTTCCACAACTTCTTAGCTAGCTTATATTAGCCAGGGCAAAACTAAAGAAGCAAACTTCAGACAACAAATATGTATATCAATTAGACTTTTCAGTGAACCACTCCTTCACAGAACATCGCCAAAGGATAGTTTTTCGTTATGGTGACATGACTAGCTAAGCCAGTCAAACCGTGGTACTGAAACTGAAGCGCCTTTACTCACCTAACAGAAGCAACTTCAGCTCTCTCCGAGAGTCTTTCTTGTCTCGTCGAAGCTGCTTGTCTATCTCTTGATTAATCCTCTGACACTCTTTCTCCTCAGCCGACATACAGCACCCAGCCATGGTCGCCCAGTGTTTTGAACCCTGGTACCAGTCTTCGTTAAAAACAGTCACTCGGACTCTACTTTAAAAGTGCGTTGGCCAACCGTCGTTTCCCTCACCGAGCTACGAAGTCATGTAGCTATAAGCTCCTCACAGGGGGGTCCGGCCTGTCATGAACTTACTTTTTTCAGTGTAAATGACGAGTAACTGTCCTAACTGAGAGAAAATTCGTCTTTTCTAACATCCTAAGTGCTCCTTCCGAACTGTTTTTGCTCGGTTTTCTTTCTCGTCCCGCTTTTACAGAACACGAAGACCACAGCGACTATCCCTGCAACTCCCGCGCTTAAGAATCGTCTCGTGCCCATCCCTGACACCCACCCGTTTTCCGGAAAGCCACGCCCCCTAGGCTTGGAGCTCACGCTCACAAGCGGCCCTGCTCTGCGATTGGATAATGTATGACACTCACAAACAGTCTGACGGATCTCTAAGCCAATCGCAGCGTAGGAGGCGGGGTTTTATGAATGTGGGTGGAGGGGGGAAAGCACCTGCCGCCTGGGATGAAAATTCTTATCAACCTGGAATGTCTTTAGGTTCCGTTTTAATCGGGGCATTTTATAGCAAATATATTTGAATCTTTGCTGTTCTACAAAATAAAATAAAATGAAATAAAATGAAATATCCCTTATAACACTAACAGATTAACCCTTTCAAATTAAATTGCACTGAAATAAACAACTAAAAAATAATAGCCTTATAACTATATACTAACATACTAATTAGCCTATTTAAAAACAGAGAACAGTTTTTTTTTTCCTCCAAATTATTAATTTGACTGTGTGAATCATCAAACTGCAAAACCGGACAGCTGCTTCTCTGGAAAATGCCCCCATGCAAGTCAAAGTACAGACAACATCTCCTACCTTGTTGATTGCATTCAAAACAGCAAGGCACAGATTTGCAACTGTTTTCCAAGTGAAAGTGGATTTTCGTTTTCTTTTTTGGGCAAGAACACACTTAAAGCGAAGAGCACAGGGTCTTATTTCCATGTTACAAAATCAAGGCACCATTTCGTCTCCAGACTTTAACAGGGATATTTCATAACAGTCTTATAGGAAGACTCCAGCTGTTTCTGTAGTCTACACTCTTAAAAAAGACAGCTCTATAAGGGTTCTTTAGTAAAGAAAATGGTTCTGTATAGAAACATGAACACTCAAAGAACCCTTTGCATGATTAAAGAGTTCTTTGCATCATGAAATGGTTCTTTAGACTAATGGAGAATGGTGAAGTAGATGGTTCTACATAGAGTCTTTTTGAAAAGGGTTCTATATAGCACCAAAAAGGTTCTTCTATGTTCTTCTATTGTTACCAGCTTGACATCATACCAATAGAAGAACCTTTTTGGTGCTATATAGAACCCTTTTCAAAAAGACTCTATGTAGAACCATATACAGCACCATATATGTATATATATATATATAGTACCTCTGTATAAAATACCTCTATACTGTACCAGTATATAAACACAGTAAGGTGCAAAAGTCAGAAGCAACTTTACATTAAGTTCATTTCTGGTCAAAAAGGCCAAAAAAGTTTCTCAGGAAAAAAGTGTAAAATATATATTTCACAAAAAAGCCTCAGACAACTAAAATAATAGAATTACATTTGTCAGTATATCATTTTCATTTTTCTCTTTGCCTTTATGACAGATTCCATTCTTTTCAGGAGACTCGCTTTCAGTTTTTCAACGAAATCTGCAGGAATGTTTTTCCACACCTCCAAAGTTCAGTCTTAGAAGTTGGTTGCGTTTCCTTAAGTGATGTTGAGGTCTGGACTCTGGGGTGCAGGGGCATCCCTAGAGGGGGCTAAGGCTTTACTAAGTGGGTCTTGGGCCCATGCTCATCCACAGTGTTTCTAATGGCCCCAAAATGTCTCTTCATTATGAACCTTTAGAGAAGCAATAGGATGAAAATTAAAAAAAAAAATGGTCAAGTTGGCAGAGAGAAGATCTGTTTCCTCATCGTGTATTCGGTACAGATCTGCTACAATTTAAATATCCACCTACACAAATCACAGATCAAACAAAGGTATTAAAGTCAAGCAAGACTATCTCCACTCTCTTAGATAAGCTGCAGATCCTTATTCAAATACTAGATTATAGATCAGGACAGTCTCAGTTTGTGTGACCAGATAGATGGGATTCTGTTCTGTAGCTGTGCTTACATAGGTGACATTTGTCATAGTGACATTTGGCAGAACAAAAATTATATTATCTCAAAGATTTTTTGTTAGTCCCTATAGGGAATAACATTTCTATAAATTTGGTATAAATTTGGACCTGCTTCTTCAGCTCTGTTAGTCTCCTTCAGCTTCTTTCTTTGTATCTCCTTGCTTGAGTTTAGTTATTTTTATGAAACTCAGAAGAACTCAAGGATCGATAAGTTCTTTGTTTTTGTGAAATGGCAAAAATCTTCTCACTTGACTGGCTTTCTACAGAGCTACCACCTCTTAATTATCACCTACACTGCAAAATGAGAATATATAGCCAATACTGTTGTGATTGTTTTGAAATACTTAATAGAAATATGACAACAAATAATCATGCTTTATAGCCTATGCCCTTTTCTTTACTTCACATTAACTCTTTAACCACTTACTGATTCAGACAGTATATTACATATTTTGAATAACTGTCTCATCTTTATTTTTTAGTAAGCTTTTCATATAAAATCCTGTCAAAATTTCAGCGGTTACTTCACAGAGTACGTAACACTACAACCTTTCCTTATGCAAGTGGATTATCTTTTCTAATTTGCTCAGAAATATCTCCTAAAATTGAACAACTTGGTCTCGGACTTTTGCACAGGACTGTATACTTATATTCAGCACTGTATATAATTATGTATAAACAGGGTTGGGATACAGGTAATGAACTGAATATAGGTATCAGTACTCAGTCCAAGTTACATTTTTGTAAAGGCAGTATTCAGAATACAGTTTCTTTTTACATTTTTAGGAGATGCTTTTACAATACTTAGTCACTAAAAAACAAAAAAACATAGACTATTCAGAAGAAACACCATCATTGCTTGTTTATGAACTATTTTAGAATCAGTGCATGGCATATAGCAAATATGCTTGTTAGGTGAATTCCAAAGATGACCTCAAATATCAGCCTCTTTACAAATACTAAAGTCCCTACTAAAGCCTGAGTGGACTGATAAATCAATGTGACGATCAGTTATTAATCTCAGTGTTACTAAGGTCTGCTAAAGCCTGAGTAGACTGATAAATCAATGAGATGATCAGTTATTAATCTCAGTGTCACTGAGCTCTGCTAAAGCCTGAGTAGACTGATAAATCAATGAGATGATCAGTTATTAATCTCAGTGTCACTGAGCTCTGCAAAAGCCTGGGTAGACTGATGAATTGAAGTTTATTAATTACAAAGTTACTGAGCTTTTTCAAGGGATGATCAAATGAATAATCTCCTCAGTAGTGGACATGGTTGTGAGTGACAAATTTAGCGTTAGTGCTGTACTGTACTGCTGTTCGTGGGGGAAACTGGGGGAGCAGCAAAGGACTAAACCAGGTGGTGGGAGAGAAGACATGTTGAGAATTTTGCAAATTTCAATTAAATGATAAGTGAGTTTTCCATGAAATGCACTTGAAGAAAACTACCAGTAACAGCGAGAAACATTTTTCCACATGTGCCTTACCAAGATGTATTTAAATGTATTCTAGATGTATTTTGTATTAGTTATTTATATTAACTCTGTATAGAAATATACCTAAACACCGTATATAGAAACAGCTCTTTCTGACTGTGAATGCGAATGAGTTTCCACACATTTTGATTTCTTCTCCTTTCTGTGAGCAGCAGTGCCACCTTTTAATGACCTCATCACTCTATTGAAACACACACCACGCACCATAAACAAAAACTGTTTAATTTGTTAATCTAATCTGTTAAAATGTTTACTTTTTACTTTTAGATACTTGAGTATGTTTAAATGTATGATTTTGACACACTACCCATATTTTTACCAATTTTTCAAAATGTCTGCATATTGCAATGCAGACATTTTTCTGTTTTATGTGGGACTATTTTGCCTTAGAACGTCCTGCATGTACCCCTCCACCATGAATGCATTTTAAAACGTATATTCAAGCCAAAAGCTTATCACAAAACTATCATAAAACAATGTCTTTCAACAAATTCATAATCACTTTATGCAATATCTTCCTGTAAGGCAGTTTTAGAATTATTAAACACTCCACAAACCACTCTGAATGACTTTGTTTACATCTTAATCATTTAGTTGTGCAGATTTTTTTAAAAATTGGTGCCATTCCCCTTTCAGTCCAGTTTTCTGTACTTTTTCTAGCCCTCATAAGAGCAGAGAACATACAGAACTATGCTGGGTATTGGTACGTCATGACCAGGATGGACAGAGTAGCCTTAATCCATACTCCGGTAAAAGTATTGTTACTTCAGTGAAATAATGACTCAAGTAAAAGTTAAAAAATCTTTCAAAATTTGAAAAAACAACTTCAATAGTTGAATAGTACAAAAGTAGCAGGTCAAAAGATTATGTAAGCCCTGAGTAACTCCCAGAACTGCAGTGGAACTTCTTAATACATCCAGCATCTATCAGCAGAGGCAGTGAAGTTTATGAAGTTGTGAGTTATTGTTCTGTTTTTGATGCACTGGTCATCTGACATAAAATGCTCAAACGTCAGAGGTGTGACCAACTATAAAGCAGTACAGACGCTGTCATCAACATTACAGAATGGATTCTGTATTGTAACACATATATAAAACTAAAAGATTATTCAGATCGAATAGAAGTCGTGTGTCAACTACGGCTCTAAGCAGATTTTCATTATGAGAAAAAATTGTAATTTGCCTGACATTCCCTGTGGTAAACAAAAATGTGCACGGAAATAGCATCACATGAAAGTAAGTCTACTATTAAACTTCAACCCTATTATACAACCACCAGCTACTGCCAAAACTTCTTAACCACCATATTTGACTAAACTTGCTGGTTTGTAGGGTTGTTTTGATGTCAATTCTTTGCGCAGCAGTGTTAGTGCACATGCAGAAACAGTCATATTTGAGCTTATTAATGACCTCGTAACCTTGAGCCGATGTTCTGACAAATTGTGCAACCTGGTCAAAACGGCCTACCATAGCACAAAGTATGGGTAACTCCTTACTTAAAACAGGGAAGGATGTTTTGAAAGCTTAAATCACTGTATCAGAAAATGCTACCAACATTACAACTACAGGTAGGGTAGTTTTCTAACCAAACCCATTTATCAGAAAGTTTTACCAGCATAAAGGAATAATTAGGAGATTTTGATAGCATAAATCAGCTGATCAGTTCAGGGAGTAAGTGGCAATATTAAGATTAGACTGTATGATTGACTTGAAGTAAGTTTGAATTAACATGAAAAAGAAGTTACTATGCTGTAGTAATGAAATGCGCATGCTCAGTGGGACCACTCGCTGGGTAAGAAAAGCTGTTAGAGCAGCGGTTTAAAGAGCCTGGCCACTTCCTATTTCTCGTGTTCTATCAGAAACACAGCAGAACGCCAGAGGGCGCCCGTGAGCAAGTCCTAAATGAATAGTGCACTACTTTTGTGTATTAGTCCAAATTTCATGACTCACATAGTGCACTATGTAGGGAATAAGGAGCCATTTGTGTTTAAGGGTTTCTAAAAAGGTTATGCCCTGCCTTCCGCACCCCCCATGTAATAAAACGCAACGTACGATAGCTACTAAGCCTCTGGACCACTGTGTAACATCATATCCAGAGCTGAGGGTGCGATACGGAGCCCCGGAGGGGACGGAGGTAAAAAAAAAAACGGGTGAACGTTTTGCAGTTTGTATTAACGTTTTCTTTTATTCGTGGTCACGATTTCTTAAATCGCTCTCTTGTTTTCTTTTAATCATGTGCACGTTTTCTTTACTTCGTGGGTACTTTTTTATTCATGATCACGATTTTCTAATTCGTTCTCTCGTCTTCTTTTAACCGTGGTCATCTTTCATCATCATCAAAACCCGTCAGACGGTCTCAGGGAGCTGTTGGCTGTTTCTGCACAGGACAAATAACACGACCTGTATCTACTACATTGATTTTGCTCACGAATCAAAAAAATAAACAACGTGCGTTCAGTTAAAAATGAAACATCACAACGATTAAAAGAAAACGAGAGAACGAATTAGAAAATCGTGATCACGAATAAACAAAAACGTACCTACGAAGTTGCTACGCTTCCCTTTCTCTCCGCTGGTTGGCGGTAAGCGCCGCTGTAACCCGCCCCAGAACACAGAAGAACGACGGGTTCACTTTTTCAAACAGCAGCCGCGGATCCAGCGCACCAACCCCGCTCCGCGTACAGACTCTCCCTGGAGGCGGTCGGTGGGGAAACAGCGACAACAAACAGCCACAGTAACGGTTTCAGTACGTTATTATGGCTCCAGTAGACCTCTTACAGACGGTGGCTTCACTTTAGCGAACCCAGAGACGTCTGTATTTGCGGTATCTTAGCCAGCTGAACATTTACCATTAGTTTGCAAGCTTAGCTTAGCCAGCCAGTCTTTTAACTAGCCGACGTTATTTTTAGCAGCCTAGCAACCAGCAAAATGGCGTTGGCGTGTTTTGACAGCTTGTCTGATTTGTCTTACGACTCTGTTTTTTAATGAAACATCAAGCGAGCTGTATCGTTTCATTGCCCTACAAATAAAGTAAGCCTGTACTGTCGCTTATCTGTGAGCTGCTGCTTAGCTAAGCTAACTTAGCTCGTTTTTCTACCTCTACTCAGGTAACGTTAGTTAGATGTTGAGCGATGCTGGGTTCTGCTCAGCTGAAGCGTAGAAGAGCTCAGGACTTTGCAGCCTGTTATGATTCAGCTTGTGCTGCTCAAGGCTCGGTTCCACTGCCCGCGGTCAAGTCGAGCCTTGGCCAAGGAGTGCTGGACTTCAACGGAGATGTCCTCAGTCTCCCAGACTGGACGCCTGTACTGTCATCTTTGGCCATCAACAAGCATTTACAGAATGTGACCATCAGAAGCTGCTACCTCAGCACTTTGGGATCACAGGGTGAGCCATCCCTGATTTATGTGAATATTAGACCAGCACAACACAGATTTAACTAACACTGATGATAATATTGTCTTGTATTGCTTTAATTTGGCAAAACTGAACAGATTCAAATACTCTTAGTTACACAGTGTTTTACTGGTTGCCATGGTTGTCAGTTGTCAACTGTGAATTATCAGTCACACACTGAACCCTTAAAATCTGTGGACGTGTGTCATTTCTATCACATTTGAGGTGTCAGTTTGTCATGGATGCACACTTATATCAGAATCTTATATCAGAATGGGCAGATAATTGCTTAAAAATTCACAGTTGGACAGATGTTAAGATCTGACCAATATTTCAAACTAATATTTGATGACAAACATAAATCAAAGTGCAACATTGAAAGTAAGATGCTACTGGCTATTTTTCACAATGAGTCATGCATAACATTTGGTATAAGTGTAGCTGCAGCTTTTAAATACAGCACAAGTGCACTTACCTGACTTACGCTATTTATGTTGCAGGATTTTAACACCAATTGGCCAAAATAAAAATGATTTATAGGTTGATTGCTGATCATGTGTTTAGACTGGGCAATTAAACCAAATTTTATTTTTATAATTTTTTTTAATTACGATTTTGGCTTTCACTATAATGGAAAGGTTATCGAGATAAACATTTATTGTGCCACATTCCGTTTCGCAATGGTGCTTTCCTTTTGTTTAGTGCACTACAACAACATGGTTGATCTTATTTATTTAACTTTATTTATTTTTGCTTACTTATTGGTTTTATATTATTTATGTAAATGTTATCATATCTTTATCTTAAGTATTATTTATTTTATTTATTTGTCTTTGTTATTTCAAGGAAATCCACTGTTAATTTTTTTATTTTTTTAAGTTTAATAAATGCATGATGTTTCCGAAATCAATGAGTAATCCTGCTAAATAATTATAATTATGATTTTTGCCATAATTGAGCAGCCCTACAAATGAGCTGATGGTTCCCTTCTATCTAGCTTCTTCTAAGGCCACCAGCAGAAAGAAGACACCCGTAATCCATTCGAAGAGTATGACCCTTCAGCTCTGCAAAGCTGTGCAGAAATGCCTTTGTGTTTCACCCAGTCTGAAGATCCTCCAGCTGCACGGGCTGCCGTTAAGAGAGAGAGACCTCAACATACTCACAAAGGTAGAGAAAGGCACTGTCCTGTTGTGAATGAGTGTGAAGTTCATATTTAGAACTTCTGTTCTCTTTTCAGGGTTTGTCCAAGAGCACCTCATTGGAGCATCTGTCTCTGGCGCGCTGTCCAATTGCAGACGATGGGCTAGAAGGTCAGTAAGTCAGGAGCGTTAAGATCATTATCATCAAAATGGTATTGCTTTGTTTTTGTTTATATGTGCCTTTTATATCTCTCTGTGCGTTCAGTTATCTGTCAGAGTGTTAAGTACTCCTCAACAATCAGAACGGTGGATTTCACTTCTTGTAATATTACCTGGCAAGGGGCAGAACATATGGCAAACATAATCAAGGTAAGCCTGTCTGTTTGCTGAAATGTGATTGGACTGGATTTAAAGGGGTATTCCAGCATTAAACTAGAATTTAGTATTTTAATTAGCATGTAATATTCTGTAATGCAGCATTGCATCCCTCAGTCTTATCAGTCTGATGAATTTGTATCCTTTTTGTGTTTTTGTCCAATACAAACACCACAGTGCCCAGAATGCATTGTACAAATATGCCATACCGCTGGGAATTCTTCCACAGCAGTAAAGAGATCCTGACTGCTGACTGATGTAGAAGCTAATAAATACGGAAGTGGCTTTCTATCAGTAACATTAGCTGTCTACCTTCTAGAGCCAAAAAGAAAAAGACCCATAAATCCACCTCAAAATGCTTGTAGGTTTTCAGAGGTTCCTCACATCTTCAAAATACATCATCAGAAGGTAGTTGTCCTAGTTTTTAAGCCAGCAAATCCCATTCTAGAGACTACTTACCTTCTACAGTAGTCCCACAGTAGATGTGTTTACAACAGATGAAGCGGTTAAATTTTCATTTTGGTCTGGGTGCCCCTTTGAAGATGTGCTTAGTCAGTTTGACCTGAACATTCATATCAACCAGAGTTACATAGTCGAAGGTGCTTTTTTCTAATGGGACGATGTGCAGAAAGCCTGTTGAATGATCTGTTTGTTGTTCTCAATCATTCTCAACAAGAGGAAAAATGAAAGAGACTAGGATAACGTTCCAAATTATTAGCATGAACATGACTGCTTTGTTTGGAGCAGCACCAAGCAGTGAGGCGGCATAGCACAGCATGGGCGGAGTCTTTGCGGTACAGAAAGGCGGAGTTTGAGGCGATGGGCGGGCTGCGCAGGATCACGCTCAGTGACAATATTCTAATCGGGGACAGAGGAGTGACCGCACTCGCTGAGGAGCTCGCAGAGGACCTGTGGGTCAAAGGTCAGACAATATAAATCTTTAAACTGGTATTGACGCATCTCACAACACACAGGATACAGAATGCATTATATATTTCTGAATAATTTATTATTGTCTCACATGCATGAAGGCATGAATTCTGTGTGAGTACAAAAAAGATCCATCACACATGTGTGAAAGAACTTGGTGTGCATGCATATGTAGTTTCTAAATCCTTGTTGTCATGGAGGCTGAAGTCAACTCGGCACGTGCAGTATCAGATAATGATGTAGGATTTTGCTGAAAAAGCAAGCCAGCCCAAATATGTGTTTTATTTGGAAGCTGCTCTGCTGTCTTTGCTATTTTTAGCTTGTATCCTTTTGTAGAATTAACCGATTAACTTAAACACATATTAAATTACATTGAGCTTTATCTTTAAGTACTTTTGCATTTCATTCGGCAATCTGTGACTGAAACCATGTGCCCCTGCTGATCTGGGTTTTCTCATTTTCAGTGATGCATATAAATGCTACTTGAGTGCTAATGGTGCGCATGTTGTTCAGAACCTAAATGAAAACAAGTGAACATTAAAATTCAAACATTTTACATGCTGCAGTTAAATTGACAAATTGTTCCACTTATCAGGATTAACGCTTTTTCGGAAAGTTATTATGGACTTTGCTATAATATATAATTTGCTATAATATTCCTGTTTGGGCTACAACACTTGCAACATTTCTAGCTCAGAAAGTTGCAGCCCTGTAAAGTCACAGATCCATTTTCACGAGACCAAGTAATCCTATAGGCTACGATATATATACGTTTAGATAGTTATTCTTTTTCTGGCTAAATTGATTTGTGTTGATACTGCAGCGGTGGACCTTCAGCGCTGCGGCATCTCTAATGAAGGAGCTAAAGCCTTGGAGAAGATGCTCCAGTCCAACTCCACTCTGTGTGTCCTGGACATCAGGAGGAATCCACTAGTGGGTCAGTTCAGAGCACATTCATATACATGAAGAGAAACCTCTTCGGCTTAAATCCTCATCTTTTTTTCTTTGGATCTTTTTTATCAGACAATGAGTTGGTGAAGGATGTGATTAAAAAAGTCCTTATGAACACTAAAGGCCAGGACTCACAGGTAACACACAGATCCTCACCTGCAAATGGTTTAGGTGCATTAGATTAGTTAATAAGTGGAGAAAACAAGGGCTTCAGTTTGCACCCCAGTTGTGCCATATGCTATAGTATTTTGATAAAAGCAACACTGGCCAGTACACACTATTAATCATTTATTATTACAATAAAAGTTATGATACTTCATAGTTGAACTGAATTATAGAAAAAAAATCAGTATCATTATAAAGCCACTTGAAAAGTGTAGTAGAAGTTAATGCTGGGGCTGTGTTTCAGTATCTTTGGCTGAAGCCTCCAGCAAAGGATGCATATGACCGCACAGGCCAGATTATGAGGAGAAACACAGGAAGAGCTACCTACAGAACTGGTGAGAATGCTGCTCTCTTGAATTATCTTGTGGCATCCCTTGATCTATGACTAAGACTGACATATTTAAATAACTTCTGTGCTGAAATTGGCTGCCCTGTATTGTGCCTCATGCAAAAAGCTTGAAAAAGGCTTGAATGGCTGGACCTAAACTGCTGTTGGTTGAATATGCAGATATAAGTAAATGTTGGTTTTCGTGACATCACAGAAACAGTGAAGTCAGCGTAGTTTCCTTGTATGGACTGAGGATTGAACTGCACACTTTGAAACATTAACCTTGTTTACATATTGACTGTTAGAAATTCTGTTTTTATGTCACTTGTATCTGTTGAAGGATCTCGCAGAACATCTTCAACAGCGTGCGGCTGGAGGCCGCCCCGACCTGGATCTGCTGGGTATATCCCATGGCGCACGGCAGCACGTGCCAAACTTCAGAGGTTAGAGACAATCACTGTCACACTGAGATATAGTGGTATCTAGTTCTTAACTCTTTATCTGTCTATCTATGTATCTATCTATCTATCTATCTATGTATGTATCTATGTATCTATCTATCTGTAAAGCCTCATCGGGTTTGAAAAAGACGCTATATAAATGAAAAGAATTTTGGGATTTAATCCAGCATAAGAGTCTGAAGTCCTACAGTGTGAATATAGTCAAGCGCCATTTAGTTATTGGGCTGCAACACTAGCTCAAGTAAGGGGGAATTCCACTAACTTCTAAAAGTTTCTGCATAATTCAGTTGTTGAGATTCAGAGTGTTTGTGTGGTTAATTGTAGAGAAACTTGCTGACACACATTTCTTTACAATGGTGGTTATAGAAACCAGGGTACCAAAGTCTACAACACAAATATAGCCGTTTTATTTGCACCCCAAAATGACCACATATAACTACTTAGCTTTTATACATCATGTTGATAATGGTAAAGGGAAATAAGTCTTTGAGGACTATTTTTTTTTCTTGCAGTCACTCTGCATGTATCTCTGCTGTGATACCTCTCTGCTTGCTTATCTCAAATATATAGTTAGATTGTATCAGGTGTCATTCAACATGTTCATAACCATTTAATATAATGGCTTTCTGTGAGGAAGCTTTTAGAGCAGAGGTCTTTAATTAAAATTCAATAAGGTCCAGTTAAAGAAAATTTCCTCAAACAATGGTCTGGAATATCATAATGTCTACCTTGCATTATGACTCAGTGCCATATAGTGTATACTAAAGTAGCCTAGTAGTTATATCAACATCTTATGTAGTCGACAACTGAATGTCAGATCAAATAAAGTACAATTCAGTGATATTTCAACAATATTTATTGTCAGTTTTCTCTTTTTAGAGTACACCATATAAGATAATCTGGCTCACTTTCTTCTCCAACTGCCTGTCTCGCCTCGTCCCTCCCCTGTGTGTGCGCCACTCACTTGAGTGCTCAAAGTAATGCGCAGATCTGATTACCTGAGTAGCGTCACATGTGACATTTGCAGCGCATGCGATTGGTCTGTGAGTTTCCCGGGCCGCTAAAGCGGTACCGTAAAGGTTGGAAAAGTTACGCGGTCCGCCTATTAGTGACCTCTGTTTTAGAGCCACTTCTTTTGTAAATTCTTCAGACGTCTGGTTCCCATCACCACTGTTGTGAACAGTTCTAACTCTGGGAATTTCTGAAACAGAACATTTCACATCAAACCACTCTGAATGAATTTATTTATATTATAAGAGTTTAATTTGCAGAAAGCTTAAGCACAGAAGGACCTTTTAATAATAATAATGTGCTGTCTGTAAGGCATCTCTAGTTACATATCAATTAAATTAATTGCAAATTTTTGGTTGTAAAATGTTAGTCATTTTGTCACAGACCTGTTTCAAGTTACAAGAGGCTTTTATTAAGGATGTTTGTTACATCTCAGCATGGATACGGAACAGAAATAATCTTGTGTTTCTGTCTTGTTTAGGGGCCTTCCACAGGGTGCAATTGCAGCCAATCAGAGTTTTCAGGTTTGGTTTTATTTTTTTGATTCCCACACCATTGAAGCACTTCATATTTTTTGCTTCCGTTTCTTTAATGAAGCCTAAAATCTAAATCTAAGAAAAAGTGTTGATTTAAGGGATGAAATTCTCTGTGAAATATTTACTTTATGATGACCCTTTCAGAATGCTTCCACTATCCGAGTCACTCTGGAGTCAGCAAGTGAGTCAGAGTCTGAGGAAGTGGAGAGTGTATCACAAAGTCCGTGTACGCAGAGTCCTCAAGGAAATATTACCAGCAGGAAGTTCAGGCGTCTGCAGGCAGAATACAAGCGCCTACAGGTACGACTGGAACAGTAGCATTGTGTTATGGCATGCAAAAACTGCTCTAGAAAGAGGAACACAATTCAGATTAGTAGTACCCACTGTGCTTAAAGGCCATTGGTTCAGGATTGCCAGACTCAGGCCAGCGCAGAGCTAAGTTGTACTGTTCAGTATACAGTTCAGCCCCTGAAGGACAAAGTAGTTAGCTGAGTCAGGTTTTCTACATCTAGTTTATTTTGGTGTTTTATGAATTTGATAACACACTGAAAATAGTTTTGACACACTGTGATGGTTGTGTCTTTTATCATTTCTTGGGTCAGGGCTAAGGATTTTGTTTATGTCCTGCAACATTGTGTTGAATAATTATGCCCTGCAGGATCTTTTAGAACAGTTAAACAGTGTAGTTTCTCATGTCACCTGCAGGTGGAGCTTGAGGACTGCAAGCTCAGGCTAGCAGAAGAGAGAAATGCAAGACTGAAAGCCAATTCTCGCCTGGTGGAGGTACAGTGATCTAGAACTGTTTTTTTCCTCATATTACTGAAATGTGTATATGGGCCATTCTACCAGTGTAGTCCCACAGTTTAAAAAAAAAAAATAGATTTCAGACTTTTATTTCAGATATTGCCAAGAATATTCCACAGATTTTTTTGCATTTTTTTCAATGTGTCTTTTTGATTTCTTTTAAAGTAATGTTGAATAATTTAGATTTATGAGTTTAATTTTTAAATTAAAAAAAACTTTAAGAAATGCTGTTCCACGTTTTCACATCTCCACCCGAAACACAAGTTTTAGACCATAGGCGGAGCCTTATTTTGGCCATGCCTCTGCATTTTAGAGCAGCAAGTGAGACTGCATCCCTGTCCCTCATGGCCACATGGTCAGTTTGCAACTTTAAGAATCAGTACTGAAACACATGTTTTCTGCATGTGTTTAAGTAAACGTTTTGTGTTTTACTGAAAAATATTATGATTTTATGGGTGTAAAACTGTTCAAAGTCATGTGCTGGGTAGTGTTTTTGAGTTATGCCCAAAATTGTCTATAATTTTTTAGATAATTTTATATAATCTGTGCTTATCATATTTTTTCTATTGAATCAGTCACTACTGAAACATTTGGTACAGTATGGTTAGTGTTTTGATAGTTTTGGTGATGTTTCAATAAAATAAACATTAGGTATATTCAGTTCTGGCTTTGAACCAGTTTGATAAAATGATCCATCTATTTCTCTTGTCTGTTTTGTTTTCTGATTAGCTGGAGTTAGAGAACAGTCGTCTGCGCAGTCTGAATCAGTCTCTCTCTGAAGCCCACGTCAGCCATTCTATGCTGGAGGATGACCGTGTGCTGGACAGCATTGAGTCATCTTTTCACAAATTTCACGCCTTCCTCGACCTTCTGAAAGATGCTGGGTATTTGAAACTGCTGTTTTCTTACTCTGATGATTGCAGTCATGTTAAACAAGTTTTTTCCTAACGTGTGATGTGGATAATTATTCCTAGGCTTGGCCAGTTAGCGTCCATGGCTGGCATTGAGCAGTCAGACTTTGGGCTTCTGGGTCATCCTCAGCTCTCCTCCACAGAGCGAAGGGGCCAGGGAGACCAGGGTAATGAGCAGAGGAAGGAGGACACTGCTGTAAGTGGCATTCATCTCAGTAATAAGAAACATATTATTTTAACAACAAAATACGGACAAGCCAAATTTTTTAGCTGACTTGTGATGTGTTGGAGGCGTTAGGGCACAGACAAGTCAAAGCTGCTTTTGTATACCCTCTTGTGTACTCTCTAAGTATTGGATGTATATGCGAAAAGTCTTTGTCTTTATACAATGCCAAAAAGTGCTCCATTTAATTCATGTTGCCTTCTGTGAGGAAGCTTTTGGAAGCATTAAACACTTAATCTGGTTCCTATCACAACAATTCTGACCTATCAGATTTCTTCAGAGTGGCATATCTGACATCAAACCACTCTGAATGACTACATCGTAATGATTCTGTTGTGCAGAGGTTGTAAAAAATCTCTAATTCCTTTTTAAAGAAAAGTACAAATTACAATTATTTACATATGAAAGCACCTAACATTCTGTACCTGCTCCACAGACTACAGACAACCTTCAAAGAGCATCAAGATCTCAGTCAAGCAGATCCTCCTCTAGAGTCTCTGCTGCCTCCAGGTCCTCTATTCAATCCCAGCAGGAGATTCCCTTCAACCCCACTATCCACTCCAGCACCCCTCCTGCTCAGCTGGACCAACACGATGCACCAGGGCAGCAGCGCAATATCTCCCCAGTCCCAACGAGCCTTCACAGGATGTCCGGCTCTGAGAAGGTCCAGGGCAGCGGAGGCTCAAAGTCAGCAAGTTCAGTCAGTAGCAATATAAGTATACACAGTAAAGTCTCTAATTCTTACAGAGATGACTTTTCTGAGGGGAAGGTTTCTCCTGCTCTAAGCTCTAGATCCTCCAGTGTCTCTAGGTTTGAGGGCCAGAGGAGTACTGCTGGTTTGGCGGGGTTCTAGAGCAAGCTCAGATCCTGGACTCTCTGTAGACTGGATTTAAAGGGCCCATATCTTACAGTTTTCTTCTATTGTATTTTATTCGTAATTGTGACATTTGTATGTTTATGTATCAAAAACAGTCAAAGTTTTTACACAAAATGTACAATTTTACACAACCATTTTTCAGCCTCTCTTTATTCCTTTTGTTACGGGGCCTTTAAAGGCACTTTTTCCACTGCATGGTACCAGCTCGACTCGACTCGCCTTTTTTGGTTTTCCGTGAGGCAAAAGTTGCCTGGTACCTAGTACACGGTACTTTCTTGGTATGAACTCCAACGAGGTTCCAAGCAACCTCAGGCTTTTTCTCATTTTTTGTTAGCAGTCTTTTGCCTTGCTGCTGTCAGCCTCTTCTGAACAAAATTTGTTTCCTTCACATCATGGCAGTTTCATTTGGCATAGCTATGACGCCCAGCTACATTCAGATGGTACCATATCTGCAGTGGACAACAATGTAGCTGCTACTGAAAACGTTCTGATTGGCTGCATTGTATTGTGCATCATTCAGAAGCAGTCCAGGCTGACAAAGTTCAGGGGCGGAGCGAAAGTGCTGTAGGCTGAATAGGTGTATGTATGTAAATGCATTGTTTTTTTTTTGTTTGTTTGTTTGTTTTTTTTTAAAGACATTACAAAAACACTGAATTCAAAACAGGTTCTTTTGGCAGCTTACTATATGCATGGACTGGGGAGTGAATGGCTTGTTTTGAAACTTTAACAGCAGTTACATTGTTATTTTATTCCAAAAATCGAAGGAATTTGTTTTTCCGTGATATGAGCCCTTTAATGCTACGTGCCGGCACATGCGCATTACTGGAGATTTTGCAACAAATGAGATGTCATTAGTTCTAAAGGCCTTGCTGCTGTGTGCTTTCCAAATATTTTAGGTTGTGAGATTTTGGATTGTAAATCACTCAATCATTGTTTTCTGTTAAGTGGATACGTAAGTTTAGATTTTACTTTCAGACTGTTTTTTTTTATTGTACCTTTAACCTCACCATGTTGATGCTGTTCAAATGCTGGTATTTGTCATTGGACAATCCTTTTTGGTCTAGACTTAGGCTTAATCTGGAAAGAAAACTGGCTGATTAGAAAACTGGTGTTGACAGTTTGCGGTTTTCTTAACACAAGATTTTAAAAGATTTATATCATGGTTAATGGAATTGTCATCACTTTTATTGCAAAAAAAGATATGATGCAGTGTGTAAACACTGTAAAAGTAAATGATAAATGGAATTCAAACTGCAAAAACAGCTCATTCTGAATTAGGTGTTTTTGTGGTGTCACATACATCCCGTCTATTAATCAGTTTAGCCCCATCCTTTCTAACAGAAGTTTAAGAGAGCACTTTAGCCTGAAATGCTTTTGTATGAGACTCAACCCAGGGCAGCCAATCAGAACAGAGGCTGTTTACATATATCACCAAGGCACAGCAACAAAAACAGCCTGTTTAATTAAGAGTTAAGAGAGGAAAATGGACATGTAAAAAATTACCTGACAGGTTTCAAGTGGACCTCAGGGAGAAAAATAAAAGACAAGACAAATGGTATGGGCCCTTTAATATACATTGTTTGGTTTTATTTAATTTTTATTTTTATTCTTTTGTTCTTTTTTATATATGTCATCCACCACACTCAGAAGTCATTCATACACTTTATAAAATTACTGTTGACAGATTGCTGTGAAAATGTTATGATGAAAATAAATGTATAGAATGTTGACATTTGACATGGCTTGCTTCCTCTGAATGAACTGAACTACAGTAATGTTAGAAGTGACATATTTTTATACCATACACACACACACACACACACATATGTCCTGTTAAAAGTGTTTTAGAGAGATTTTTGTGGTTTAGAGAATGAAAAAAGTATGATTACTTTTTATTAAACTTTTGGACTAATATGGAGAATTGTGTAAGAAGGAAGACTGGACACTGCATTGGATGTGAAATATGTTCTTATTTACTTCTCTAAGGATCACAGATTGGATGTGAAATATTTTCTTTTTGAATGGTATTTATTTATGTGTAAATATTTACATTAGAAGTGATGGTCTGATTACAAGCCAAACTTTGCACATTTCCTCCATGAGATTAAGTATTATAACACTATTTTTAAAAATCTTTTAAAATAAAAAAGAAATATATATATATATATATATATATATATATGTTTATTTAATGTATCCCCTTGCTGTTGGTTGATTGTATATTGTTGAAAACTTCCTACAATTAAAAAACTACAGGAACGTTAGGCGGCATCCCGTAGTTACAGAAAGGCGTAAATACCGTGAAATGTTATTGGCTCGTTTCTGTCGCGCCTGTGTGCTTTTAGCCAATGAGATCGGGCGATGTTAGCCGCCGCCGCTTACCGTGAGGCTGCGTTGTAGTGCCCCACTTGCATCTCTGAGCCGGGTACGACTTAACACGTTTAATTTAAACCTTTATTAGTATTAATTGTACACTGAGTGTAAATACATGGAGCTTGTGATGTTTAACCTGGAGCAGAGTTTACAGACGTTGCACATTAACGTTAGCAAGGCTAGCTAGCGTAGCCAGAGTAAACGGCAGTGTAAACAAAGACGCTGTGGGAGCTAAACGGCTATAATAATAATCCGATATTATGTTTTACTTCAGCTAAAGGTGGGCCAGCTGCAGTCGCCTGGAAGAATAACGGCTTCTTATTTGGTAATGTAGTCTCAAATGTTACCTCAGTGCTTTGCTGTTTAGTCCATTGAATGGGGACACAGTGGCCAGAATTAAAATAGTCTGTTAGCTAACAGAACGAGGCTGGAGTAGCCTTCCTATTAGCCAGCTTCTTGTTTGAATTTTCCCGTTCCACCTTAAATAGTGCAGCATATACATTCTGTCGCCCGAGGTGTAGTTGGCGGGTGGCCACAGTGCAACTGCTGCACCATTTAAGGTGGAACGGGAAAATTCGAGCAAGAAGCTCGTGTTAACCTCACTGTTAACGTTGCTGTCAAGCCACCTGAGCTCAAACACAGAGAGCTGATGTGTTTTATATATGAATGGCTTCACACCCCCTATGGAACGTTAAAGGACAACGCCACAGATTTTTCAAATTTCTGCATAATTAAATGCATGTCAACAGAATCGTTCAGTGTTTTAGTGCAAAATGCCTTGTCCTAAAGACACAGAGTCACAGTGTTGGTGATAGGAACCAGACGTCTGACGAGTTCAATGCCTCTAAAAGGTCTGTCACAGAACGTTATTACATGAAATGGTTATGAATACCCTGCCTGATCTGTGAGATGTTGTTTTACAGTAGTTTTGTGATAAGGTTTGGCCTAAAATGTACTTTAAACAATTTATTTTAATCCAGTCTCAGTGGAGGGATACACAAAGGCAAAATAGTCCCCCTGACAAACCTTTTTTTTATTATTTGATTTTAAATAAAGTTGCTAAATTTGCATAATAGACATCGGTACCCCTGGTTTCTTTCACCACCACTGTAAAGATTCGGTAAGTTTCTCTACAGTGAACCATTTCATATCAGGCCACTCTGAATGACTTACATCTCAGCCACTGGCTCATGCAGAAATTTTGAAGAATCAGTGGAATTCCGCTTTTATGCATCACATTATATAGGTTATGAAATACTGCTTCTGCTCCCTGTGCAGTAGCTAATATCCATCTATGAGCCATTTGGACTGCAACCCCTGTATCACTAGCTACCCTGTAACGTTATGTCAGCACATTAGGCAGTGCAGCTTTTATACATTTAAAGTAGAATCAAACATTTTTTCAAACTGCTTAATTTTGTTGTTATGATGTAATTACGGTCATTCAGAGTGGTTTGGTTCAAAGTGATTTAGATTGTAGAGAAACTTGCCGACTCAGATTTCTTTACAGTGGTGGTGATAGGAACCAGGGCTCACAATGTCTACAACACACAAATAACCACTTCATTTACTATCCAAAATAACTAGTGAACCTATAGTTTCTTCTGAGTATTAATATGTAATGATGATGATAAAATAGGGTTAAACCTGAATAAAAATGTTTGATTTGGAGACCTAAGTACCTCTCCACCATGAATAGATATAAAGAATATGTTTAAAGCCAAAACTTTATCTCAAAATTATCACAAAACAATGTCTCAGCTTTCAGGCAGCATAGCTGTAACCGTTTCATGTAATAGTTTTCTGTGAAGTCACTTTTTTTTGAAGGACACAGTAGCAGCAGAGTTTAGGGAGTGTGTTTTTGTCACATCTAAACATTCCTAATCGTGTCATGTCATACTTTGTTACAGGACCTGATAATCAGTTAGTGGTGATGCTCAACATATAAAAGACCATGGTAGGATATTCTCGTACAGTTTTGAATGTGGATATTTGACTGGCTGTGATAACCTAGAAATATATTCCCTTTTCGTACACCGTTTATGATATAACCTCACTTCTGTTATAGATCCGGATAGCTGCTCTTAATGCAGCCTCTCAGACTGCAGATGAACATGAGGATCACTTCAGGAGTACCAAACCAAGTCAGACAAAGGAAGCTCAGGTGAGTTTGGGAGATGCAGATAAAAATCACGCTCCTCTGAATGTCCTGATAGTGAAGATGTTATTGGTGCCTGTGAACTGTGTTTAGTCTGTTCACTTTGGCTCTGTTTGCACCTGGTATTCAGTTACTGATCAACACTTTTTCTCGCAATTGTTGCCTTCTCCTTTTTCTTATTTCCTCTCTCTCAACTCCTTAATGTGTTTCAGGAGGCAGAGGCATTTGCTCTGTACCACAGAGCTCTTGACCTGCAGAAGCATGATAAGTTTGAGGAGTCGGCCAAAGCCTATCATGAGCTCCTTAAGACACCACTGCTTAAGGAGGTACAAACGTGGGCCTCAGGATGGGCCTCTAATTCTGTTGGTTAAATTAGATGCGATTGTGTTGCTTAGATCAATTGGTTGGACTTTAAAAACATACTGGCTTTGTTCCAGGCAGTGGCGTCTGAAGATGAGAAGGTTGGGCTCAAACATCCTGGACTGATGCTGAAATACTCCACTTATAAAAACCTGGCCAGCCTCGCCGTGCTCCGGGATGACTTGGATACAGCCATGGACTTCTATGTGGAGGTGAAATATCACTTAACTGCTCAGATTTACAAAGATGCAGCCTAAAGATAAATAGATTTTCCCTGCTTCCTCCACAAAAGTATTGCGAGGTTAGACAGGAATATGGAACACTGGCTAGAAGAACTTTCTGTGTTTGCTGTAAGAAGTAAGGAAAATGTCTTTGATGCTGTACTAGTTAGTGTACACTTAGCAAAGTTAACTTGGCTATCTATGCTAAGACAATGAGTGAACATTCCTCTTAGACTGTCAGATGATTATCCTAAAAACCTTGAGTACACAGCAACCTACACCTGATCTATTTTAAGAGTTTGACCCTTCATATGGATGGAAATGTATAACTGTTTGGCGTCAGCATAGCTGTGAAAATTGATGTTTCCTAATGACATCACCCAGAGGTAACAGGTGCAAAGAGAAAAGCAAAAGCCCTAAAACTGAATCTTGTGGGACTCCACAAGAAATGTTAAAATTTTTGATGAAGTGAAACCATGAACTGTCTATTAACTAAGTATGATTTAAACTGTTCTAAACCTGTGCCTGAGAGGCCTGTCCAGAATTCAGTACGGTGGATTCGAATCTTGTAATCAACAGAATCAAAAGCTGCATTAATGTTCAATAAAAGTAGAATAGAAGAATATTATGCAATGTGCACCAGCGCTGAACCTGAGGTCATTGACGACATGAACCGATGCTGTCTCAGTACTATGGTTAGAACAAAAACCTGATTGAAAATTCTCATATAACTTGTTTGATGTTATATATGCATTTGATTGTGTGAAAACAATTTTTTTAATTTAAGTCTTTACTTAAAAAAGAAAGACTTGAAATTGGTCTAATGGGCTCCCTAAATAGACATTTTGAGAATAAACTGAGTTCTGCACTAACAAACTTTCGCCAGTGGATACAATAGAATGCATATGTAGGTGAAGCATGGACAGGTCACCTGGACACCCCTCCTGTAGGTGCATCTGTAGATAAAGACTTAATTGATAAATAACAACTTTTTGCTTTGTTCTGCTGATGTATGTGTTTGTGGTTTGTCCACAGGCTGTTATGCTGGACTCTACAGATGTGAATATGTGGTATAAGCTGGGTCAGGTGGCTCTAAGGAGAGTGAGCATCCCGCTGGCTCGTCATGCCTTCGAGGTGGGACTACGCTGTAACCCTGACCACTGGCCGTGTCTCGACAGCCTCATCACTGTCCTGTACACACTCAGTGACTACAGCTGTAAGTACTTATAAAATGTGAACCAGTGGTGGAGTGTTTAAGTTTTGCTTAGACAAAATCTTTTTCATCGTATGTGCACGTGCTTGTGCATCCTTGAATTTCTCAGAATTCTTCTAGAATAGCGCATCTCAAAGATTTGATACGACTATTTCATGGTTTTAATTAAAGATGGCACAATATCTCTTTTTCTTTTCCAATACCAATGTCTAAACCTTGGGTATCAACAGATTCCCATTTAAAATTTTTTCTTTAAAAGTTACTAAGCCTTATATTGAGCTATTTTTAATTACAGTGCTTCACTTTAGAAAGGCATCGAAAAATAGGCTATCATGCTCAAACCACTCAAACTCTTTACTACCCCACAGGAAGAAATACACACTTAATAACTGAATATCACACAGTTTTACTGTGTGTTGTATTAGGCCAAAATTGTTACACAATTGAATCCGATTCATTATTTTTTTCCTTCAAAGTCCAGTCCGGCATTTTCTGCTGATATCTGTCAGTACTAATACATGGCTGAAAGTCTGATTCAGAAAGATTTGGACTGTATAATGAATTGTAGATTCATTGTCTGCTGTTATTTGGCAGGTTGCCTTTACTACATCTGCAAAGCCTTGGAGAAGGACATAGGCTACACTAAAGGTCGGGTACTGAAGGAGAAGATATTTGAGGAGCAGCCTTGCCTCAGACGAGACTCCATGAAGATGTTTTCTAAAATGTATGTCCCCTGTATCATTTTTGTACATGCTTATCTGAGCACTTGTGTTGTGCAAGTATCAATCAAGCCTCATAATCATTCATTTATATTCTGTGGAGTTGTCTGACTGTTTAACAAGAGAGTTTTCCAAAGATGTGGCTAGTAACAGAGGTTTGTAATTAAAGGAGAAGTTGTCTTTAGTAGGCTTTTCATGCTCAGTGCTGTTATGTCATCTCTACAGTGATATGATGGTGTATCACGGAGAGGTAGACGAGGAGGAAGCTCACAGTATTGTGGAGGAGGCGCTGGAACTGAGAAGACAGAGACAAGCCAAACTAACCCGCCATCCCCGACCAGACCTTCAGTTAGTGGAGCCCATCAAACGCTTCACGTGAGTCACTGCTGCAGTTAACAGAGCATGTATAGTGTAGGTTCTGAAAAATGAGCATTCTGTCAGACCCTGGATGCTCTTTTGCTACACCTGTCAAAACTCATGTAATCAACTACCCTTCTTTAGCTTTACATATCCTGTAATAAGTAAAGTACGGGCCTGTCTCCTGAAGCATGTTCAGCCTGAGCCAGATTCCTTCAAAAAACATGAACGCTACCGCAGTTCATTTGTTGCTGGATAACAACTTTCTCTTTTAAGGATGGAGTAGATAATTTAATCCAGAAACACTTTTTGTTGTATTTCTTGAAATACTCTTAACACCCCGATAGCAAACAATAAATCAATTGCTCTGGCAGTAAAACATCTATGGAGGCCAAAGGACTGTAAAAAAACGATTGGATGGCCTACCTGCCTGTCTACCTACCTACCTCATGACCTGCCCACATGCGCATGCTCGGCACGTGTACTCAATTGTGGAGTCCGTCACACAGACACAGCTGAAAGATATCGAACTAGGTTCACGAGAAACGTGAAAAGAAAAGAAAGACAGAAGTAGAATTCAAACAAAAAGAGGTTGGATAAAGCAAGAGGTCAAATCAGAGTGAACATCAGTGTGGCTTTCCAATGGAGGGGAAACCTGAGGGAGTTGAAAGGTCTGGAAAGCAACGTCAAAGTTGCTGTTTTTCTTTTGGACATGAAGGAAATAGTTTTTATCCTGAATTACGTAGCCATCGTAGTTAGCTACTTACATAGCTACATTATGTATTAGTACGACGCTAGTGTTGGCTAAGCTGTAGGTGTGGGCTAGCTAGCTATGTTTATCTTGTATGTAATCTGTGTGTGTATATGTTCGATGATGTCTGTGTTGTAGTTTTGAGCAAGTGTTGTTTGATAAGGTAGATGGATATAGTTATAGCACACCACGCATTGCTCTTCAGTGCTCTCTGCCATCACTAGTCAGGAATGCATTAATGTGTTTTAGGGGGAGTGGCTTTGGAAGGAGAGCTGAAAGTAGGGGGTGTGATTTTTTTTATTTATTTATTTTTTTTTATTTATTTTTTTTTTCAGTTGGAAAAAAAACTAGCTTGCGCTTTCTGTTTTCTACAAAATCACCTACTCCAGCTTTAACTCAGGTTTAGATACTCAACCTATGATTGATCTTCGTTTTATGCACATGAAAGCATGTAATTTACAACAAACAGCCAATAGTGTGAAATATGAGTCATGTGGCTTGTTTTTTTTTTTTAAAGAATGGAAAAAAACATATCTTAATATGTGGGAAACCAAAGCTTTTACAACAGTAAAAAGCAGTGCTCGCTCAACTACCACTATGTTGGCTCTTTGTGGAGCAGTACTTGTTTTATATCCTTGATATCTGTGTAGTGTGATTAATTTCTGCTCTATTTTACACATACTCCATATCACAATGAAGAGAAAGTGGCTGAAAAGGACTGTGTTCCACTTGTCCTTGATGGGTTCGTGGCTCTGCCCTGAATCCCAAACATAACCTGCCCTGGAGCAGGTTAGGAGTGCAACATGAGTTGCCATGGGAATGTAGCCCAGTAAGAAGTGATCCACTATCGTAAGACCGAAAATCCAGGGTTGGATCAAATTATGCTTGAACTTAGCTAGCAATACAAGAAATCCTGCTTTGTGAGACAGAGCCCAGCTTTCATCAACATCCCGAATTATAGTTATTGTTAATAATTATACAGAGCTTAAACAACGGCAACTAGTGCATAGAAACTAGATAATGAGACATATATTGGACATTGTGGAAATGTTTAACTGTCATGATGTTATATTTTTACCCTGTCTCATGCCTTCAGCTGGAAGAGTGTGGGAGAGAGTTTCCTGGCCATGTATAAACACCAGAACGAGTGCTTGGTCCCACGGCCTGACTTCGGCCGTAGAATTGACCTATCTATGTACAAGGACCCAGACTGCCTCCTCCAGACACCTCCTACCACAATCCCTACTGCTGCACCTACTGCTCCGGCTCCGGCTCCGGCTCCAGCTCCAGCTGCAGCTCCAGCTCAAGCCAGTGAGCCTCCTCAGCTCTCCACCCCTGCTCCCCTGCCTGAGCTTCCCCCTCCACCTCCGCCAGGCTCCAGCAGCCCGAGCTCCAGCCTGCCCACACCCTGTGAGCCTCTGATCCAGCTGCAGGTGCAGACCAGCGTCCTGGGACAACTCCCACAAAGCCAGATTATCATAGAGGTTGGCACTACTGCCACAGTCACTGTTCCTGCTGTTGCGAATGGAGCTGCTGCTGCTGCTGTTACTGGTGTTTCCACTGCACCCCCTGGTGGTTAGTATTAACACTTACAGCGTAGGGGTGGGGGAGCCATTGCTGCTTAAGAATTTTTTAGTTGTGGAGTCTGTGGACGTGTGCCATATGTGTCTACAAATTCAAGTACAGTAATCACAACTGCAAAAAAGCTCCAGTGTAAAATTAATGAAGCAAACTTCAGACGTCAAATGTGTCTTGGCTGATTGACAACATTAGTGGTAATGAGAAACCTGTGTAAATTAGTTATAGTTGTGGGTAAGTAGATAATTGTGCAATTATTTACTTACCCTAGATGAAGCTGATTAGCCAAAACATGTTGGGAATACAAATTTTCCTTCTTTTTTATTTTAGAATGGGAGCTATGAGGCTAACGCTGCTAATGTTTGTTACCTATAGCTTCTCAATGCGGCTTAGAACAAAGTATGTCTTACTGTGAGCTATAAAATTGAATTATGGGCTGTTTGGGTGACTACTGAGTTCTAATGTTTGTTAGCTAACATTGCTAACTCTGTGACTAAAAAAGAAAAATTTGGACACCGAACATGTCTTGGCCAATCGGCTACATTTCGAGTAAGTGGAAAGTTGTGCAAATGAGATTTCTCACTAAACCACTCCTTTAACGTGAGAGTAGATTTGATTGGATAAAAGTATTTCCTTTGCAGTGCTTGACCCAGCTTTGAATGATAAAGCCAAGAAAGCCCCCAAGAGGAAGAGGGTGATGGAGGACTGTGCCGAGACGGCCAAAAGGCGCTCAGCACGTGTCCGCAATACTAAATGCAAGAAGGAGGAGAAGATTGACTTCCAGGAGCTGCTTCTTAAATTCCTGCCCTCACGGTATTACTACTCTTTATAAGCACACACAGTTTCTAAGGTGCTTAGATTTAGCTACGCTTCATCAACACTCAGCTGATCAGAAGCATCATAATGTCGGATTGTATGTATTTTAGGGCTGCAAAAAAACGATGATTGCCATAGTCAGTCAGTTCATCGTAGCGTAGATTCATCAGGAAAAGAAAAAGCACAGCTAGTAATCCACAACTAACAAAATATTTCACATCGTATGCACATCGTTTCTTTCAATAAATGAAAAGGACTATGCCTTCTCCTGCACAGTTGAATTAATTAATGATGAATTAATAGATACGTTAATTAGGTAATTAAAATCATGTAATCAAACCTGATGTTTTCAAGCACGCAGACAGTCCGGTCATCAGCCATGTTAGACAAGCAGTGTCCTAAATCTTGCTCACCTCATTTGGAACAGTAATAACTGCACATGATGTCAGTCCACATGATCTTCCATCCAAGTCAAGTCAAAAGGCTTTTATTGTCATTCCATCCATGTACAAGTACACAGTGGAACGAAATTACGTTCCTCCAGGACCAACATGGTGCAACATGGAACAAAATAGACAAAGTGCAAATGTGCAGACATAGGTGTGCAAACATTAAACTAGAAACAATACAGTAAATATGATAAATAAAACCGACATTAGACACAGTAAACAGACAGGACAATGCAGCGCTGACACAGCACTCATTTCTGAACATGAGGTAGTGAGGATAAGGTGCAGAGATATTTAACATGCTGTGAAAATACAGGCAAAAAGTTTTCAGTGACCTAAAACTAATTGTTTTTGCGTGTATGGAAGAATGTAAAGATAATTTTAAGAGCCCTTATCCTGCATTTTTGTTTCAAGTTATTTGTCCCCGAAGGTCCGCTTGGTTTTATGCACCAAAAACAGTCATAATTTGTTTTTATATGACCATTCTCTAACACCTCTTTGGCCTTTCGAATTTAACAGTCTTCTTTTGTTACTGTGCCTTTGAGATTGATAAATGAACTCCGTTCTGATTGGCTGCCCAGGCTGAAAAAATTTGATGTGGATGAAGATGAAGAAAGCCTCAGTAACATGGACACCCAGTGTGACGCCAAACCCGCCTCCCAGCTGAATCAAGGCACTGGCTCCAATCTTTCTGACTACATCAGCTCTGTAGAGACAGGTAAGGGAGTAGGGGGCTGATCGTTGACGAAGTGTAAAGGGTACATTGGGATACATTAGCCTTGTTGTTCCAAAACTAAAGAAGCAAACTTTGGGTGCCAGATGTATCTAAATATAAATGGCTGATCAGCTTCATTTGCGGAGGTGAAATTTTGTACGTTTTTGCTAAACTATCAGTGTAAGATGCACATATATGTTTATTCAGACCTTGTTGATAAAAAAGCAGGAGCATCATACTGTACACAGAGGAGGGCACCTCGTAAGATTCGTATTATAATAAACTGCGTTTGGAGCCAAAAGTGCATCTTCATACACGTGTTTGAAGAGAATGAATGGGAACTCACATTATTTTGTAATTACATTTTCCTACTCTCCCTTATGTGCATTTTTATTCATTATGTGTATTTTTATTCATTTATTTCATTTTTCTTGCCACTCATTTTCCTCCTTTCTACAGAACATGAAGAGGTGCACTCTTTCCTGCTGGCTAACATGCAGAATGGAGGTATCCTGGAGCTTCTGTTGCGCTATTTGAAGGTTATGGGGCAGAAATTTTTGGAAGAGTGGCCCCCAGGACTGAGTGGAGTGGTGCTGGATATTTACAATTGCTGGAGGAAACACAGCGCAGGGCTGCCCAACCCACTGTTGAGAGATTCCAACAACCAGCACATCAAGGTAATGTGGTGAGAGTAAAGGTTAAAATTATATTGATTATTATTAAATAGTTAGTTGCTTTGTTTGTTTTTGCAGCCAATAGATTAATCTGACAGATGTGCATCTGCTTATGTTTGTGTGCTTGTATGTAATAGGAGATGATGATGATGAGCCTGTCCTGTATGGAACTGCAGTTGGAGCAGTGGTCTCTCAGTAAGGGAAAGAACAGTGAGTTCCTCCATACATGCATCCTCATGAATTTATTTATTATTATACAACAGTTGGTTCTGACCTAAGAGTGCAGATATCTCCCAATAATCACACTCTGAGCACATTTCTTTGAGTATCACACATTCACCCATAGCATAGCAGTGAAAACCAGCTGTTAAAAACGGGCCAACAAGTAACAAGTCTGTTAAAAGGACTGTAAAGCAGGCGATGCAAGTGAGCGACAGTGACAAAAAACAAATTGCTTCCAATGGAATGAATGAAGCTGTTCACTCCAGACCCAAGTATTGGATGTCCCGTTTCTGTTTTTGACACTTTTGATGTTCCACCTTAAATATTTTTATTGCTAATCTAATAATAAAAATCAGTAATAAACTGTAAATAGTGTAATCAGTGGTATAATAATGAGTTATTAACACTGGTGTGCTGCAAATGTAGATCAACAAAAAGAAAAGCCAGGCAGTAGTAAATGGTCAGATACAGTTCTGACCTAGTTCAAGCCTAAGAGTTTGACATAGTTGTTTGCTTTGTGCAGTGGGTGAGGTTTTAAAAAAATTTTTTTTTTAATGCCAGTGTCTCAGAGGAAAAGTGTCTCAGGGGGTGATCACGGGGAGTTGGACAGCCAGGAGTCCCGTTTCCAGACAGACCTCTTCATGATGACCATGGCCTCCTCGCAGAGAGACGTGTTTGAGCGTGACTGGCTCTGCTTTGCTGTCAGAGTCCACTGGCTCAAAGCTCGACATCTCGCGTTTCAGGTACCAGCTAAAAATGTGGCACTCCACTATGTTCACTTTTTTCACCTCACTGCCCTACTATGTGTTACTTACTCTGACATTACTGATTCTACTGATTTGCTATTCAGCAAAAATTAAGAATAGTCATTTAATAAGGATAATAATAGGGTTTGAGAAGAAAAATTCAAAGAACAGGGTAGGAGGGGAGTGTGCAATTGGGTTGTATAATAATTTATATTTTTTATGCGAGATACCTAGTTCCTCACCAGCTCCTCACCAGCTGCAAAAAACACAAACTTTTTTTTTCTCGTGCCTGCCATTAATTAATATCTCAGCCTAATTCAAAACAATTCAAGTGGCCCGAGTGCTAATGCTACAGCTTAACCAATAGGTGAGAAACTAGTTGTAGTAGTTGCTTAAAAATCTGCTAAATCAACGCAAAATATTAATTTAAAACAGTTCTTTGTTGTTTGGACCAGATGAGCTGACCAACCTAATTGCATAAATATACAGGACACACTTTGGCAGATTTTAATGCACTAATACTGTTATTTGCTAAATTTAACCTGATGGGGAAAAAAAACACATGTGGCCTGTGCAAAAGTTATGGCACTTTTTTGAATGTTCATCTTGTTAAGCAAATAAATAGAAATTGTGCAGAAATGTGTCATTCCCTATAGAGGATGTGTTAAAAAGTGTTGTTTCCTGTCTTTCTTTCCACAAGGCTTAAGTTAGCTTCCTATTCGGCAGCTTTTTGTTGGAATTTTCAGTTCGACGTCTTCTACAGGGAACAACCTTAAATATGGTATTTTTCTGAAAATTTCGGTGCAGTTTTAGCTTTGTTGAGAGTCATTTGTCTTGTGCTTTCCAACCGTGCTGGAGTTCGGCAAATATTACAGTCATTAACGCTTCAGTACCAGCTGGTCCATGGCTTGCTAGACAAATCCCAGAGACTGTAACGCTGTCTGATGCAGCTGGCCCGGGTCAAGTGGCTCCTCTGCCAGGCCTCACAGGTCTGGTGTCCACTTTAGGCTAAGGCTAACCCCAAATAACCAGCGCATTCCTTTAAATCCGTTGCCTTGAAAACAGTGGGCTACGTCAGATGAAAGGGACTAGTCAGCGGGTGGTGATCAAGGCTCTGCTGCATTTTCATTTTCATTTGAAATGTGACTGAAGCATCCCTGTCTCAACCATGCAGCTAAACAAGCTAACACTTGTATGATTTGCACTGCTTGAACATCATGTAATCTGTGCTTATTTGTGGCTTACTGGTGTAACGGTTATGACAACTTATACCTGGGAAGAATTTTAACCGATATGCAGCCCACTAGTATTATGCATTATGTTTGTATTCAATCTGCTGTGGATGTGACAAGTTATGCGTGCTGTGTCATAGGGTGACATGGACGAGGCTCAGGAGGGTTATGACCTGTGTGTAGGACTACTGAAGAGCCAGCCTCAGAGCAGCGAAGGGGAGAAACTCGCCATTTACCTGCCCAACCTCTGTGTGGACTCGGCTATTTCTGTAGAGGAGGTACAGCGCTCAGAACCACACACACATCTCAGCATCTGAGAAAATTATATGTAATTCTGTTTATCTGGGTAGTAATCATTGATCTGTTCAAAAACATTGTGTGTATATGTGTATATATATTTTGGGACGCTTGGAAGTATTTTTGACACAGTTCAGCTTTTTGTTTTAGATTGAGAAGAAGCTGAAGTCTCTAGAGAGATGTCAGTCACTGGAGGAGATTCAGAGGCTGTTTGAGAGTGGAGACTACACCTCCGTGTTCAGATTACTCCAACCAACGCTGAGCTGTGGGCCCAGCTCAGCGCGGCCCAAACCGCTGGAGTACCTCAGCTCAGCTCCCGAGAGGCCAGCACAGCTGCTGCTGCTACAGGTGGCACACAGTCGCACCCAGAAGATCACGTAAACACACAGAGGCTCTGTTTGTTACAGGCCATAATGTTCCCCTGTCTTTGTCCTGTCTGCGTTTCCTAGAGCTCCCTCCTGCGCATGAAGGACTTTGCACAGTGCTTGGAGAGTTCAGAGGTTGCACTGAATGAGGCTCTGCAGCACCTGAATGCTGCATTACCGAGCAGTCCTTCTGCAAAAGAGGAGTGGGTGGCCACGGTAACGGCCATGCTTCGTGGGATAGAGCAGTGCATCACCGAGCAGCCGCAGCTCCTCACCAGCACACCGCAGACCACCAACCTGGCCCGCCTCGCCAATAACCTCATACAGGTCTGTGTATATCAGCTCAATTCTTTACAAAACAATTCAGTTTATCATGAAGTTTTAAATTTCATCTTTATTTTGGTACAGTTCATAATTAGTCAGTACTCAAATGTGACATTTGAAAATAAGGTAAGAAGTGTATTATTATATTATAACTGATTATAATTATTAGAATGTTTATATTATTATAACTGATTATAATTTAAAATAACTTTGAGCATGTAATGCATTTTGAATTGCCGCCTTCAGGTCAGTGCATTGGCACTATAGTATTTTCTGATAATTCGGTAGCACTTTATTTGAAGGCTGCCTGCATAGGGATGTTATAAAACATGTATAAGCACTGATAATGTAAGGTGCTTTATAAAGTAAATGACACATTGACTGAAAGTGACAGACATTTGTTCCATTTATAACACTATGAAGCATTATTATCAAGTAGTCAAACTTAAGACACAGGACTAGTTAAGAGTCCCATATATGAATTCTGTATATTTCTACTTGGGTTTAAGTACAAAAATACAGTTTCTAATAAGGAGACCTGAATAACTAACTGTAATAGAAATAGTCTTAATAGAAATAAAAAAAAAATTCAAGTTCAAGAGCATTGAAGTCTTCCATAGAACTCCTATATGGTGTTCTAAAAAGTGGAATTCCACCAAATTTTGAAGCTCTCTACATTATTCAATCCGTGAGATGTGCGTAGTCATTCAGAGTGGTATGATTTGAAATGGTTAATTGTAGAGAAACTGACAGATTCTTATTTCTTTGTTGTGGTAGTGATGGGAACCAGGGATCACAAATATAAGCATTTTGTTTACTGTCCAAAACTACCAGTAAACCTACATGTCTTCTGAATTTTATGTTTTATTTTTTTTTATATAATGCTAGAAATGGTAAAATAGTGGTAAATCTGAAAAAGTAAGTTGTTTTGGGGGACCATTTTGCCTCACCATGGACTACATGTGCCTCTCCATGACTTAAAAGGAATTTAGGCCAAAAGCTTTTTTGTAAAACTGTGATAAAGCAGTGTCTCAGACATCAGGCCGCATATTAGGCCTCATATTTGTAACCATTTTGTGTAAGAACTTTCTGTGACGGAACCTTTAGGGGCATTAAATGCTTCAAATGTCTGTTTCCTATCACCCCCTTGATGAACAGTTCTGACTTGGTGATTCTCTAGAATGGAATATTTCACATAAAACCACTCTGATTTTATTTACATCCGAATGATTTAATTATGCAAAGGTAGAATTAAGGCTCTCACCTTAAAAGTCTCTTTACTTTGGTGTGATATTTCACAACAGTGTTATAAATGTAATGATGGTCTATTACTTTAGTTTAATGTCACTGCTGTCGATACAGTGCCATTTACTTCATAAAACATCTTATGTCATCTTGCAATTACTTGCATAAGCTGTTCATAAATATTGAAGTATTGCTTTATAGATGTTATTCATTGCTTATGCATGTGTTGTGAAGTTTCTGTATAAGTAGCTTTATAAATAAAGTGTTGATAATTCTAGGAAAGCGAATTGCTTTTTTGAAAGGGTGCAAATGTGATGTCACATAAGTTGATCTTCATCTTCAGGAATGTGTGTATGTATCTTTTGTATATCTGACATGCCTCTTGTGTCTGTAGCTGATAGACTGCAGCATGGTGTTGCCTGATGACCCCAAAGAGCCTCACTTCTCCTCCATGCTGCCCTGGATGCTGCTACACCACCTGCTTAAGCAAGAAGAGGCTGAGTTCGACGGCATGCTCCGCCAACACCTCGCTGATGAAGATGATGATGGTATTTTCTGTCAGTTTTTTCCTTCCTTAGTCTGTTGAACTCCCTCTTCCCTGCTAGTTCTGTTTTGTTCACACTGACCACCAGAGGTGGTGTGATACACAGTTGATGCTCCATGCATGAGCACCCTTGCCAGAGCTGCACCCCTGTAGATCTGACAGAAACCTTTTTGATATACTTCATAAGGGTGGGCGGCATGACGATTAAAAATTGTCACAATGTGCATTTCTGAACCTATCATGGATATTGTAAGTACATAAGGATAAATTCCAGTGTAAATTCCAGTGATATTCTGTTAGATCTGGGGTGTCAAACTCAAGCAGTAAAAGGGCAAAATTAGTGGGCCAGAGAAAATAAATGTTTTTATTTCATCTTAAATTTATGTTGTGCTGTAGCAGATGGAAAAACAGTAAAATACAGACACTTGTAGTAGACCTCGAAATATTTGCACTTGAAAATATTAAATGTCCCCAGGTGCTCAGTCTTTTAAACCTACCTATCTGCTTAAACTAGACACCTGGCATCCTTTTCTGCAAGTTCATAAAGACTTGAGCTCAGTTTCTGAGTGGCTAGGCTGATGTTAAGTGTTAATGTTGGTTAAACTGCAGCTAAAATGCATTTCAGTGATATGACTGGTTTGGAATTGCACAGACTTGTGAACTGAGGTGTAACCACTGTCCCATAGACTGTTGTTGCGGTAGGAGAGTTGGAGCACGTTACATTGCAGTGCATGCTGGGGACTGTAGCGCAGCACATTGTGAAACAGGCTAATATTAATAGAAAATTAAAATACTTTCGCGTGCTGGATAGGATTGTGTGGTGGGCCTGATCTGGCCCATGTTTGACACATGAGTGTTACATGGAAATATTGATTCAAAAACTGTTTAAGGATCTAAATATCATTGTTCTTACAGTTTTTTGATCGCAGTATCTGTATTTGGTGTAGAGCAGTTGCTTCTGAGCATACATCGTGCTCCACACTTGTTCCACTCAGAGGTTAGTGGACGGTGCCCAATATATCCCTCCAGTGTCGCACCAGTTCACAGCGTGAAAAAGCTTACTATTGCTGAAATCCGTAGCAAATGCCAAATGAATAACTGCCAGTTGGACATCACTGGTTACTGTCAGAAGCTGGAACATTCACTAGATGAGGCCAGCAGGTAGCTAATAGGCTAAAAAGCAGGTTCTGTAATAATTAGAAACAGCCTTCAAATTCAGACCTTTCCAGATGGATTCACTGTAAAGCTGCATATAAAATAAGGAATATTTGATTCTGTTACGACCTTTACTTGCCCAAGTTTAAGCCAGAATTGGCATTAAATGTGATTATGCAGCACCACTAGCTTGGCGCTAACACTACAAATTTCCATAGGAAAATTTTTCCAGGTTTTAGGACACTGTCCACTTTTTGACTTATCAGTATTAAATATTTCTTGTCATGCTGCACTGTACATAGGCCACACCCCCACATCAGTCCCTCCATGTCGTTGAAGTTTAGAATGATGTCCTGCATCGTTGAAGTATTTACCACTGGAGTTGCTTCTTCAGCACTGACCAGCTGTATGTTTCATTATAAAGAGAGTCCTGTTTAACTGGATTTAGACCAGTGCGGTATATAAATTGTTGAATAAAATCATTGTACTCATATTTTTTGATGGTATTTTTCAAATATGCCACTAGTAGTCTTGCCAAAATTCAGGAAAAAAATATTGTGATGCATATTATGTATCAGAAAAATGTCTTGAGGTGTTGTGATGTTGTATTTTACCCTTTTGCCCTCTCCCTATATTACTTCTGATGTTTAGTGTATATTGATGAAACTGGTTCTCTTAGGTACCCTGACTAAGGTTGCACATTATTTGTCGACTAACTACAACTCATGGTAACTGCTAATTTGTTCTTGTTTTAATGCACTGGCTAATTGTCTGCATCATTAAGCAGACCGTTTTTTACCTAATAAGCAGCCTGAGGTTTCTTTCCTGCAGGGCAAATCTGAGTGATCTCCTGAATATTTAACTTCACTCCCACGCTATAGTGGTAAAATTGAAAAGATGTAGACTAAAGCACCCGAGCCGAATTTCTGCACCTACTCAACCCCAACAAAGCGCAGTCAAGCGTTATGGTTCGTGGGGGATTTTACATGTGGTAGATTAGGCACAGCTGAGGTAGTGAATAAGCTGTACTGTGGCATTTTCAGAGCACCTTTCTTTTATCTCGTATAATCTGTGTCTTGTAGATGACGACACTCCGCTGTTGCCTTCTTCTCTGATGCTGCTGAACACGGCTCATGAGTACCTGGGCCGCCGCTCCTGGTGCTGCAACTCAGATGGAGCACTGCTTAAATTCTTCGTGAGTATAAACACACTCATCATGTCACATTCAGCACAGTCATTACACACCTGCCTGCACCTGGCAGAGCTGAAGTGTGTATGTTTGTCTTGTCTTTGTGAGGAACACAAGAAATCAGTCCTGACTTTGTAAAGCTGGGGCAAAACCATAAATTAAAAATAAACGGTTTGTGTTGTTTAATTCAGGCTCAGTGTTCTTTGGTGCCAAATTCACAGCATAGTAGTAGCTGGAAATTAGTTTTATAAGAAAGCCATCAATGGACGGCATTAACAGTTTTAAATAAATAAATATACAGTGTTGTGCTGTGCGTTTGTGTATACATACATATATGGGGACATGACCCCACATCCTGACTGAGTACAAAAATAAATCTGTCTGTGTGTTACAGGTGCGTGTGCTGAAGCAGAAGCTAGCTGAAGGGGAAGCTCTGCCATATAAAGAGGAGCTGGAGACTGCGCTGGAGCAGTGCTTCTACTGCCTGTACTCATACCCCAGCAAGAAGAGCAAACCACGCTATCTGGAGGAGCACTCTGCACCACAGGTATGTACACTGCCTGTCAAACATATGGTGGGCATGTCAGCACTCAGCACTCAAAGCTTTGAGCTGTTTAAACCGCATTTAGGCCTAAACAGTTTCAATATGCTGTTTAACAACAGTTTGAAAAAGAAAACTGTCGAATCTTCATTTAGGCAAAACTCGCTCTCTGTACCGAGGAAGACACTTTGATGAACATGAAGCTGATGTTGATCTCACTGGACGATGGACTTTAAATTTTCGAAACATCTGTATAATTAGATGGTTAGGATGCAAACAAAGTCATTAAAAAGTGGTGTGATGTAAAATGCTCCATTCTATAGAAACTTACTGATTCTTACAGTGTTTGTGATAGGAACCAAACGTATGAAGCATTTGATTCTTCACATAGATACCGGATAGAAAGCTATTACACATAATGGTTACAAATACGCTGCCTGCGAAATTGTTTTGTGATAGTTGTGAGATGAACATTTTGGCCTGAAACACATTTGGTAAATCCATTAATGGTGGAGGGGTACATGCAGAGCATTTTAAGGCAAAATAAACCCCAAACAAAACACATTTTTAAGATTTATCACTAATTTACTATTAACAACATTATATATAAAACATAAAACTCAGAAGACAAGTGTAGGCTCACTTGTCATTTTGGATAGTAAATAAAGTGGTTATATCTGCATAGTAGACGGTGCAGGTAGGTCTGTGCGACAGGGTAATGTAATCAGATCTCTTTGATGATGGTTTATTAACCCCGATGGCAATGTGTAAAAGGCAAAAAATGAGAAATAATTAGAGTACTTTAATGTTAGACAGCTTGTAAATATGTTGTTGCACGCCCCAGTAGTCAGCCTGCTTTACCACACGGCTTTCCCTTCTACAGATTTTAGTTTGTTAAGTTTAGCTTGAGTAAATGGAACTGATAATAATTGCTAATGTGCTTTGCAACTTGGCTCAAAGTGACTCGCTGCAATAAAAAAAGAGCTAATGTGACTGGATATTACCCTAGTGCAGCTCAAATCCAGAGAGAAAGTTCTTCTAAATCCCCATCTACTCAGTTCTCAGAAAAAAAGATAATAAATAATATTAAATAATATGTACATGTCATTTTTAATTTGCTTTTACTGTTAAAACAAAGTTATAATAGGCCCTACGGTACGGCTGCGGTGGAGTAAGTTCCCCACTGTGTCTACTGCGTGTGATTTGCTGGGTATAATTTGTCAGTATTTTCTGTACAGCTGAAGTGTCTCAGTGGTTAGTTGAATTATGAAAATGGAAACGGAAAACACCTTTTTTTTTTCTTTGTTGTGTAAAACACGTGGGCTTTGAAAATTAGTCTGAAGTTTCTCCAGCAGGGAGCGCTATTAGCACACAATTCGCCACAAATCTGCACCAGAAGAAGCTCACAATTGCACTTCTTTGCAGTAACATTTATTAATGCTAATTATTTTTAGCCCAGGCCTCATCACGACCCCGGTTCCTATCACCACCACTGTAAAGTAAATGAAATTGGCCACTAAGTTCCTCTACAGTGCACCGTTTCACATCAGACTCTGAATGACTTTGTTTACATCTTAATTAGTGAATTATGCAGAAATATGGAAAAATCAGTGGAATTCCCCTTTAATATATATGAGCTATTTGTAATATTTTGGAAATATTTATTTTTTTTAATTGAATAGTAACAGAAGGCAAGGTGTCTTCAGCACTTTTTACTAGACACAAAAACACATACTCTTTCTTTCTCAAACCCTCCCACATGCATACATACTGTACAGGTGCAGCAAGAAGTCTAAAGCATTGAGTCTCTTAGCACAGGTCCACATTAACCTGCTGTGCGACTGCAGCCCTTTCCCCTGGCAGTGGCTATGACTGCTCTGCATTTTGATTCAGTAGCACCAGCTAGTGCAGTCCCTTGTGTAGCTTGCAGCTCCCCTCACTGTGCCTGATTGCCGTCTCCCTGTGGCTGCTTTGCAAGCTTTGTTAGTTAATGAGTTTACGAGTGTTTTCCCAGAGCTAATTAGGCAGCTGGGTGGCGTGAGGTCTACCCGGGCACCACGGTGACAGCAGGCCGACTCTACAGTAATCAAGCGATTGATTCTCTCTCAGCCTGCTCCAGGCACATTGATTGTGTGGCCGCACACACACACAAGTTATTCCCCACACTTCTCCGGTTACCAGGGAAATGCTCCACACTCACACATATAGAAGCAACCGAGGGGAACTCCAGTGTTTTCTTAATATCTGTGTGACTGTGCGTGTGTAGCATAAACTAGGGCTGAAAGATTCATTGTTTTTATATCAAAATCACAATTTTGCAAGAGCTACTTTAATCGTATCTTACAACAGTGTTTTCCAACCCTGTCCTCAGGGCCACCCAAGCGCTCTACATTTTTGCTCCAAGCTAATTCAAAACACAGGGATGAAGGAAAAATGTGGACCGCCTGGGGGCCCTGAGGACCGACTTGGGAAACGCTGTCCTACATTCTTAACAACTTTTAAGTGGAGAACTTTACCTTAGTGTAGTGTTGAGCTCATGAACTGCCATTCTGGCACACTGCGTTCAGCGTTCAAGCCTCAGAAATGAATGTGCTGTTTTTCCCAACAATTGGAGCTTAATTTATGGAAAACAATCATGTTTAAGAAAAATCACAAATAAAAATGTACACCAATTACACAACAGCAAATTGATCAGCCTTAGCATAGTCTTTTAGCTACAAGTTTTTTTGTAACTTAAGCCGCTGTATTGCTCTCATTAGGAATTATTAGGAAATAATCTGAACTGCTCTGCTATATCAGGCTCATTTTGCTGACATTAAAACTTCAGAGGGCAGAGGAACATCCCATAATACCCTGAGGATATTGCTATGGCGTCTGATGGTTTAATAATTCCATTTGGGAAAACGGGTGACATGATTCCTACCATCAAAAGCCTCAATTATTTTTAAACGCCAGTTGAAACCTTAGCTGCTCCTTACATTAAAATTAAAGGGGCTCTCTGGCCAAAATGAAAACTTGTAAACATGCCTACTTGCTTCTTACAGTGGTGCCACAATCGTCTCTAGAGTGAAATATCTCAGTTTAAAGACTAGAGAAGACCCACCTTCTGATGATGTCTTGAAGGTTGGAGAAACTTCTTAAAACCTCTAATTGCTTTTAGCCCAATGTTGAAGGCAGGATTCTCAGTAGCTGTTCACTGCAGAAAGAATTGACTATGCTACAATTTAGAAGTTCTTTATTGCAGTGAAAAGAGATTCCCAGTGGTTGTATGATGTCTTTGCGTAGTGCATGCTGGGTATTGTAGTGCGAGAACATTGATGGCTGCAAACACAGAAAAGAAACAAAATCATGAATTCTGTCCAACTGATAAGGCTGAGGTAAATAACTCTGTGCTAGAAAGTAATTCATAACATTACCAATAACACATTAAATGCACGTTTCAGGCTTGAATGTCCGTTTTAAGACTTGTTTTCACCTTCTCCTGAGAAGTTTCAGGGATGTAGTTTTGTTAGGTTTTAGTAGGGCTTGACTGATGAAATGTTTGTGACAGATACTGGCTTTAAAGGGATAAAGATTCCAATTCTAAATATTTAGATTTACTGTAGGTTAGTGTTCATAAGGCTACATGACACCTACAAAAGCTTGTCATGACAGCTGACTTAACCCTGTATAAATGTTTATAAATGCTTAACCCAATAGTCGTCATTCGCTATAAAGGTTACATTTGCCACTTTCGATTAAAGTTAGTAGCCTTTATGACAGAGGATGCATGTAGGAATAAGCATTTATAAACATTTATACAGGGTTATGGCAGTTTTCATGACAAGCTTCGTAGTCTTATGAACAGAACCATACAGTAAAGTCTTACCACATTTTCGTACTTCAGTAGTTTTTAGTTGAACAGCGTTTTAATGACAGATATGATTGTCGGTTTTCTTCAGTCACACATTTTAAGCTCAGATAAACAGCAGAAACTCAGTTTCTTTGCAGTATTGGTTTCTGTAAATTATTTCTTAGATTTCTCATTTTTCATTGGTTCTTTGTGTTGATATTCTCATGATAAAGTGGGTTGGAAACATTTTACAGCTTTTTGTTCACATTCACAGTTAAGCGTGTATGGCTACATTAGTGTGTGTATATATAGTTAAATGGGGGCTAACTCACACTGGGTTCTCTAGTGTTGCAGTTGTCTAAGGTGCTAAGATGGGAGATCAAGTTTGAATCTTGGCAATGGCACAAGCAAAAAAAGTCAGTAGTTATTGGCGAGGGTAGGGGAAATCAGCCTCTCTTAATCTTGCCTTATAAGGCTCTTATCAGAGCCTTATTTCCTTTCTCTTTCTTGTCCTCCGCTGACTCGAAGTTAGCCTGCGGCGTTAGCTTTTTTCATCATTCATATTTGATGTGCTCTTTGAGATCCAAGTTTCTTGTAACTTTAAAACCCCTATATTGCTCTCATTAGTAATTATTAGGAAATAATCTGAACTACTCTGTTATATCAGGCTCATTTTGCTGGCGTTAAAACTTCTGAGGGCAGAGGAATATCCCATAATACCCTGCGGATATTGCTATGGCGTCTGATGGTTTAATAATTCCATCTTTTGTCACCCCTCGGTGTCTGAATACCTTAGAGTTAATGAAACCCACTCTACTCACAAGATATTACACTGCTGCCATTGTGTCTTCATTATTAGGCCTTAGTGAGATGCAAAACTGTTGCAAATGGGCAATAACCCCCCCCTCCCCCTTCACTAATCCTGTGTAACTCATGCAGAGAAGAGACTGTCAGTCATATATTAATATAAGAAATAAATATCCATGTATCACACAGACTTACGTTAAAGGAATACTCCAGCATATTTAACCTCATCTCCACGTACTGCATATACAGCATTCGATCAGTAACCACAGTGTGTGCTTAGAAAAGAACAAAAATAAAGTGCTGTCTTGAAATGCAATTGATAGAAGCCAATAGGCAACTGCTGAAACGCTATCCCTTTGGCTTCTGTCATAAAGCTGGCTTTACATGGAAAACTTTCATGCAAATAGCTGCGTGTTGTGAGTTGCCTGCAACCTAATTACTGTGCTCCTTGATAGTTACACCAAGCAATTCAGAAATAAAGTTGCGGGCGCCATATTCAATTATTAAAGTTATTAATTTTGTTATTTACATATTTGCAGCATTTGTTTCATCTTCATATATTTTTTTTCCAGCTTTTATTACTTTATTTCATTACATTATTAGCTTTTTGATATATAGATCATTCCACACATTTCAGACTTTTAAATTTAAAAATCTAAAAACTGAATTTTTTAACTGAAGCTTGCAAATTTAAAACTAAAGTTTTTTTAAGGGTATGTTTTATTTTCAACTCTATTTCCAAAAAGCAAGGGAAGTTCACTTTGGTTTGTGTGTGTGTGTGTGTGTGTGTGTGTACACTTCAAGTACACTCTTTGTCCATTTTGTCAGCTCCACTTACCATATAGGAGCACTTTGTAGTTCGACGATTACAGACTGTAGTCTGCATGTTTTGTTAATACCCTGTCATCCTGTTCTTCAATGGTCAGGACCACCACAGAGCAGGTATTGTTTGGGTGGTGGATCATTCCGTGCTGCTGGAGCTTTTAAACACCACATTGTCACTGCTGGGCTGAGACCAAAAATACCCAGCCAACAGCTTCCTGTGACCACTCATAAAGGACTAGAGGGTGACCAACACAACTGTGCGTCTTTTATTTTTAAAGCTGTGTTTCTCTTTCTGTCTCTCGCAGGTGGAGCTGCAGTGGAGCGATGCTCTCTTCATGTTTGAGTACTTCAAGCCTAAGACCTTGCCAGAGTTTGACAGCTATAAGACGAGCACGGTGTCTGCAGATCTGGCCAACCTGCTGAAGAGGCTTTCTGGAATCATCCCCCGCTCAGACGAGCCCACACTCTCTGTTGACGATGTATCAGCCTACATAGAAGGAGGGGCAGTAAAGGTATAGCTTCAGTAGCCAAATCCATAAACACTCCTACCTTCCCTTTTGGACTTGTCCTGCATTCGTCTCCACTCAGACGTTTCGCGTTATATATTGAAAGTGATACTTTGCTCAATTACCTCAAATATAGTAGATCAGCCAAGGCATGTTTGGTGTCCCAAGTTTGCTTCTTTAGCCTCATGGCTCTAGTGCGAAACGGATGTTACTAGCAAATACTGGAAGCTGCTAATTAGAATCATACACACTGAATTCCTGAATCAACACACCCTTGGCTCAAACTGTGTTGAGTTGTTAGTACTCTCAAAAAGACTTGCTTATATATGTGTGACATACTGTTATTTATAAAAATGGACAATAATACAGAAAAAATCTAACTTCATGATGGCTGGTGTTACTGTTTTTAGCTATATGAGGAATTTTAGGCAAAGTATTTTTATTGAAAACAGTGTCCCATACAGCATCAGAAACCACATAAGCAAGTCTATTTGATATTACTTTAACATTACTGAAAAGCAAACTCGTCTCTAATTCAGGTGCCAGCTCTCCCTGAAGGATCACCTCCAGCGCCCCCTCTGGTGAATGAGCTCTTCTACCTCCTGGCTGACTACCACTTCAAGAACAAAGAACAGTCCAAAGCCATCAAGTTTTACATGCACGATATCTGTGTGTGCCCCAACAGGTCAGACCCAACTGCATTTCCAGCCGTAGGTTTGGAATGGAAGAGATTCAGTTGTTGGCAGTGGATGAGATTCACTGTAGGCATATAATCTAAAAGCCTGCTATTTAAATTCATCTATATACATTAACACTAGCCCATCAGCATCAAAGCACAGCTGCGTGAAATGTTAAAATAAAGACTGACAGAGAAAAGTGGTCTAATGCTTGTTTCAGACTGCAATTTAAATTTTCCATGATGTCCATTAGTTTACATTCACTATTATAATCTTAGGAAATCGCAGTGTGACGCCTCCAGCAACCCAGCCCCCTGCTGTGTTAACAAGTGAACTGTATAACATTAGAATGAATTTCATGAAAATAGCATGAAACAAACAAATGAATGAAATAAGTGAATACCAAACACTGCTTTTAGTGTTTGTGTCACATATTGTGTTTGTAAGGCATCCAGGCATCATAGTGTTATACACTGCCACAGCAACAACTCTAGTCTCGAGATGACTTAGACCCCAGCCACACATAGGGATTTTTTTTTTTAAATGTAAAGTTTTTTTTTCTCTCCGTTTTGGCCTCCTGTCTACATGAAAATGGCCTTTTCTGTCCCTGAAAACGCAGCATTTTGAAAATGCTGGGGTCGTGGTGTTAAATTCTGTGTGTCTGTTGCTGTTGTCTTTTATTAAGTATGCAGACTCTGTCTGAAATGTGAATAAGGACGTTTGTGTCTTACTCCAGGTTCGATTCTTGGGCTGGGATGGCTTTGGCCCGGGCCAGTCGCATCCAAGACAAGCTGAATTCCAATGAGCTGAAGAGCGACGGGCCCATTTGGAAGCACTCTTTGGCTGTGCTGACCTGCTTCAAGCGGGCGCTGGAGATTGACAGCTCTAACCTGTGCCTGTGGATCGAGTACGGCACCATGTCCTACGCCCTGCACTCCTTTGCCTCCAGACAGCTCAAACAGTGGAAGAACGAGCTGCCGGTAGAGCTCGGCAAACAGGTTTGTGTGAGAAAGATTCTCTGGTTGATTACAGTAATGAGTGTACACTATATGGCCAAAAGTATGTGGACACCTGACCATGACACCTGTATGAGCTTCTTGGTTATCCTTTTCTACAACCATAGACATTAATATGGAGTCCCCCCACCTTTTTAGCTGTAACAGCCTCCACTATTCTGGGAAGACTTTCTTCAAGATTTTGGAGCTGTCTGTGCCCCTTCAGTCAAAATAGGTGTTATTGCTCCTGGGCACTTCCATTTCACAGTAGTAGCACTTACAGTTGACTGGGAAGATCTAGCAGGCTGAAATTTCACCAGTTGACTTGTGGCAAAGGTGGCATCCTGTGATGGTGAGGAGATACATCCAGTTAGCAATGGGTGAGGCTAAAACACCTGAACTCAATAATTAGGAGGAGCTTTTCACCGTGAAGTGTAGTATACTTCAGAGTTTGAAACCGTATCATTTTACACAAGACAAACATCTGTTGATTTGACCATTTAAATAGATGTGAAGAAGCTTGTAAAAAATCTAATGCCAGTTATAAGTTCCACATGCTACCAGTATGTATGCCACTCAAAACCAGCAAGACTCAACACCATGTTAAATGTGATTTCTTTGTGTGCCATGTATTACACATAACATGTGTAACATTGTTGAGGTACCCTTTTTTTTGGTTATCCAGTATATTCATTTGCTCCAGTTTGAGTCTTCAGCTTCTAAACTTGCAGTAGATAACGCTACCTATTATACTACCAAGGACCGTACAGGGCTTGAGAATGGACATTGCATCGCGTTGCATTATGGAATCATTTCGCCATTTTGGCAGAGTTTGTTGCTTGTCTACATGCTGCAAATACTCACAGACACTGAGAGAGCTTAAAGAGCTGTTTTGTGGTTTTTCAGACTTGTCATGCTTACTATTAAATGAAACGGGAGTGTATCTTTATCATTGTGAACAACTATATATGTTATAATTAGCCTTTTTGACTGTCTGGATTCACCCAAAGTCCCAAGCGAGTGGAGCAATAATCTGGACATGCTAATGTTACCTTCTTTCCCATTTGCAGAATTTTTTCCCTAACTGTTGTGTGGCTTATATGCCTGTTCTTTTACATAGGTAACAAACTTTCAAGCTGCTGCAGATATAACTTACTGCCATATTTCATCCAGCCTCTGGCTGATTTAACATTATTTCACTCAGCCACTGGCGTATTCAGCCAGTGAGGTGCAGTCTTTGATTTAACCCCTTACGTGGCCAGGGCCCACCAGCCAGCCTAAAGTTTTATTACACACTTCCATAAACTCAGAATAGCCCAACCGGTTTGCATTGAAGTCCCTGTAGTTACTGAATAAATAAGCCTTAGTGTTATAAGCCTGGGATTTTAAGGTATTAGTTGTTGGCATAATTCTCACTGGCACATTTCATTTTTTGGCATTTTCCACTGTCGACTTTTAAAAAACACTAGTTAGCAAGTGACACTACTGCTGGACTGTGCAATATTAACCCCCACATAATATAGATTTTCTCTCATGTGTCTTACATTTACACTGAAGAGGCAATCAATCTAAAGTCTTTAAGAGAAACAGACCAGTAAACACTAATTGCCTGACACCTCAGCTAACATTAGTAGTCCAGTCACAGCATAACTTACTTCACCTCGTATGTTCTAGCTGGAAAACAGAATTTTTGAAGGTTAAACATTGTTTGTTGATCATAAGTGGTAGTATCACTGCATACCCCGCCACAAAGCTGACATTAGCTTGTTAGTCCAATGTCCCCCATAAATGGTGTAGCAGTTACATCCCGGGGCCAATGAGGCATTTGTGAAAAGTAAGTAAGCTGATTCTAAATGTGATAAACCCACTAAATTGAGTCAAAAGTTTTATTCCATTACATCTGTATGATTAGATCTATAAAACTGCGATGCTTCACATGCTGTTTCACTAGAGCTGCGTCTGAATCACTGAGTGAAACTTCCTTTCTGACCTGTTTTCCTTGATTTTGCTCTGATCTGAGATCTGGTAGTCATGCAGATCCACAAGCTGCTGGTCGTCTCTGCAAACATATTAAGTCAGCCCATGAATGAATGGGGGTTTTTAACCCTGCCACAATGGTGAATCACCCATGACGTCACATGGAAAAAGATTAGTATAGCTAAAAAAAGACCTTTACTGCCACAGATTTCAGTCTTTATCCTTCAAAACTGTATCAGTGAATTTTTCTGAATTGAACCTTGTTTTTTTTTTTTTTTTTTTGCTTTTTTCACTATACTAATGTTAGCCTCTTGTGTTAACAAACTGAAGCTGTAGCATGTTAAACTATTGCTACATTGCAAAAAAATTAATCTGAGCTAAATTATCTTAAATCTAGTCAATATATCTGATATTGATGGTTGTAAGAATATTCTAAGTTTATTAGACTTCTTTCTAGACAATCTTTACTTATTTTAAGTAATTTTATTAAGGGAAATTATCCCACTGTATTGGCAAATAAATATATAAATAAATAAATACAAATAAATAAATATATTTGAAACTAGCGAATTTCACAGAAGAAATGTACATAAAACAGTTAAAACACATTTACGTATAAGTTAAATAATCTTATAATTTTCCTACAACCATCTCATAATGAGAAATGTTTGATATTCAGACTGAAATGAGAATTTCTCTGGCTAAGTTATTTTTGCAGCGTACCTGTGTACGTACTGAGAAAGTCTATGTTTTCAATGGAAAAATGTGAAATCTAAGCTGTGGTAGCACATTTGACACAAAAACCATTTTATATTACCATAATAAACCATGCAAAAGGAGTTAGCCCTTTCAAAAAACATGCTTTTGAGTACAAGGGTCTTTTAAAGTCTTTTAAAAGTTTTAAAAAAAGTTTTAAACTTTTAAAAGTTTTTAAAAGTTAAGGAATACTTTGACAAATCAATGTTATGAAGCTCCCCTTGCCGTGAATGCTGCTAGATTACACCTTATGTTTCAACTCTGTTGTGGTCGGCTCAGTTAAAGCAATAATTTGGCCAAAAATCCACATAATACTCACTTTTCTCCTTACTCCACATGTGGGCAGGAATGTTTGAAGTACTTTTTCCACAGGAGCTGTGGAGCTAACCTAGGTAACAAGCAATGGAAACTTTTATCTCACCAGTTGGCATTTTGCAAACTAGATTCCTGAATCAAACTTGCCTCAGACTACACCAAGTAATCTCGCTTGTGGTTTTTGACACTATATGACAGTGTTACTACTGTTACGACTGTTTTTAGCTATGCAACATTGTTCCTTTCATTTTGACCAAACATGTTTTGACTTTCATGCTTTCATGTATTTAAAAGTGGTAGCTGTCTGTAGAGCACTGAATGTTGTATGTATGGAATTCTCTCAGTGTGCGTATTGCATTAATGTTTGCAGGGGAAGGGTATTCTTGTCTGTGAACTGTTAGCAGGCTGTAAGATACTGATTGTGTGAGCATGTGTGTGTGTGTGTGGTAGATGGAGGAGCGCAGGGACTCGATGCTGGAGACGGCGTATCAGTGCTTTCAGAGTGCATCTGCGTGTGGCGGCGACTGTAATGAGGAAGAGTGGCTCATCCACTACATGCTGGGCAAGATCGCCGAGAAGCGCAAGCTACCTCCTAAAGACTACCTGCAGCTCTACAAACAGGTGACCTGCTGAAAACTACTGCTGTCACACTCTTAACAACCAGCTGTGGATGGTACACAGTTGAAATGGTTGATAGTTTGTTAAGGATTTTAAGTATTGAAGGAATAGTATGTAAAGGTTTCTTTAGCAGCTCTTTTTTTTGTGTGTATATATGTGGGTGTGGGTGTGTGTGTGTGTTATTGTATTTATTAATTTATTCATTAGGCCCCTCAACAATTATTGGCACCCCTGGCAAAGATGAGTAAAAGAGGTTATAAGAAATTCTCCTTTTGGTGAATTAGCTTAAACTCGCACTGAAAAGTGAGAGAAATCCAACCTTTAATTGAAGTCAGTTTATTCTGAGAAAAAAAAAATCCCACATTCCGCACAATTGTAGGCACCCCTGCATTTAATACTTTGTACAACCTCCCTTTGCCAATAAAACAGCACTTAGTCTTCACCAATAACATCTTAAAATGTTGGAGAATACAGAGCAGGGAATTTGAGACCATTCCTCCTTACAAAACCTATCCAGATCGTCCAGGGTCCTAGGTCCTTTACCTCACCCTGCAGGTTTTCTATTGGGTTTAGATCAGGGCACTGGGATGGCCATGGCAGAGGCTTGAGTTGTGTTCAGTAAACCATTTTATGTTCATCTGGACATGTTTTGGATCATTATCCTGTTGGAAGATCCAACGACGACCCATTTTTAGTTTCTTGGCAGAGGCTAACAGATTTTGATTCAAAATGTCCTGGTATGAGTCCATGGTGCCATGTACCCTGACTCGATTCTCTGGGCCTTTGGAGGAAAAACAGCCCCACAACATCAGATCCTCCACCATACTTAACAGTGAGCACTAGGTTCTTTTCAGTGTAGTCATCCTTTTTTTCAAACCAAACCTGCCTTGAGTGTTCGTTGCCAAAATCTCAGTTTTCGTTTTATTTGAGCATAGAACACGGTTCCAGTTTAGCAAACTCGGAGACATAGTGACCCCAAGAGGCAACTTTTTTCTGTAACTCTCCAGCAGTGATCCTTTTGCCTCTCCTACCATCCTCCTCACTGTGCGTGGGGGTAAAAAATAAACTTGAGTCCTTGTCCAGATAAGTTTGTCACAGTTCCAGTTGATTGGAACTTTTTAATTATTGCCCTCCCTGTAGATGTGGACATTTTCAGGCCAGTAGCTATTTTTTTATAGCCATTCCCTCAGTCAAACACACTTTTCCCTTATTTGAATTGTGTGTTCTCTTGTCTTTCCCATGTTAAAGAATGACTAAGGGTATTTGTGTGTCACATGGATTACTGCTTTAAAGTTCCTAAACACTTATCAACTTAAAAAAAAAAAGTAAAATCTAAAATAAAAAAATGCTGCAGTTACATTGTGTTCCTAAGAATCTCCAGGGAGGCCAGTAATTATGGCACATGAGGTTTTGTTAAACAAAAATTATTTCTTGAGGATTTTATTTTATCGCAGAATAAATGTACTTCAATTAAAGGTGGGATTTTTCTCATTTTTTTCAGCGTGAGTTTAAACTAATTCACCAAACGGAGAATTTCTTATAACCCTTTTTACTCCTCTTTACCAGGTGTGCTATAGATGTGGAGGGGACTGTGCGTATATAAGCTCTGTTCAGCTTGGCTGCCCTGTTTTGTGCCTCATTCAAAACGCAGTCCAGGCTGAAACACTACCTATAACTTTGGTGTGAATGTGCAAGGCTAAACTGCTGTAGGCTGAATAGGCAGATACATGTAAATGTGAGTCATTATAAATCAAGAAATTCAAAACAGTGTCTTCACTATGATTCTAAAGTGGTAAATGTAAAAATAGTACAAATAAACAAAACTCTTCTATGTGTAGTTATGTCTGGTACTGGTGTCACTTTGTGCTGGTGATTTGTTGTACTACCTATATGAGTTTCATGCTTTCTCTCTTTCCTAGTCTGCCCATTATCTCCATGAGGAAGCTGCCCGATACCCACGGAAAATCCACTACCACAACCCTCCTGATCTGGCCATGGAGGCTCTGGAGGTAAGAGGTGTAGTAAAATAAGATGTAGGAATAAAGTTATTTTAAAAAAGGCTTTTTTCACTTGTTGACATTCAGACTTCTGAAAAGCACCTGTTTACATGTGCCCCTCTTTTTTTGTTTTCTCTTTCAGTTGTTCTTTCGTTTGACTGCCACTATTCTGAAGCTGCTGGAAGAAGAGTGTGATAGTGAGGAATCAGAGCTGCAGAAGAACGTTCTGGATTACGAGCTTTTCTTCAACATGCTCGCAGAATCTGCAGTTGGGCCTTTTGCTCGCGGAGAGGAGAAGAACATGCCCAAAACCAGCGACAAGTAAGCCAACGTTTCAGTACTTTTAATTCTGAATATTTTGGTACCTAATAGGGATGTCAGTGATTAACCGTTAACTGGCAAATACATAAACCAGTGCATTTCCAACGATAAACAGACATTTTTATCGTTGAGTTTTTCATTTTTGAGGACTGTTTTGAGTTGTATGCGTGAGGGCGTAAGAGCGCAACAAGTTCTAGTAGCCCTAGTTAGTGATGCACATCTCTGGGTTTTCTGGAGTTGACTTTGACTATTAACTGCTCGACTCCACTTAATCAAATTAACCAATGGCCCTAGAATAGTTGATAAAGGGTTAGAGCAAAGATTAAACCATCCTAAATGCAGTTTACAGCACTGTCTCAACCAGGATATTTAGCCACAGGACACAGCAGTAAGGTAGACTACAACTGACTATGTGTTTTTAAATGTAATGTAGCTTTTGTTGGGTGTAGCCTATGAATGTGTTTGTCAGCAAACATTTAGCCTAGTTAGTCCTGTAACAGAAAAGCTTTAAAAGCGTCATGTTAGTGAGTGCATTTACATTCACTTAGTAATCTGATTATAATCGGATATCTGCACTTATCTGATTATTTAAATGGTCATATAAACAGCAAATCTGATTAAGAAATCCGATGAAGAGAGCTGGATTTTAGCTCAGTAGTCAGATTTCTCAGCGCATGCTACTCTTTCTCTTTGGGACTTCTCAGTCTGTGCATGCACGAAATCAGACCACGGTACCGGAAATAAGCAAGCAGCGTTTAATGCAGTACCTGCGAAATGACAACAAAACACTTTTTTTTTGTGGCTCGATGGTTTTAAAAAAAGCTATAGTGTTAAGTTATAATATTACATTACATTCACATCAGGTCGCCTTCTGTGAGTTTTCAGCCGTTTGCAAAGCAGAAATCTGAAGTTTCCCATTATCTGACTACTCAATTGCATGTAAACACGTTGATCGGATTACTGACAAAATCTGATTTTCTGCAGTTATCAGATTATTTAGTGCATGTAAACGCACTCAGCGATTTTAGGTTTGTCGGTTAACGGTTAAACACCAACTTATGACAGTCAGTTATCAGTCAATAGAATTTGCCAAATTTCACATTCCTAGTACGTATTATAGAGGCCAAACATTTGTAAGGAAGGGCTGTTTTTGTTTTTTCAAAAATATTTTATAGTTAAGTGAATTAGCGAGTTTAAATAAAGACGTTTGTCTGAAATATTTCATTGGTTGGCAGTGAAATACTCTTACTCTAATGTATTATAGAGGAGAAACACTCACTTTCTTTGTTCGTAAGTCCCTGGTACTGAGCAGTTTTTAATTCTTTAGACTCTTAATTTAACACCTGATTCTGTTCCTCAGAGTGATTCTTTAGGAGCATCTAAATGAGGGAATCAGATGGATATGATTAGAGGTGCAATTAAGCTCCACAGGAGAATCACCAGGATCAAAACAAATGAGGAATCAGCCACTATAGCTGCAGACAATCAAACAGTTTTGTTTTTTCGGTAACCATAGTATTGTCTGTTGTCTCTTTAAGGAATTCATGTTTATTATTACAGAGTTAGTGTTGCTTTTGTACTTTTGGCTTTGGTCATAGAAAGAGAGAAGGGAAACCAAAAGACTATACAGTGGTAAAAAAATTGTTTGTGTATATTTAGTAATCATTCATCTGCTGTTCCTCAGAGAAAAACACCCTTCTTTGAATGACGAAGACTCTCGCTCCTCTTCAATGGGCGTAGCAGCGGCGGTGACCTCCACACTGACCTCCACATCGACTTCCACAATGACCGCCGCTCACGCGGCGACATCATTGCCTGGCGACGGTGCGGCAGGTGTGACTTCCCCCCCGTGTGCGGTCACTCCGGTCGACCACGATTACGCCAAACGTAAAAAGCTGCAGCAGAGGCAGGGGCAGCCGCAGGACGGTACAGTACCTGGCCCAGAGTCTATTCTCTTTCACTCACTCACTCACTCACTGGGGGCGTGACCAGGGTGAATATGATGAGGATTATGATTGTGATAAAGGCTAAACGTGGCCATTGGGCTTGGGTTTATAACAGTGACGTCTCCCACCCCTGCTCCTACCATCCGCACTGGGCTGCTGAGGATCATGGGAACACGGGCGACAAAGCTAGCAGGGTCCATTTTACCGAATGTCAGGATTGTTTCCTTTTGATTTCATGAAATAGATGAAAGCAGTAGGTGTGTACTGATGAAAGAGAGGAAAGACTGAGTAGGCTGTGGCTCCGGGGAGCACAGTTAGGTAGTTCGAGGTAAATGTTTCCATCAGAGGAAAGCAGCACTGCTTCTTGTTCTTAACTTATAAAGTGACACACGATCATCACACCCTGTGGTGAATGTGTAAAGCAACCAGAATGAGTTTTTAAAGTAATCTCAAATAGACTTGATTGTAGGGATTTCGGTCAAATTAGCTGTTTGAATTTGCAAGTCATGTAAAAACTCGCCCTCATTACTGTTATGTTAATCCCAAACCACAGATCTATAGTAGATTATATATAGCTTGACTTTTGCACAGAGAAAAGCAGCCCCTCTAAAGTCCTCAAGCTAAACAAGTAATTGCTAATTGTCTGTTTTTACCTCGTCTAACGTTACTAGCCTAGCCACATCCTGTTTCAGCTCCTACCTGTTAGCTAGAACGCTGAACTGCAACCTTCAGTCGGCTACAGTAGTATTTTTGTGTTTCCATATTTATACTAACCTAAACAGATCAGAAACTTTGGCCAATACGATGCAGGCTCTACACCTCCTGCTACACTGGTGGAATATAGGCTTGATGCATCTCATGGCTCTTCAATATGAGAACATATGATGTTCTAATTTGCATGTATTTACTAGTTTTATTGATTAATTTACTTTCATGACTGTTCGAATATATTTGAACTTTCAAATACATGTACTGCGTGACTTGCTATAATCTATAAAAATGGATAAAAGTACATGGTATATGAAAACCTAAATTTTGTTTCATACTTTTGTTCATACAGTGACCTTTTATGTATGTGATATGGTGTTGAAAACCGCATAAGCAAGTTTATTTGAGATTACTTGACAATTCAGTGTGGCTAGAGGCAAGTTTGTGATGATTTTGGCATGCACAGTGCTAACTGGTGGGGTTTAAGCTCCCTTTATTGTTAGCTTCATAGCTCTGGAGAAACTAATTTTGCTGATTGGCTACATTTGGGGTATGTCAAAACTGTACATTTGATTTTTCGCTAAACTATTGCTGCTGTTTTCTGGCAGATAAAAAGACAAGCTTGGACCTTTCTGCAACCTGTTTGTGTTGTATGTATGTCTTCTGAACTCTGGCTATTGAAGAAAAATAGGACACAATCACTCTGTCAGTTATCATTAATTTCATGTAGTGTTTCCAAGTTTCCACTTTTAGCCTGAGACTTTTATTCATCGTAGATTTTTCCCCATATTTTTTGGGCTGGTTTGAATAGGGTATTGATGGAATCTTGCTGTGGCCTGTTTTGGTAAAATAGAGACTGTATCTGTGTCAGATGACAGGCTTGACCTAGTTACTGAAGTGGAGCTCAACTTGGTGAGCTTGTCTCTCTGGAATGCTTCAAAGGGTTCTAAGGCCTATAAACAAGTCTGGTAGCTTCTCAGTAACAGTTTCTTCGGATTTTATGAGTAGCCACTAATGACTGCTTAATGCTCCTAGCTTTACTGTAATCCTATTTATTGACAATCTGTATCATACTGCATCAGTATTTGCATATTGCTTCTAATGGAAAAGTCATGGCCTTTAAAATGCTTTTATCCCTCCTGAGAGAGCCGGATGTATTTAGAGTACATTTTAGTACACAGTCGAATGTCTAGCTGTCATTTTTGGATGTTTGTGTTATAAGAAACAATAATGAGTCACTTTATGCATTAGCAATATTGACACTAAGTGGTCAAGACAGGACTGTATTCACAAACAACAGTGCAAATTTATCGTGTGTGACTAACTTTGAGCAGCTAATCATATTTGCATGATGTTGCAATGGCCTGTTTTTTTATATAGGCCTTAATGGACACAGTGACGGGGCAAACTCAGTTACCCCGTTCTCAAGGCTTGGTTATAAACCTTACAAGTTTAAAGGTATTGTTGTTTTCCTGTACATTTGATTTACACTTTTTTTTTGTATGTAATTACATAATTACATATAGACATGCACACTTGTGAGGTGCTCAGAAACCAACCAAGCCCCTCCCACCCTACCACCATAATTTGTACAATTTTGACATGATAACTAAGCATTTTTGTGTACTCTGATGCTAGAATATGTGAAAATACCATCCAAGCTCCAACAAAATACCACATATAATCCAAAAAATGGTGAAAAGGTTAATTAGTTATTTTGTTTTCTATTTTATATTTCTATTTTTATTTGTACAATCTTTTTATAAGCAGCCAAATTGTGTATTATTCATGTTTTAGTGACCTCTTTACTTTGAATACAGGGCAGTAAACAATGTCATGCCGTGCTTATGTAATTTTTCGTCATATATAGTCATATATACTGGTTTTTGTTGCAAGGGCTCAATTCATGTCAAAAATGATTTTGCTGTCCAGGACATTTGATGTCAGTCTGCGTAAATTGGCAGAAGACTGGCAGCACTCTCCTTTTAAGACCCATCTTAAACAATCATTAAAAATAGGGGTCATTCCATTCTGACTGCCCATCACTTGTGTTCTATCTGCTGAAAGGCCTGTTCTGGCTCATAGGTCTCCATATGGTGTGTTGTGCTTGTGGCTCTTGTGGTTATATTTGTCTGCGGTCCATTAGCAGGATAGCGGTTTCGACAGTCCATAAGAATCAATTTGTTCTATGAACAAAGGCATTAATTTCAGACAAAAAAGTTGTCCCTCATTGTCTTGCTGCAATGCAAACAGTGATAATTACACAAACTGTTCAAAAGCCTTTAAAGAAAGAAATCTGAATATGCAAAATTTCAATCAACTTTACTCATCACTTTCATCAGCTATATTTACCATTAGTTAATGTTAATGGTGGCTAATTTCACCTTTCAGTTTGTTCGGCAATAAAAAAGGTAAAAAATGAAATAGATGGTTGGCTTCTGTGGGACCCCACCCTTTCACCTCTTATTTATTTTATTTCCAGTCAAAATGGCCATTGGATGCAAGGCAATAAAACGCCAAGAAAATAGTAGAAAACACATATTTAACAGAAATTTGCACAGACAAACTAAATATATCGGATTTTTCAGTATTTAGTGTGTTCACTTTTTGCCTTTTCACAGTTTTCATTTTTATTCAGACGCTTGCTTTTAGTTTTTCAAAGAAATCTGCAGATTTCACACCTCCAAAGTTCAGTCTTAGAAGTTTCATGCATTTTCTGCTTCAAAGTAATCCCATTAAAAAAATTAGACTGATCCGTCAATAAGACCTCCACATCTCAGATGTTCAGATCTCTGTTTATCCAATTCCCACTGAATTGAATGAGTTACGAATGAGAAATGATTGAATAAAATGTGAGAAGTGGAGTTCATGGCCTGTACACTTAGGGGTCCTGGGAAGATTAATAAGTGTTGTGTAATTGATATGTGCCAAGCTGCTGATCTAAAACCAGCTGTTGTCTGTGAATATGACTTGAGCGTAGACTGGGGTTAAAGTGTGGGGCCTATAACTGTGTCGCTCGTGTTCCTATTCCTGTGGCCTACTCAGGCTCCCTTTCCCCCTGCTGCCTACCTGCCTGCTCCCTCTTTGCCTGCCTCTGGCCTGCTTTGCACCTGCTGCTTCTTAACGTGTGCATGATGAGATCAACACTCTGATTTGGTTTAAAAGTTATCCTAAAACATCCCACAATGTACTCTGCTCCACTGTGTGTGCCAAATGACATTTGAATGATGTGTCCTTCATGACTTGCTTGCACTGGGGTGAACAAAAATGATGGTATATGTCTGTATGTTGGGGTTCAGTGGTCCACTAGACCACAGTGGGTTGTGGTGGTCTGTAGGTTTGTATGTTGTGTTTTATATATTTTTATAAAATGAGCAGATTGGCTTCAGTGACGTGATGCAGATGCTGCTAAAATCAGGTAAAACAGAAAGTGAATTCATTGTGAGTTGCAAATGTTTTCTAAAGCCATGGTCTCCTCCGCAGCTAACCTCTCTCACGACCACGATTACTGCGGGTCCGCGTCTGCTTTGCGAAGGCGACCTGTGTATGGTACAGAATACACTCACCTCCCTCCAGCACGAAAGGACTAACCTCTGCAGGACAGTGGTGAAGAACCTTTGTTCAGGCTTTTGTTCCAACCAAGGATGGACTAAGTAGCCAATCTCTGAATCCAGAATCACCCATTCTCACTATTTAGTGTACAATATTGTGTATGTGTTAATGACTTTTTCTTCCTGTGAGATCTGCAACCCTTTTAGTTTAAACTTTAATCAGGCACACCTGATCCAGCGTACTAAAGGTACTTTTTCACATTTGATCCCTGCTTAGCACTTATTGGGTGATTTTCTACGCATCTCAAAAAGTTTTTTTTATATCAATTGAATTGAATCAATTGAAAATCAAATTAGAAAAGATGTTCCAGGAGACAGATAAAGCATATAGTTTTATTATAAGACATAATCTGCCTTTGCATGCTTGAGTCACACAACTGTATTCGTCCGCTGTGCCGCGAGTACTTCCTGGGGCTACATATGTTCGTTCCTTTGTTTGCTACTTGCTAAGTGATCGATATTCATACAAATGTTATATGTCAAAAACTATGAAGGCTAAGTCATTTCATAATGTTACTTAAAATCAAACCTACCTCCAAAGATCGTAATTGTAACAGTACATCCAATGTTGCTAATTACTTAGCGAGCTAACTAGCTACTGTAACCAAAACAAAGCCAGCTGCAGGCGTATTTTGAGGATGCTGTTGTCGACAAATCAGCTGGCGCACATAAAACCATAAATCCATCTCATTACACTTTTTGCAAATGTTGCTAAGCAGTCAGTTCTAGAGGAAAAAATGAAAAATTTTAATATGGCCTTTATTAAGCTAGAAAACATCCAAAACATATCTAACAGGGATGAGATGTAATTCCTTCTTTAAGCAATAGTTTGGATGAAAATCAGATGCACACTGTTTTTCCTCTTCACTCTAAATGTCTACCAGGACAAAGTTTGCTTGTACAACAGAGGTGTAACAATGCATATTTTGAGTTTCGATATGATTTTCGATTCTAAAGTCAAGATTTGATTTGATGTTAGATATTTCATGGAGTAGTGGCATCGAAATTCGTCCTCTGGTATGAGTTTTGTCCTAAGTGTTAAACTGGTAACATTTAACACATAAGCACACAAATAAGTGCATTTATACACTGTTATACCGCGATATAGGGCTAGCGCTCCCTCTCATGTATTATTGCGATTCTGCCACTGATTATACCAGTTATTGATTTTTATTTTAAGATTTTGAGATAAATATGATACAGAAACAAATCAACAACAAAGTTCCTGTAATACCGTGAACAAAAATAGCTCAGATTCAGCACTGCTGCATATACACTACCAAACGAAATATCACACTGCGAAACCTTCAGGATGCCCACACTGGGAAAGCCAGGTTTGCTCATCAAGTTAAAATGTAAGAAAACTATGAACTTATCAGCTAATTTTTTGAGAGAAGTTCATTTTATGTGTGTGTAGCCCATTTTAAAGCTGTATCAGAAGCTCACAGCAGATTAAAAACATGATACTATTGAGTGAAATATAAAAATTAGAGAAAGGGTCATACAGCTCACCCCTTGTGAATTAGTTTAATCTGTAATGGCACATCAGCATGATGTGTCACAACAAGTCAAAAACAGAAACAGGGCAAAGATTGTTACTTGTACTAAAATTGTGCCAGTTACCTTTGCCTTTGCAGGTGAATGAGGCGAAGATGTACTTAGAAATTCATTTGGACTGGCATGATCAGGAGATATTGGCCCTCATGTAATGCCTCTCGCCCAGTCTCATTACAAGGTCAGAACTAAATATCAAAGCTTGGATACAGGAAAGCTAATCAGCCAATTTGCCCATGTTAGGCTTGCACTTTAATACTTGAATACAATGAACAGATTAAATTAAATTGTTAATTGCTATTATTTATATGGCAGTTTATCTTGTCATGATTGAGACAGGCCGTTATGGCTCCAGTGTTGCTCTACAGAAGCAGACTTCAGACGCTGAGCATGTCTTGGCTGACTGTCTACATTTGAGGTAAGGGGAAAACTACTCAAATAGCCAAAGTGTTTCTTCAAAAATTGGCATCTGAATACCAACGTCATGTGAGTTTAAGATTAAGATTAAGGCTGGAGCAAACGTTTTCAGGGTGGCTGATCTCCAGAAGAAGGCATTCTTAACCCTGGATGAAATAAAAGCCCCGTCCCAAGAACAGTGTTCTTCACCACTGCTCCACTCCGTCCTGATCAGAGCGCTTTAAACCGCATATTTCTCATTCAGCTTTCAGCAGCTGCATCCTACAGCTGTTGTTGCTGTGTGAAAGCACAGTTCCTTCTTCACTTCGCACTGTGAAATCAAACTTCTCCAAACTGCTCCTGGCACTTTCACTATATAGTTTCATATACAAGTCCAGCACTGCAACCTCTTGCCAGCACACCTTTCCATGGGGCAAATGTTTCCAGCTTTCACCACTCAGTCAAATAAATCCCTGTGCCAACATCTCAGTAATTAGATTTTCTACGAATTGCTTCTTGTGCTCCTATTAAAGAAAGTAGACTGTCCAGTGAAGACGCCACCCTGGTGCTATTGGACTCTAGCTGAGCTCCATTGGGGGTTTTGCTGAGGCTGTCCTTTCATCTTCTTTTTTTTTTTTTCCCCCACCCCCATGCTGAGTTGACTTGGTGCGTTGGCGTTTTGGACGGGGGCGATTTTTGGCATTGGATTGTTGCTGAGGGCTGCAGAGTTGATGGCACTTTGCTAATGTCAGATGCCCTCTTCCAAGCCACACTACTGACTCTCTCAGCATGCGATAGGGCTTTAGTGTTTATTTTTTGGGCAGCACAAGAACAAAAACAAAAAAAGAAAGAAATCACTTTCTTGTCTTTTTGCAATGGGTGCATTTGGAGAAGGTGCAGTAGTTTTTAACGCCCTCCTAAAGAAGGCTAGTAATCATTCCCCTTTTCCTGAATAGCACCCAGATTAGAGTCCCCATCCCCTTCCTCTCTGCCCACATAGCTTATCTGAAATAAGTAGCCCTCACTTTACATATCCTGAGTGAAATTTGTAGAGATACTGAGTGGTGCACTTGTCTTGTTTCAAAAAGAAATTCAGCACTGTCACTTTTCAATGACTCTTTCCATCCCTGAGCCTTTTGGTGTTTGTGTTGATCCATGACTCATATGGATGGGTCTCATAGGCCTGGTTTTCTGGACGCTGATTAAAAGAATAGTCCAGCATGTTTCAACCAAATCCCTATCTGCTGCATCTGTAGCGTACACTCGATTACCATGGACAGTATATTTCAACGTTTTCCCTTGAACTTAGGAAAAAAAAAAGAGAAAAACTGTTGACTTGAAGCACGTTTATAATAGAGATCGTTGGGCAGTTGCTGAGTTACACCAGGAAACATTTATGTGAAACACATATTTCTTTACAACACTTTGAAGAGTCCTTCAGTCAAAGGTCATTTCCCACAGGGAGGAATTTGTGTTAATTCATTATCTGAGTGGTGGTGTGGGTGGACTTTTCTCAGGCTACTGCCTGATCACTCATGAATTACCGGAACTGCTTTCATATAGTGTTCGAAAGTTCGAAACTTCTTAAGAGCAGCTTAGGGGCCCTTAGGGCCTTCTAGGCTTTGAGAGAAGGTCTAATGATATCAGTTAAATAAATTAAAAAAGTCTGTATTTTGTAGTTGATTATTGTTTACTATAATCATCATGCTTGTTGCACTTAAACTCTGCAAGTGTTGTAGCACTAGTTTTAATTCATAATCCAGTCAGTGTGGTATCTAGGTAGATCGAGCCAAGTTAGCTCTCCCATTGGTTAGGACATCCTGATAAACCATATCAACATATTTATGAATTTACAGTGGAATTAACTCATCATGTTTTGGTTTCCAAGGGGTGGGAACAGTTTCGACCTTCTCAAAGTCCTAGATACATCACTGACTTTGAATAGGAGCTGTAGCCTAAGTTTCCATCAGTTGTTAGAAATGGAAAACTGCAGTAGATCTGTCCCAGCTCTTTACTGAAACAGTCACTGTAAAACTGCTACAGTGTATAAAACGTGCTATCACAAGCTTCAGGTGTCAACATTTAATCTTGAACTGCCAAAAAATGTTAATGTGAAAAGCTGTTAGTTTAGCGCTAACATACTACTAGAATCCCGTAGAGGGGCTAGCAGACGTTTGCATTAATGTGGAGGTGTTTTTTCCCCTCTGTTTTTAACTGAGTTTTGACGTTTATGGCCCGACTTTAAGGCCTAACTCTAAGGGTGTGTTTGGACTTGGCAGGTTTGGTTCAGTTAAAACAAACCCTGGTGTGATTGCTCTGTTAGTGCAGCTTGTTGGATCAAGTGAGAACTCTGCCATCCAAACTCTAGTGCACACCACATCAGCGACCCGAAACCTCCTGAGCAGATTAAAAATTATATTTTATGTTTTGTAAAAGCAGTAAGCCACTCAGAGCTGATTTCATCCCACTATGCGTCATGCAGAGCCACAGTAACGCAGGAAGTCTTGTGGCTTATTGCTCTGATGTCACAAGACAGATGAAACAAGACATTAATAAAACCAACAAACCCAGATAGAACAATGAACAGCATAATTCAGACGTTTTGTCGGACATTATTATAGTTCTTGTACGTAATAAAAATATGCCCAATATCAACCCATATGACTTTTGTTAACTACCTTTGGTACAGTGATAAATATGGTTGAATGCTAAGCAAACCAGAACTAGAATGCAACATGTATCACTTTCTGCTTTGGTGCAGACCAAGGGAACCAAACTACAAATATAAACGCACCCTAGTAGTCACAACTGCTCTCATTATGAAATCACAAATTGAATGATCATCCACAGAATTTAACAGCTGTCTACTGGCTTCTACAATAAGTTTGAAGTCAACACATTTTCTGTTCTTTTCTAAGGTGCAGGGAAAGATCAAAATTTGATATCCATGGTAATCAACTGTACGTTACACATGCGACAGTTAGAGATTAGATTGAAGGATGCTGGACTATTCCTCTAAAGTCTAGCTTTGGACTATATTATGTAGTCAATTGGGGTCTCTATTAGAGAGCTCTGAAATTTAATTGTGTCCTGGAAACCAGCCTGCTGGCTTCTAATGGTCAATCTTGGGATTTTGGTGTTAAATTGCGGGTTCTGCGATTTGGGCCACCCTGGTTTAAAGCAATGAAATAAACAATGGTGTCTTTGATTATTATTTGTCGTCCATGTGAATGTGCCCAGTGACTTTGTCCATCAGTAAACATTACGGTGTGTTTGTGTACGTGTGTCTGTGTGTACGTGTGTGGTCCCCCTCATCAGAGCAAAGTCAGGACAGCGTGGCGGTCTTGTCGGACTCCAACTCCCTGCAGGACGTGTTTTTGGACCCCACCAGCTCACAGGACAGCAGCCACAAGCTGGATTCTGGGAAATGCCGTTCCTTTTCTGAGGACACCAACACACTATTAAAAGACAAGCCATCGACGACAGAGGAGCCAGGTATTGTCATTGTATTGTTGCATATGTGAAATATTTAAAATAAATGAAGCAGAGGAAACAGATGTGTTGGCTGACATGTCTCAGTAGATTAGAGAATTCTTATTAAGGATGTCCTGATTGAGTTTGTTTGCCCTGAACACTATCCAAGATATTTAATATTAAGTATGTGCCAATACCAAGTCTTAATGCATTTGTATGTGTTCTAGAAGATAATAAAGTCTGTTAAAGTCTAATCTAATCTATATTATGTAAGATACCATCGCTGTTGGGACAGAACCTTGTTTTTCCAAAATAGTAACTTCACAGGAGAATGAAAACTTCATGAAAAGTTTGAAAACTTCTCATCCTTATAATAAGTTAATGTAACATTTTTTTTTTTCTAATTCGTTTTAGACCATTTCTAGTCATCATAAAATATTCACGCAATGTAACACTGTGTGTACAAGTGGCTAATGCAAAAAAGTTACAAGGACACAAAGTGTCATAGATGTTAAGCACCAAATGCTACTTGAGTGCAGAGTTGCCAGGTCTAGCAAAAGTTTCCAAACCAACCTTTGTTTAAATCTTGCCCACCAGAAGCCCAAAATGTGAATGTCGAATTGCAAAAAAGCTGGTTTTGATTGCATTCAGCATATTTAAAAATGTTTATAATGGTATACTTGGCTGCCAAAATCACATCAACTGGTATATTTACACTACATTTAGCTGCTTTTTGAAATGACAATTTTATGGTGTCTTTAATACCATGCTTCTGTATTTCACATCTAATAATAGTGACTCTTTTCAAGCTGTGATTTTTTGTAGTCCACACACTTACATTTTACATCCAGTTAGTTTAACCCTGTTTTAATGAAAGATGGCATTCAAAACACTGGCATGTTGGGCTTTAAAACAGTTGTACGCTGCAGGCATTTAAACCACATTTTAACTTCTGAATTGTGTCTTACTGCTGCAAGTTAAAGATAATATCTGTTTTTTATCCAGCGCCTTTACGACATTGGTGTAAACAAAATGCAGCTGGGTAAATTAGCCTTAACAGAGAATCCTAAAGTCCTTGGGGTTTAATATTAGGGGTGCCGTGAATATTTTTAAGCCATAAAATGTAGACACATTGGGCCTTTCTGATTGGTAAGAATTCAAACCTTTTCCAACTATAAATAGTTGCGGTAACAATCTTTACTACCACGAATTAAAGTTTAGCTTGACTCTTTTTTCCCCACTCAATTAAAAATAAACATGCCAAAATTCTAATTACTGTTTTAGCTTTTATTTCTGATTTTTCTTGATCTCAGAAATTCAGTTTACACCTGTGAAAATAAAATTTTATCTAGTAAATATTTAATTCTTGAAATCATGAATTCAGTGTGCACGTGTGAAACTGGAATTTTCATTAGTAAATATAAAATTTTGATTAGTAAAAATTCAGCAATATGGCTTCTGTTGTTTTGCGGTATCATTTAAAAATATTGCTTATCACACTTACAGAACTTTGAATGATCGTGATTATGTGATAGTGGCTACAATAAAGCAATAAAGTCATAGTAGCTTGTTAATCGAATAATAGTGAATGAATTAATGAATTATAGAAATAACCGTTAGTTGCAGCCCTACTAAATATTGCCAGAACCAATGAATTTAAATAGATCTTTCTTCTTCCCTGGTATCCCAGGCGCCTCAGAGGAAAAGCAGATGGACATCAACTCCACCACACTCTCCCAGGAGTCCTCAGCCACCCAGGAGTCCTCAGACACCACTCTGTCCATCATGTCTCCTGAGGTCGCCATGCCAAAAACCATGACTACTGATACCCACAGCCAGCCTCCACACACTCCCCTCCATACCACCCCACCCAAATCTGGTCCTGCTTCTCTGGCAGGGCCTCCTAGTGAGGGAAAGCGTCGGCCTGAGCCCCCCACCCCGCTGGAGCTGCTGGAGGTGCCGCGGTGCCTGCCTGCGGGGAGAGTGGAGCAGAAGAAGGTGCTGGTGGACATGTGCGTGAGAGCGCTCTTCGTGTGCCTCAGCCGTTTCCCTCAGCACTACAAGAGCCTGTATCGGCTCGCCCACCTCTACGCCTACAGCAAGACCCACAAGGTGAGACGCACACACAAGCGAAGGATTAGAAGAGCCTGTGCTGTCTGGCCTACGCATGGCCAAACATATACATGATAGCATTCAGAAACTGCACTGAAGTACTGTGCAAAAGTCAGAGACCACCCGTTATTGACTTAATTTCCTGTCAAAACAACCCTCAAGTTCAAATTATTCTTTCAAAAGAAGTTTCTATAAAAAAAGTAATCCCCTTGCATAAGAAAGTCGAAGGTTGAGTTCAAAATGGGACCTGCTAGACCACCAAAACCTTCAGATTAACAGTGCTTTAAGGGGAATTCCACAGGTTTTTCAAAATGTCTGTAAAATTCAACCTCTGAAATGTAAACCAAGTCAAACCGAGTGGTTTGGTTTGAAGTGGTTCATTGTAGAGAAACTTATTGACTTCTTTACAGTGTTGGTGATAGAAACCAGATGTCACCAAGACTATAACACAAATATAGCCGCTTTATTTACAATTCAAAACCCCCTGAACCTACACGTGTCTTCTGTTTTATATATCATTTTAATCATGGTAAAGCAGCGGTAGATCTAAAAAATAAATAAATAAAAAATTAAATACATTGGGCCTCATTCACCAAGCGTTCTTAAGAAGAAATTTCTTCTTATAACCCACTTATGCAGTTTTGACGAAGATTCTGACATTCACCAGTGTTTTCTTATTTGGGGTTTGTTCTCAGGTAAGAAAAGAATCTACACATTGAAGAGCACAAAGGTGTGAACAATTCTGCAGTTTAAGAACACGTCATGAAACTGACGTAGACTTTTTCTTGGGGCCTATCTCAAGAACACATTTAAGAAAAAACGTAGGAAGATATTGGAAAATGAGGCCCTTTGTTCTTTGGGATCTGTTTTGCTTTCCCATTATTGAATTTAATTATGTATTTTAGCCCAAATTCTTATAACAAAACTGTTACATAACCATTCATGTAATAACTTTCTGTGATGTATCTTTTGGAAGCAATAAAGTGCATTCCTATCACCACAACTTAAAAAAAAAGTTTCTCCAGAGGAATTTTTTTAAATTTATCAATACTTTAACAGTACTTAAGTTTTTGAAAGAGAGAGGAGAAAATCAAGCTTCTCTTTTACTTCATATGTTTCTATCCATCCTTCCACTGTGAGAGGACAGCTCAGCACTATGGCTCTGAAAGGATGTGTAGCTGTGAAGAAACCGTTACTGAGAAAAATAAATAGATTTAAAAAAAGAAAAGTGAAGAAGTAAAACAAAGAAGCTCCTGGTTTTCTTTTAGAGCAATGGACTGACTTCCCCAGAGTCCAGACCTCAATGTCAGTGAATATTGGGATTACTTGGATTGTGAGAAGCAGTTCTTTTTCTAACTTGCCCTCATCCACTTTGGCTTGTCGTTCCGATGCGCGTCACACCTACATTACGCATGTGGCCACCTAGTGCAGAAGGGGAGGAGCCGACAGTGAGGAGCGGATTATTCAAATCGAATGCACTTGCCCTCAGCAGGTTATCCTCAGTGAGCTAATCAGGTAGCCATGCGAACTGTGCAACACGAAACGTTTAGAAGTTTAACGTACGTAATGTGTGAATAATTGTCTTGTCTGGCTATAAACGTGGAGCAGAGTCATAGTGAAGTGCCTTGCTTTTTTTTTTTGTTCCTGTTAGCCACGTAGCCTGTTAACATGCCAACGAGCCAGCTTGCAGAGGAAAGTGATGAAGTTCTGAGCAGTCATGTATAACACATGGAGTAGTTTGTAACTTAAAGCCCAGTAAATTGAATGTTTTGGATGTGTTTTTAGGGGGGTTTGAAAAGGGAAATGCGTCAAGTCACAATGATTTCTGCTGCTGAAGTCGACACTGATGTTCGCTCAATCCCTTGCCCCTCCACAGGCTCATCTAACACCCTTCACTTGAGCTGATAATGTAATGGAACTGCCTATAAGATGGCGCTGGGGATTTCCCTGAGGCCATGTATACGAGGGCTTGTTAAAACCGGTATTGAAACAGGGGGCAAGTCTCTTGGAAAAAAATGGAAGCTGTAATAAAGGCAAAGAGTGGACACACCAAATACTTAGTGTGATATATTATTCAGTATTAAGTGGACATGCTAAATACTGAAAAATGTATTATGTTAAGGCTTCTGTGTAATTAATGTATGTATTCCCTTATGCCTAAAAATGAATAACTTTGACTGGAAGTTAAATAAGTGAAGGGTGGTCTCTGTTTTTTTTTGCATAGTGCTGTATATGTTTACAGCTAATGACTTCAACAAACAGCTAACATCACATGTTCATTTACATTCGTCCTGTTGATATTTTCTTACATGATTCTGAGAGATGGTGTAGTTTTTGTGCGTGTGTGTGCGCGTGTGTGCGCGTGTTAGTGCAGGTAAGCCGGCTGGCATGGGCACACCTTGCGTGGGTGGGTAACATGAGGTGGATAGCGTGAGTGGGCGATGAAAGCTGTGCCCTTCCGCACTGAATGCCATCCTGGGCACCGCAGGCAGCACTGTGCCAGCCTCTCACGGCCTGAGCGGAGGTCATGCTGGCTTTATTCAGCCTGACAGGAAGCTGTAGTTGATAACAGCAGGGGAACCTGACACAGGCTGTGATTGTTCTATGAGAGCGCCTGAAGCATGGGACGGAGCCGGGGCTTCCCCGTGCTTTCATTTTGCATGTGCGGTTAGCTGGTGGAACACACGTTTCTGCTGCGAGAAGGGCTGCGACCATGACTCGCCCATTTTGTCTCTTGCCTTGACTTTTCTTGACCAAAATCCCCATCCACCAGGAAAAAAGACAGTACATAAGAACATAGTATCCAGAAGCTTTGGACTATGGAACCAAAAGCTAGATTTTATCTCAAGTGTAAGCTGTTATTTGGCTATATGCAGTCGTATGCAAAAGTTGAAGCACCTGTGATCAAACTACATGTTTACTGGTCCGTTCGTGGTGAAATTGTCACACATTATAAAGGTCAGCTGACGTTTTGAAATGTGGGGAGGGGGCTGAGTTCGCGTTTGATTCCCTTCAGTGCCACAGCCGTCTGTGGGCGTTTGTCTGAGAGAGCATAATTGACTTCACTCTCTCTGAGTAGGGTGGTCCTCCATCTCCCTTCAACCACTCAGCGTGATGCTGGCCACAGCAGGCCTCTGTTAGCTGACTTAACAAAATTGACCTAGCTAGTAGGTGGCTACAACTAAATTGAAGGGAAATCATTAGAGGAAAAATCAAAAGATTAAATTAAAAAACATAAAAGCAAGAATGTATTATTAAGAACGGTATCACGCTTTTAAAGCATGGTTGACTATAGTTTACTCACTCAAGTGTTTAAGTGACACATTGTATTTAAACTTGATCAATAGGGCACCTTATAGAACATTCAAATACATCAGTACCTAAACTTGTATGGTGACTAGTTACATGGTCTTAACTTATTTTACAGAAATACACTATGGACAAAAGTATTAGGACACAGCTCCTAATTATTGAGTTCAGGTGTTTCAGGATAGTACTATGAGGTTGTTTTTCAGGAGTTGGGCTCGGCCCCTTAGTTCCAGTGAAGAGAACTCTTAATGCTTCAGCAGACCAAGAGATTTTGGATGACTTCATGCTCCCAACTTTGTGGGAACAGTTTGGGGAAGAACCTTTTCTGTTCCAGCATGACTGAGCCCCAGTGCACAAAGCAAGATCCATAAAGGCCTGGCTGGGGGAGTTTGGTGTGGAAGGACTTCACTGGCCCACACAGAGCCCTGACCTCAACCCCGTCATATGCCTTTGGGATGAAATGGAACAGAGATTGTTAGCCAGGCCCTCTCGTCCAACATCAGTGTCTGACCGCACAAATGCTCTTCTGGATGAATGGGCAAAAATTCCCACAGACTCTCCAACATCTTGTAGAAAGCACCAGAAGAGTGGAAGCTGTTATAGATGCAAAGGGGGACCAACTCCATATTAATGCCTATGGATTTAGAATGAGATGTCATAAAAGCTCCCATAGGTGTAATGTCTAGGTGTCCCAATACTATTGTCCATATAGTATATATACAGTTTTCACGGTAATTTATGAAGCAAATACGTAATTACATAAATAGACGATGTAAATTGTTGCTGTTGTAAGAAACCCTCATATCTGACTTTAAACAGGTCTTAAATTTATTTAGGTATTTATTGATTCATTGATTATTTTGAATTTTGAAATTTCCAGAAACGTAAAGAGCAGCTGAAGTTTTAAATAGTCTAAAAGATAAAAAAAAAGAAAAATATGCCATGCAATGAAAAAAGAATAGAGTTACAAGGTTTTGATATGAAGGCAACAGTTAGAGTTGTGTATATAACAGTTAGAGTTAGTGAATATAATTGGTTGACAAACATAATCTTAGTCAATAATCGACTAGTCAACAGCCGCCCTACTCTGCCCCTTGTGTGGTATTTCAGCGCGGAGGTTATAAGCTAGTGTAATGTGGCCTTTCCTCTTAGCAGTTAGAGTTTTTCAGTGTAGCGACCCCGCATTAGCATCTGTATAACAATGCCATTTCCCTATGTGGAAAGAGAAAGCTCTATTGTCCTTTAAAAGAGAAATCTGCCTCTGTGATTATTAGAGTATCCATCGCTGCTGTGCACGCGAGGCAAGCAGACAGGGATAATTGCAGAAAAGCCTGTAATCAGCCGCGTGGCTGTGTGAATACATCCAGCGCAGTCAGAGCAGTAAAAACTCAACTCTGATTCTGTGAGGCCTAGCCTTGATGGTGTGTGTGTGTGTGTGTGTGTGTGTGTGTGTGTGTGTGTGTGTGTGTGTGTGTGTGTGCGTGCGTGCGTGCTCAGGGAATATTGACATGTCGTTTCTTTAACGTGAGTAACGCTGCCTGAAGCTGTGGCATTTTCCATCAGCACATTGCTTCTTCCTGGTAACTGTGTTAAAAGCTTGTTTGTCAGTTTTCTTTAGTGAAGCAAAAGCTGTATAAACCAAAATACTTACACAATTCGTGTACATTATATTCAGATAAGCTAAGTTTAAATCTGACTTTCTGACAGGGCAGCTTATAGAGGGGAATCCCCTTTGTAGTAATTAACTTTTAGTTCCTAGTCATAGAGAGCACATAGTTCTTAAATTACTCTCCTCCTGGAAATATTTAGCATGTGTGGTCCCCCCCCAGTTATTTGAAGAACAGCTTATTATGGCCTGCAAATACACGCCAGGCTAAAAGGATGGAAGTGAGCAGTGACATATTTTGCAGAAAAGCAGAGTTGGTCTTCGGTCTGTATTTCTGTGGAGGGCTTGAAGGGTCAGGAAATAAGTGGTGTTATTAGGCCTATGGTGGGTGATGGTTGACCAAGTTACCACATTAGTCTCAGTAGTGCAAAAATGAAGTCGCACACTTTGTTTTTTAAAATTTCCAGTCCAAAAGGCCATTAAGTACAAGTTACTCATTGTTCAGTGTCAGGAAACTTACATTATAACTTTATTACAGCTTCCATTCTTTTCAGGAGACTCACTTTCAGTTTTTTAGAGAAATCTGCAGGGATATTTTTCTCCAAAGTTCAGTCGCAGAAGTTTTCACAATCCGAGTAATCCAAACACATTCAGTAATGATGGTCATTTGGTCTGGACCAGCAGCTTCTTTGTCTTCCTTTTTCTCTATTTTCTTTTCTCAGTAAGAGCTTCTTGACAGCTACACATCCTTTCAGACCCACAGCGCTGAGTCGTCTTCTCACAGTGGAAGGATGGACAGAAACACCTGTGGATTTTTTTCAGATCTGAAGCAGTTTGATTTTCTCCTCTCTCTCATAGATGAAAGCTTTCAGTGCTGTTTATTTGATGCTGGCAATGGTGGTGGTCCACCATAGTTTGTATTGCTGTTAGGAGTCCTGTTTTCTCTGGATCTTTTGATAATTTGTTGAGCTCCAGTTTTGGAAACTCCTGTTTTTCCCACTTATTTTACTTTGACTTCTTCCTTATGCATGTGGATTATCTCATATCTATTCTCCTCAGAAACAGCTCCTGAAAAATGGCCATTCTGACTGGAAATTAAACAAACGATAGGTGGTCTCTGACTTTGACACAGCACTTGCTTCTGATTCCCATGATCCCCCTCTCTTCTTTTCAGCACTTCAGTTCATCCTCTCCTCCTCTGTACCCTTTCCACTGCCTTCTTTTTCATCGTAGCACTTGTGTTCCAATCTCTGTGGCAGATTATTAAGAGAAATTAATTCAGCCCTTAAATTTGCTCAACCTAGCATGGCTAGTGAGATTTTGTAAAAACTGCCGTGAAAGCGTTTATCTGGTGTAATCGCGTGGAGCTGTGTTTACAGCCCGATCGCACGAGAGAGCAAATTCATGACATCTCTGATGAACAGCAACAGGCACTTTTTATTCAGATGGTGTGAACCAAAGGGAGCGAGGGCTCTGTGTGTGGGGGGGGGAGGTATTTGTCGTGCCACAGTGGTGCGTGTGAGTGTGAGTGATGAGTGAAGTGATTTTATTTCTCCTCACTGATGTGGAGTAATTGTATAGGAAAGTAACAGTAGCTGTTATTAGAAAACCTCACGACTGAATATTCATCTCTCAGGCTTTCCATCAGGACCTGTAACAGTGTGTGTGTGCGCGTGTTTGTGTTTGTATTTGATGAGGAAAAATGTACAGTAACGCACACATAGTAATGCTGACACACACACACACACACACGCACACACACACACAAACACACACACACACACATGCCTAAACATACATACATAAACACACATACACACTGACTCAATACATGTTGTCTCTCTACAGAACCTGCAATGGGCAAGGGATGTGTTGCTAGGGAGCAGTGTCCCATGGCAACAGCTGAAGCACATGCCAGCGCAAGGACTTTTCTGCGAGAGGAACAAGACCAATTTGTTCAATGTAAGTCTGACATATGCACATATACACACCTTAAAACTAATCAACCACACCTCAGTTTTGGAGTCATAGTCCATGCAAGACAAAAGCATGGAAAACAGTTGAGATTCTCTGGCTATAGATTTGTTTTTTGTAGCAGCTGCTGTGAGTTTGGTCAAGAACTTCACTGAAAAATTTCACTCAGCCTGTTAAGAAATTGTGCTAAGAATCAGTTTTTTGTCAAAATAGGTCAATTATTCACGTCCGGCCACAATACAATGTCAATGTACAATGGCTTACACATTCTACATAATGTTACAGTTTAAGATGCTACGCCACTGGGCTGGCTTCTCTTGTAGCTAATCAAAACTACAAACATAGTTTGCTTGATTGCAGGATGAAAAACAGTTTATCTACCCCAGCAGTATGATCTTTCACACTGATACAAAATAAAAATGATTTAAAATCGATATGCAGTTGTATGCAAAAGCCCATGATCAGATTGTGTTTTTTTTTTTTATTTTCCAAGTACAGATAAGTTGAGTTGGTCAGAATAAAGACCGGAGTATTTTGACACCATTTTTATTTCTGTAAACTGAGCAAGAGGTGTTAATTGTACACCATTTATGTATGATTTTATATCCTAATCATTTATATTCATGTGCATTATTATTCTGCATGTCCGTTCCAAAGTTGGTGTCAGTCAGGCTATGTATGTTTGAGTTGCAGCCAACAGACTTGCAAAAACTCCACCCACATGGATTGATTGACATGTTGTAGCAACTCTGTGTTAAAAAGTCAAAATTTTTTCCCGTATCTTTTTACTTTCAGACTCCAAGTTTTGTTTCAAGACTAGTTTTAAGATAATGGGTTGTAAACGATAGGACTAGTTTGAAATGTGTTTTTCGAGCAATTAGAATTTGTAAAAAAATGGTAAAATTAGTAAATAATGTGTATTGACAAAGTTGTCAGGCTCACAGAAGAGCGTTGTTTGAGCCAAACTGCATGTGTATAGGCTGGACAGTAGAAGAGATTTACTTGTTTTAGTGTTTTGAAACAAGAGTAGCGCCCCCCCCCAGTGGCTGTTACCCGTCTAATTTCAGTGGGCATTTCTCTTTTAATGGAACACTCAAATATTTAAGATAAAGTTTGATAGTATGTTCGGAAGTGAAAATATTTGTTTAGTTTTTTAGCATTTTCGCTGATACTAATGAAACACTGGATAGTAAATATAAAACAGTGTTACCGCCAGGCAATATATTGGTCAAACTCTAGTATAGACTGTGTTCTGTAAAACTTTTGTACATGAAGAATTTTCCACCATTTATATATTCTGGTAATATGTTCTATTAATTTATATCTATGTGCTTTTCCAGAGTATTATTCTGCATGACTGTACCAAATTTGGTGCAATCAGCCTATGTATGTTTGAGTTGCAGCCAACGAACTTGGACAAAATATTTAAGTCATTGTCGTGTATCTTGAACAATATGTGCAATTTGAAATGTAGGAAAATACAAATTCTTGTAGCCTTTTTCGTAGCAAAAGTATGGCACGTCTTCCTAAGATGGATTAGCATTTGCGGTGTGGATTAAGGGCCACAGCTCATCACACTGTAATTTTTGAGCATATGACTGCAGATGAAGTCTGTGTGTGGGGCAGAGTGAGGCTGCTGTCCATCCACATGTCTGATTTCTGCTCTTATGAGTTGGTCTAATATAGTGCAGTCAAATCCCCACACCACACACACGGATTAGTGAAAGTCTCTTCCTTTTTGGAAAAACTGGCTGGATTTCCAGACCTCGCTCCGTGCCATGATGCTGACAGATGGCACTGCTGTGCTGTGTGTATGTGTGTGTGTTTTCTCATCACCCTGTGTGTGTATGTGTGTGTGTGAATGGAGGAGTTTTTGGCACTCGGTCACAAACCCGGCTGAGATGAGGACATAACCTTTGTGCTTTACAAAACCTGCATGTATGTGTCTGTGTGGATTCGAGGGAGCTGTCCGTGGTATCAGTGGTCTCAGTATGGCTGAGTGTTGGAGCCTTGCAGGGAGTTGCCACTCTAGGTGTCAGAGCCACAGCCGTCTGGCATTGCCA